>NW_023425546.1:467911-1006552 GCF_014108245.1 Pipistrellus kuhlii
CTGGTTCATTCATTGGTCAACACTCAACCGCAGAATCCCTCCAGCTGGGCAGAGAACAACAATTTGCTCCTCACTAAGAGCTAATGGTAGTGTCAAGATCCTCTTAACAGAAAAAGTCCATTTTAAAATGTCAAACGACATTCACTGGCTTCAATTCAACAAGAACAGGAATCCCCCAATCTGAGGGGTAGTTAAGAAGGAAATTTTATTTAGTGCAAACAGCTCGATAGTGCTACAGTGTGACTTTTAAAACAGCAAGGCTATGAGGCTGCCCTTAGGCCAAGTTCCTCTTCACGTAGCAGCTCTGCTCTGCTCCACTGTGCTCTGCTCCAAGAGGGTTCAGTGTCTCAGCTCCGGCAGCAGAAAGTCTTCAGGGGAAAGTGCGCTCTGCAATCCAGAAGGATGCTGACTTATATAGAAATAAGTCCCCGCCCCTGGTCCCTCATTGGTCTATTCTCAAATGAGGATTCAGAATCCTTCCGATTTGATTGGCTCAAAGTCACTATACAGATTGGTCAGAATAGAGCTGCTCCGATTGGTTGGAGCCGCACAGCTCTGATGGAATGGGGGAAATCTCCGTCCTATTGGTTGAAATAATAGAAACTCCTTCATAAAGGACTGGCTCAGATGGCAGAAACACAGGCAAGCAGGCAGTTCAGGGTGGATGCAGGCAGTTTAGCGCAGGCGCTCCTTTGTAAACTGCAGTTTGCATGAGAGGCCCCTGTGAGGAAATGGGTCTGTTTGGTTTTGTTGTTTGTTTCAGCCAGTAAGCCACAAGGAGCGCTTCATCATAGATGCGTTTTTTCCTTTCTGAGTTCACACAGCAGAGCCGTGTGTGCTATTTCTCTACGTGGGTGTCCTAAGTAGTAATTTTTAAACACACACAACCTCCACTGATGCTTACATCGCTTTTATAATTCAGACATATTCACTTTTTTGAAGATTCTAACAACTATACAGAATGAGGTGGCAGGTTGACTAACCAACCTTCCGTGTAACAATACTGGGACTATACAGAATTTCTGGGAAATAAAAATGCAATCAAAACAAAGGAAGATACCAATTTCTCAGCGATTTTCTTGCAACAGTTCTTCAAAAAGTATGAACATGTAGGTTGCAATATGGTATAAACTACAGGTGAAAATCTGTGTGCCTACCCAACTTAACAACTACAATATGGTCAAGAGTTCCTATCAAAAAGTTTTCAGGCTTTCCAAGGACCAACCATGAGGCACAGAAGTTAGGAAAATTACCTAGGCACTTCTGTTGCTATATCACCTAGCTCAGTGGTCGGCAAACTCATTAGTCAACAGAGCCAAATATCAACAATACACGGATTGAAATTTCTTTGAGACCCAAATTTTTTAAACTTAAACTATATAAGTAGATACATTGTTATTAACTTAATTAGGGTACGTGGTATTTTGTGGAAAAGCCATACTCAAGGGGCCAAAGAGCCGCATGTGGCTCGTGAGCTGCAGTTTGGCAACCACTGACCTAGGCCTATCCTTATAAAGAGCAACTAACTCTGCCTACATTACAGTGCATATAACATCTCTTTAGCCAACATAACATACCATTTCACCTCAAAATCAGCAGAAAACTATAGTAAAATAAAAGCCCATCTACCCATTTACACACATGCGCGTGCACACACACACACACACACACACACACACATCCTGTTAATTACCAGTCAAAGGTAAAGATATAAGGAATATTGAAAAGCAAATAAATTTTGGGTTAAGATATTAGTTTTCTTCAGGCTATTAGAAATCTAGAATAAGCATAGTTCATAGGGCTATAGTTATTCTAATTCTAAGAATGCCATTGGTATTTTAACGGGGATTGTATTAAATCTGTATATTGCTTTAGGTAGTAAGGACATTTTAACAATAGTCACTCTTCCAATCCACGAGCAATGTACAGTCAAACTTCAGTTCTCAGACTGCTCCCATCTTGAACATTTCAGTTCTCCATCAAGTTGCTCATGGGGAAAAAAGTCTCATTTATTAACAAATGTTCCGGACCTGACAACCTTTAACACTGATGTGTCAGCATGACAAAGTCTTTCAGGTCACAAACAAAGAAGAGAATGCTGTGAATATTTTTGTGGAATTTTTGTGTTTTGTTTTGTTTTTGCTTTTTTTACTGGTGAAATGGATTAGCACAATTTTAAAACATAAAGAGGCCATCAAGAGTGCTGATGTTGCTAAGAGTGTGAAAGGAACAATGATCACAGGCAATTAAGAGTTAGAAAAACTTGCTGATTTGGATAAGTGAAATGCAGTTAGCCAGTGATAGCAGTGATATGAAAAAGCAAAGATGCTGCATCCCTGGAATGAGAGCTGAAAGTAATTTATTTAAGGCTAGTAGGTGGTGGTTCTATAAATTTAAGAAAAGAAGTGTTTGTTTATAGATTAGACAATACATTATACATATACTGTATATAAGAAAGGGTAAAACAAAGATCATTTGGGGGTCTGGAACAAGTTAATTCAATATACATGATTTCTAATGAGGGAAAAAAATCATTTTTTTAACAAATTGCTTCTCAGTCTTCCAGAACAAATTAAGTTCGAGAACTGAGGTTTCACTATATACCCTTCCATTTATTTGTTTATGCTTCAATTTCTTCAATATCTTATAGTTTACAAAATATAGCTACCTATTTCATCTTTTTGGATAAGTTAATTACTAGGTATTTTAACCTTTTTGATGGAATTGTAAATGGGATTGCTTTATTTTCTCCTTCTGATCACTAATTAGTAGTGTACAAAAACACAATCGATTTCTGTATATTGATTCTATATCCTGTAATTCTACTGAAATCATTCATTAGTTCTATCAGTTTTTTGGTGGAGTCTTTAGCATTTTCTATATATAGTATATGTCATTTGCAAATCATGACAGTTTTACTTCTTCCTTTTAAATTTGGATACCTTTTATTTCCTGTTTTGTCTGATTGCTGTGGCTTCCAATGTTATGCTGAATAGAAGTGGTGATAGTGATCTTTGTCTTTTTCCTGATCTTAGTAAGTCAAGTTTTCAACTTTTTACCTTTGAGCATATTAGCTATGGGTTTGCCATACATATCCTTTATTATGTTCCTTCTATATCCACTTTGTTAAGAGTTTTTAAGCATAAGAGTATACTGAATTTTGTCAAATTCTTTTTCTGCATCTATTGAGATGATTAAGGAGTTTTTATCCTTTATTTTGTTAATGTGATATATTAAGTTGATTGATTTACAAATGTTAAACCATGCTTATATTCCTATGATTAAGCTTTTAAGATTCCTTTCTGCTAAAAGTTCCATAACTAGTTATTACATTTGAGGCAATTTATTCAGTCATGGAAGAAGACCTAATATATTTTTTAAATGCCGCAAAATGCTTCTTTTATACTCATAAACTATAATACAGATATTTCGGATGATGAGGAGAATATCAAAACTTTCCAAGTTTAGCTCATTTCTAGCTTATGACAAAGAACTTTTCCCCACCCAACTTGTTTTGTAAATTTTCACATTTATATAACAGTTGAAAATTGAGTATAATATATATTTATGCTTCATCTATATTCACTAGTTAACACTTTATTTGTTTTCTCTCCTACACATACATGCACACCTACCCTTTTTATCTTGGCTCAACTACGTGAAAATAAATTATAGACAATCACTATCTCTTAAATCATTTTTCACTCCATAAAAACCCAAAGAAGCCGAAACAGGTTGGGCTCAGTGGATAGAGCATCAGCCTGCGGACTGAAGGGTCCCGGGTTCGATCCCGGTCAGGGGCATGTACCTTGGTTGAGGGCACATCCCCAGTTGGGGGGGGGGGTGCAGGAGGCAGCTGATCGATGGTTCTAACTCTCTAGTCTCTCCCTTCCTCTGTAAAATATCAATAAAAATATATTTTTAAAAAAAACACCCAAAGAAAATATGTGGGTATTTATTTACCTAATATCAGGGTGGGAAGGGCTTTTATTCATAAAGTAAACTATAAGCAAGAGATTTGCTAATAAAAAGAGGGAGAGAGTAAGAGATATTAATGTATGATAGTAAAGGGGTTAATATCTTGCTAAGAGTTTTAAATAATTAGTTTATTCCCTCTGAAATAAATATTTATTCATTTCCTACTAAGTACCAGGTTTAATGATAAGCAAAATGGATAGTTTAAAAAAAAGATAAACTCTATGCTTAATCCCTTCATCATTTTCTCCTTGCCCTGAAACTCACCTCCCCTCAGACAACTGTGAGTCTGTTCTCTCTATCTACAGGTCTTGTTTCTGTTCGTTAGTTTATGTTGCTCATTAGATTCAATACATGAGTTAAATCATATGGTACCTTTCCCTAGCTGGCTTACTTCACTCAGCATAATACCCTCTAGATCCATTCATGCTGTGGGTAAACAAACAAACAAACAAACAAACAAACAACCAGCCTTAGCTGGTTGCTCAGTGGTTAGAGCATCAGCCCATAGACTGAAGGGTCACAAGTTCAATTCTAATCAAGGACACACGTACTGCAACTTCAGGTTCAATCCCCAGCCCCAGGTGGATGCGTGTGGGAGGCAACCAAACTATGTGTCTCTCTATCACATTGATGTTCCTCTCTCTCTCAGTATCTCCCACTCACTTCCACTCTCTTAAAAAGCAATGGAAAAAATATCCTCGGGTGAGGATTAGTAAAAACAAAGAACAGGAAGCCTCATAGACACAGACAACAGCGTGGTAATTAACAAAAGGAACGTGGGAGGGATGTAGAGGGTATAGGGGGAATAAATGGTGATGGAAGTAGACTTGAGTTAGAGTGATGAACACACAATACAATATACAGATGATGTATTATAGAATTGTACTCCTGAAACCTGTAATTTTATGCCAATGTCACCCCAATACATTCCATTAAAAAAATATAGATAAACACAGCAACAAAATAAAGGCATAATAAACAAGCATACATTTCATTAAAGAAAGTCAAATAATAACAACACAGAGAAAAAGAGGTTTGATCTTAGTAGAACCTTCTGATAAATACACATTATCTGAAATGTCACAAAATATAGCCAATATTAAAATTAGTTATCTCCAAAATGTAGAATTACAGGTAACTTTTTACTTGTATTTCCAAGTCTCCTAAAGAATATATTTTTATATTAGAAAAAATTGTTTTTTCTTTATAAATCCTCTTAATCCATACCTAAATAGTATCTTCTCCCATGTTGCAAGTTAAAAAATTTCACATTTAAAATTTAATTTAGATATAGGAAAATTATGGTAATCTTGAGTACCTCTGATCACATTTTACAGTCCAGCAAGCCAGTACAAAATGCTTCAGAGTTATTTAATAGCAATTTTTCTTTATAACAGTCCTCAGATTGTTTTCATTTACTAAAATGAAAGTGCTCACTTCAAAAGTCTGGAACAATAAGTCTGTGTTTTTTTGTTTTATTTATTGAAATTCTTATTTTCCCATAGTACTAACCTTCAGAGACTGGTGTAACTGGACTTTCTTTTAGGCACGGTGCCTGAATTAAACTAAATAAATATCAGAGACAGAGTAAGGGAGCAAACATTTACCTTCTTGGCATCTGCAGAAGACCTCAACCCTTCTGGCAGCATGTGCACTAAAGGTAAGACTGTGGCACTGACACGCTGGAAATGGGAATCAGAAACCTGCTCCAAACGTGGTCTCTTGGATTCCAGTGAATCATGATCCACTGGAGACGGGCCTGGGTGAAACTGTTCATATCCAGGTCTCCTTTCTTGAGGCCTAATACATACAAAGAAAATAGACACTTTAAAATTTTTAAGTGATGTACAACTTCCTACTAATGTCCCTCGTTGGACTTTGAAATAAGTGAAAAAAATAGCTTACTTCCAGCGTGAATCCCTGTCCCCTCCTCCCTCACCTCAGAAGAATATATAACTCACTATAAAATTTTATAATTTTCTATTGAATTCCAATAGAAAATATTCTACAACAGATCTGGAAGTGCTAGTGGTAAAGAAGTGAAAGGTTAATGAAAGATTTCAACTTAGCCCGGCCAGTGGCTCAGTGGCTGAGCACTGTCTTATGAACCAGGTTACCTTTCAATCCCAGGCAGGGCATAAACCCGGATTATAGGCTTAATCCACAGTAGGGAACATGGCGGAGGCAGCCAATCAATGATTCTCTCTCATCACTGATATTTCTATCTCTCTCTCCCTCTCCTTTTCTCTCTAAAATCAATGAAAATGTATTATTTTTTAAAAAGATTTCAATTTACAGAAAATTTAAAATTGTAAAGAATATCTATAAAATAATATATTTCAACCTGCAATTATTGAATTCAGTATAATCTAGACTAGAATAACACCATTCTTAACCTATTAAACACACACACACACACACACACGCACGCACGCACGCACGCACGCACGCACAAAACAAAACAAAACAAAAACCAACCCACAAATCTATTCCTGGCTGGGTGGTGCAGTTGATTGAAATGTCATCCTGTACACCAATATGTTGGAGTTGATTTGTAATTAGGGAATATACCTAGGTTGCAAGTTCGATCCCCAGTTGGGGTGTGTTCAAGAAGTAACCAAATGATGTTTCTCTCTCTCACATACACTGATGCCTCTCTCTGCCTCTCTCTCTGTCTCTTTCTTTCTCTCTCTGTCTGTCTCTCTCTCTCCCTCCCTCCCTCCCTCCCTCCCTCCCTCCCTCCCTCCCTCTCTTTCTCTCCAGATGACTTGAATTATGATATATTATGAAGACTTAAAGAAAAGTCTCTTAACTGGAAATGCAACACTCTCTTGAAGATATAATTTTACACACACACCCAAAGTATTCTGTTTACTTTCCCCAAGTACATAAGTGTCTTGAAGGTCAGGAATCTGACTTTGATTTCTTGAAATAATGTACCATGCAGAACACTGCAGATGAGTATTTTGATCATTTGACTTTTCATTTTCTACCAAGATATTTACAGAAGTGATATTTACTTTATGGCCAAGTTTAAAAAGAAATGTCTCAAAAATAACATTTTCTAGGAGTACCACAATATGTTTATTTTTTTATGCTTGTAAAAGAGAAAATACCACAGTGATTATGCCTTCCTCAAATGTCTCCATAACATTTAGTCTCATCTCTCAGACTGAAGAAGGTATAAGAACAATGAGAATGTAAAGCTTTGTCTCATTTCAACAATCCTGGGGACACATATTTGGCTGACGATTACATTTTACAAACATTTTATCTTCTTGACATTTTATCATCTTTCCATAGGCTCAAAAAAACATTTCATTGAAATGATAATCACTGCGTTTCATTTTTTAGGACAGATGATGAAATAATCCCTGAGGTCCATAAAATGATAATACTTCAAAAATTCAAAATCTCCTGTAAGAATATAAAATCTCATTATCTTCTTAAAAATGCACAATAACGTCACGAAAAATAGTGGATAGGAAGCTACTTGTATTCCATATAGTTCTGAGGGTTGTCAAAGCACTAGACAAGAAAAATAAAGAAAATGCACCCAACATTGAAAGGAAGAAGTATTTCTCTTTGCAGATGGCATGGTCTCATATCTAGATAACTCCAAAGAATACACAAACAAACAAACAAATGTTAGAGCTAATAAATGAGTGGAGCAAAATTACAGGATACAAAGAAACATGGGAAAAATCAGTTTTTGTTTTTATAATACAATTTTAAAACATATTTTTATTGATTTCAGAGAGGAAGGAAGAAGGAGAGAAAGATAGAAACATCAATGCTGAAAGAGAACCATTGATCAGTTGCCTCCTGCATGTGCCTTACTAGAGATTAAGCCCACAACCTGGCATGTGCCCCAACTGGGAATTGAACTGTGATCTCCTGGCTGCTCAATCACTGAGCCACACTGGCGGGGCCAAAAATCAGTTTTTTTTATGTACATTAGCAATGAATAATCTGAAATGACATTAAAAAAAAATTCAATTTATAACATCTAAAATAATAGAAATAAATTTGACCAAGAAGGCTCAAGAACTACAGCTTGAAAAAGACAAAACACTGCTGGAAGAAATTAAGAAAAACTTAAATGGTAAGACATCATGAATTGAAAGATTTAAGATTGTTAAAATGACAATACTATACATAGTAAATCTACAGCAAGCATGTCAAACTCATGGCATGGGCCACGTACAGCCCACAATAAATATTTTTGCAGGCAAGCCAATATAACAGTATGTAAGAAACGTTTTAATAAAAATGTTGTAACTTAATTTTTACAATATCCTGTTATACATAATTATTAATACCGGTAATGAACTACAACTTTAGCTAATGACTGATTACTATAATCTTGTTGCACTCATTTTCCTTACGCGCCTTACTCACAGACGCACCATTTCTCTCCACTAATACTGGCAGCAAGTATTTTAGCAGCTGACTGCCATGTCATTAGTCTTGGACTGACTTGTTTGGTGTGGGCAACAGGAAATATTTCACTCCCAGAGAACAAGAAAAATAGGTTTATTTGCATTACGCTTATTAATTTGTGCAGTTATTCAACATCTGGTAAGTTAATGGTCAAGAAAAAATGTTTAATTTTTATGTACATTATTTTATGTTAATGATTACTCATTTATTTCAGCCTTTTGTATTCAGCATGTCTCTATCAAAATAAACCTACGTTTCTATGAAAATTGAAGCTTTTGTTTTATTGCAGCCCACAGAAACTTAAACCTTGTTTATTTGGCCCGATTTAGGTAGCCTTTGAGTCTAACATGCTTGATCTACAGATTCAATAAAATCTGTAATAAAGTCCCAATGGCATGTTTTATTTTGTTTTGCTTTTGGAGAAAGAGAAAAACCCATCATAAAAATCACATAAAATCACAGGAGAATCCAAATAGCCAAAACAATTTTGGAAAAGAAATACAAAGTAATAACTGACACTACAGAAATACAGAGTATTATAAGAAAATATTAAAAACAACTACCGTGTTTCCCCGAAAATAAGACATCCTCTGAAAATAAGACCTACTTACAGGTTTCCTTCTGAGTGAAATATAAGGCATCCCCCCAAAAATAAGGGACCCCCAAGGCTAAACATGAGAGATATGGTCCACTGATTCTGAAAGAAATGGAGTCACAAGAAATTCACCAGGAAATTCAGGAATTGGATTGTTATGATGATGTTCCAGAAGATGATGACATGATTGTCATTGAATAAATGAGTAAATTCTTGATACTGTAGGATTCACAGTTTGTCTGGTTTGTGTTGACAACTACCGTACTACCGTACCGTATACAGGTAATAAATTTCCTTTATTTTCATTTAACAATAAATGTGTACCGTATTCTTCTTCATGGAAAAATAAGACATCCCCTGAAAATAAGACCTAGTGCATCTTTGGGAGCAAAAATTAATATAAGACACTGTCTTATTTTTGGGGAAACAGGGTATATGCCAACAAATGGTACAATCTGGAAAGGGTAAACTCCTAGAAACAAACTATCATCCAAGACTGTATCAAGAAAAAACAAAATTTTAACAACTATAACCAATAAAATCAAAGCAGTAATCAAACAATTCCCAACAAACCAAAATCCTGGACTGAATGGCTTCACAGGTGAATTCAAAATAGAACTAACACCTATCTTTCTCAAACTATTCTAAAAATTTTCAAAAAAAGGGGAGACTCAGAAGTTCATTTTACAAGGCCATACAAAATTCAAATGAACTATGAAAATCTTTGTGAAAACAATTACAATTATATATTGGGAGTCCTGATGAATATTCTTAAGAATATTTTTTATTTTTATACAGATATGAGAAAAAAATAAAATGTAATAAAGCTTAAAATGAAAAGAACTGCTGCTATATACCAGATAAATGCTTCTTTTATCACAAGAAAAGTAATTCCTAAAAAAAATCCTGTTAAAGGATAAGGAAAAATTATAAAAACCATTAAAAAGGTTAAATTTTAGCCCTGGCTCATGTTTTCCAGTGGTTAGAGCATTGGCCTACGAACCAAAGGGCAGCAGGTTCACTTCTAGTCAAGGGCACGTACCTGGGTTGCAGGTTCGGTCCTTGCCCCAGTTGGGGTGCATGGGGCAGGCAACCAATCAATCTCTCATATCTCTCTCTCTCTCTCTCTCTCTCTCTCTCTCTCATGGGGCAGGCAACCAATCAATCTCTCATATCTCTCTCTCTCTCTCTCTCTCTCTCTCTCTCTCTCTCTATTTCTCTCTCTCTCTCTCTCCCTCCCTCTCCCTCTCCCTCTCTCTCTCTACCTATCTATCTCTATCTCTCTCTCTCCCCACACACATACCCTCCCTTCTTTCCACTCTCCCTAAAAACAATCTATGGTAAAAAAAAAAAATATCCTCAGGTGAGGATTAAAATAGCACTTAGAACCAGGGCCACTCACTGCTGCCAGCAAAAAATAAATAAATAAATAAATAAATAAATAAATAAATATATATATATATATATATATATATATATATATATTCACATTTCCATTTATATAAGTACCAATTCACTCCAACCACACTTTTCAAATTGTCTTATCAACTTCCTTTACTTTACAAAGAAAAAAACGGATTATTTTATTATTAATTTTTCCCCTTTACCATGTTTTTCATCTCAGAAACACATGCTCATATGATACGTTCAGTGGTTTTAATTTCTCCTCCAGATTAATCTTCTTTCAAATTGCTTTCATCTTTGTCCTTTTCTTCTGCATTTACTCTTATTATCTTACAACTTTTTCCATAACCTATTTTAGTTATTTTTGCCTCATTTTATATGTTAAGTTTATAGTAATGAGTTTGGGGGCACTGGGATGTCCAATCTTCCATTTCACCTAATTTGGCTGTTTTGTGTTTTGAATACCTCATTATTGATTTTTAAACTAGTGGCCTGGTGTACGGATTCATGCACACTGAAAGGAAATTAATTAGAAGAAATATTTTAATATCGCTATTCACCTTTTCTCTATAATAGGAAGTAACAACCAAATTCACGATCAACAATGACAGATCAAAATACAACATGTGATTGGCACCAGCAAGAGCTTTATATGATTTGCGCATGCACGGGTCAACTTAGCCTTTTATAGATATAGAATAAATTTGCTTAATTAGACCTGCTTTCTGATTTAGCTAAACTTTTTCCAGCCCAGTGAAGCTCTCCAACTTCTCTTTCAGGTAATTGTCAGCAACACAGCAGTAAATATCAACATGAAGCAGATTAATATTGTAGATTATCCAGGGAAAACAAAGGGTACAATATTTAACTGCACAGTGAGAAAACCTGAAGTCATTTTCAAGGTCCACCATTTCTTACTTCTTTTCAGTCAAGTCAAGTTTCTAAGCTTTCTAAATCTCCCATTTTCTGGCTAATGAAAAGAAAATAGGATTCCACCAAGTCTCCTATCTATTTACTCCAGGACTTCTGTGAGGATCAAATGAGATGAGGCATGGGAAAATGCTTCACAGACATTTGGTTAAAGTGTGAAGTGTTATTGGTAAGGTATGTACACATATAATGTCTTAATAAAAAAATGAAAAGGAATAAATAAATAAATAAATAAATAAATAAATTAAAAAAATGTGAAATGTTTGCATCTGGCTGTAAAACAAGTCGGGCTGAAGAAACTGCAAGGAGGCTAGTCACTAGGGAGAGGAAGCTGGGGGTTGCTACGTGACATCATTACCCGGTACCCCAGCTACTGTTTCTGGGCTGGGCTGTAGGCCACATTTTTCTCCATAAGGTCTTGGAAGCGTTTGGCTGCAATTTGGTGGGCTCCAGTGTGGTGACAGGGCCTGTGTTTTACTTGTGGGAGCCAAGTGTTGCTTTGTGGGCGCCAAGTCTGCGGTGCCCTTTCTTTGTAAATGACCAGTGTGTCAAGGTAGTTCCTGCATTGACTGTCTGCCCTCTGGTGGTCAGTGCACATCATAGCGACCAGTGGGACAGTGTATTAGCCTCGTGTATATAAAGATTCTTCTATAGTAGCACTTGTGTGGTATGTTCCTTGTGTATGTCCTCTTACATGCAGAGGTCTTTGTTTGCTACATACTGTACTGCTTATTAATTTTCTTTTCCAAGGATAGCTTTTCAGGTACAACATGGGCAGCCCCTCTTGGATTTTCTCTTTGGTGTGGAATAGAGTGGCTGGGTTTTCCTTGCTCATTCCTACTTTGCCTATCATGTGTTTGTTTACAGATGGAGGACTGGGAATGGCTTTCCAGATACTTTTCTACAGCCTGAGGGAATAGGATAAAGAGCAAAGTAAGGGAAACCTTGGTTGAAGCTGCCAAAGCCTTTGGTAAGAATCCTGGCCACTCTACCAGACACTGAGCAGTCCTCATAGTTTTGGCTCACTGATTTAGAAAACCACAGCCTTTCCTGCAGTATGGCATATGAGGATTCCCAAGCAAACCATTCAGATTTAAATTTTCTCAAATTGAAGATTATTCATGAGAAATCCTAGGACTTTACTGATCTTCTTTCTTTCTTAAACACTGCTTCTTGAGTAAGAAAAGGGGACTAGAAAGCCAAGTGATGCAAGATTCTTCTAATTCCTTCCTTAATTGCCACTCTTCCAAGTTTATGGCAGTGGCTATATGTCTTTCCTTCTTTATAAAGGGGGCAATTTTAGCTCCTTTTTAAAAGTTTTTTTTTTTTTAATTTGTTAAAAATTTGGGGAAGAGTGATCTGAATTCTTTCTACAACCTTCACCAAGAAATGTATTTTAAAATAACTTTAAGCATGACTAAATAATTTCAAGCCTTTTATCACCTCAAAACTGAAACAGTAAGTATATTTTTAAAATCGGAAATCAGGTTCTATAAAATTGCTAAAACCAGGATAGCAATTTAATAAAGGTACTTACTGTATTTCAAAATATTTTATATCAAGAGTAAGAATGAAGTCAAAGATAGCAGAGATGATAAGGACTCTAAGGAAAATGAATATCTAACATGTAAAGGGCCAATATTATCTGATCAAATACTTACCATCCTTTGAGGAAGAGGTCATTAATACCCCCATTTTTACATGCAAGAACACTAATGTTTGAAGAGCCTAAATCAGTGATTTGCAATCCTGGCTACAAATGGGAATAATCCGGGAAATTTTAGACGTAAGGGAATGCCTGGGCCCAATCCCAACCCGATTTAATTAAGTTGGCCCTCGAACAAATACAGCAGTTAGGACATGCAGTAGAAAATCCACTGTAACTTAAGTTGGCCCTCACATATGCAGAGTCTCAATAGCCAGTTGACTCTTAACAACTGGGATTTGAACTATGCAGTCAACTGAACTTCAGTCAACTAAACTGTGTCAACTGAAAAATATCCGTGTGTAAGTGAAGCTGCACAAGTCAAATCCTTGTTGTTCAAGGGAACTTGTATTCTGAAATGATACTTGGGCATCAAGTTTTATTTATTATTTATTTGTTTATTTATCTATTTAATATCTTTATTGATTTCAGAGAGGAAGAGAGAGACAGAAAACATCTGTGATGACAGAGAATCATTGATCAGCTACCTCCTGCACACTCCACACTGGGAATCGAGCCTGCAACCCGGGCATGTGCCATGACCGAAAATCAAACGGTGACCTCCTGGCTCATAAGTTGAAACTCAACCACTGAGCCATGCCAGCTGTGCTAGGCTTCAAGTTTTAAAAGTTCCCAGACAGCCCTAGGCAGTGGATAGAGTATCGGCTTGTGGACTGAAGGGTCCTGAGTTCAATTCCAATCAAGGGCATGTACTCCGTTGCAGGTTCCTCCTTGTCCTGGGCCATGGTTTGGGCACATGCAGGAGGCAACCAATCGACATGTTTCTTTGACATTGACATTTCAGTCTTATGCCCTCTCTCTACCACTCTCTCTGAAAGTCTATGGAAAAATATCCTCCAGTGAAGACTAAAAATAAATAAGAAAAAAACACATGTAGTGTGACCAAGAATAAACACTTGTTCCATTAAAGAAAAAAAACAAAACAAAACAACAACAAAAACAGCTCCTAGGCAGTTCTAATAAGTAGCCTAAATTGAGAACACCAGTTTATACAGGGTGACACAAAAGTAGGTTTACACAATACATATAGTTTATTCTTGCAATATTTTTATTAATGTATTATATTCCATACAAACAACTGTAAACCTACTTTTGCCCCCACCTTGTATAATGCGATTAAGGCCACACTGCTGACCAGGATTCAAGCGTAGGTCTACCTGCTGTCCCGACACACAGCATTAACTCTGAACTATGGGAACAAATTTTAAGAGTTTATTCAACTATTACAACAACTCCAAAAGATAAATAAAAACATGCTCAAAACACAAACTTAAATAGTAGGCACAGCTTGGTTAATTAAATTGTAAAATAAAAAAATTAATTAAAAAAATTAACACACTTGTGAAGTAGGCACACTTCACAAGTTCAGTCTTAGAGAGAAAATAAAGAAACCCCATTACCTGTCAGAACCTGGGTGAAATTCTGAAAGCAAGGATGGTCGTCTGCGAAGCTGTTGTTGCTGCTGCTGTTGCAAAAGCTGTGATGCTTGACTGACTTCAAGATGAGAAGAACGATAATCTGGGACTGCAAATTCCTAGTGTTAAAATAATCATTTGTTAATTATTAACCAAAAAATAAAAAGCATCATGAAATCAAAGCAAATATAAAGGCATGAAGGCAGTTATGGGCCACTAAGTATGGGAAAAAATGGCACTGATGATTTCAACCCTTCATTCATTTAATTCTTTCTCCAAAACCTAAAACAATAAACATTTTAACTATATGTTATTCAAAGGAATTCAAATTAAATTTTGTGTCCAATTTTGATTCATTCTTGTAACAATAATTCCCAATCTATATTATTCATGTAGTAAGATCTCAAACTCATGTGTTCCATATGAAACCCTAAAAGTATGCCAATCTTAAATTCAAAATCAGTAAGTTGAAAGGATCACAAAAGCCATCCAGTTAAGTTCATGTATATTTACAAAGGAAGAATCAAAAGTCCAGAAAACCAAACTGCTAGGTTAAGAGTAATAGTTTTTCCATCATTCCTAGGTGGGTGGTTTTATGTTTGTTTTCCTACTTCTCTTTCACTGTCTTTTTGTTTAATAAACATGCAAAAGCTTTGCCTGGCTGGCATGTCTCAGTGACTGAGCATTGACTTATGGACCAAGAGGTCGCAATTCGATTGCCAGTCAGGGCAAATGTCTGGGTATGGGCTTGATCCTCAGTGTGCAGCATGCAGGAATTCTGTGCAGCGATCAATGATTCTCTCTGATAATTGATGTTTTTATCTCTTTCTCCCTCTCCTTTCCTCTATGAAATCAATAAAAGTTCACTAAAAAAAAGAAAAAAATGCAATTTTCGAGGAATTCCACTCTTAGGTATATACACAAGATAATTTAAAAAAATATATGTCTACACACAAAAATTTGCACACAAATTTCAAAGCAGCATTATTCACAATAGCAAAAAAGGAGAACAAATCTAAAGGTCCCTTGACTTATGATGGACAAACAAAGTGTGATATACAGGTATACCCCACTTCTGAAAAGTTCGAGTTATACTACTTCACTTTAACAAAAGAGCTACATTAGTGCATGTTTTCACAAACCAAAAGAAATCCAAAGAGGATTTTCGTTTTTACAAAAAAGCAAAAAGTGAAACAAAGTTCAGTGTTTGTTTTCCTGAGAGCCCTTATAGAAGCGGTGCACGCCGGGAGTCAAGACTGGCTTCCCCACGCTCCTTCCCAGGGAGCTAGCATCTCAGCATCAGCATCAAGTAGACATTGCTTTGAACTGCATCTCTAAGCACCTGTGCTTTATCTCTATTTATTTTGGACATCTGTTAGCAAGATGTGTCCTAAGGTATCAGAAAAGTGTTAAGAACTCATTAAGAGTGTTATACTTGGCATAAAATTGAACATAAGCATTATGATGGTGGTGAACAAAATAAAGACCTTGTGTATGCGCTGAATTTGCCTATGTCCACAAAGAGAGAAAGAATCTTGAAAGCTGCCAAAGTTACAATTTGTTTTGCTAGTATAAAGTGGTTTCTTTTCATCGGTATCCAGGAATGGATAAAATGGAAAGTCTACTGATTGGTGGAACTGATGGGTGTACAAAGCATGGTGTTTCCTTATCTTGTACTTTAAGAGAAATCAGTCTTTTTCAATACGTTGAACTACACTGTACATACATTATTTCTACTTTATACAGGCTGTGTATTCATCATATCATTCCTTCCTTTACTATAATATGTTATAGGATAACCTACAAAACAAACAATTCCCAGAGCTCACACAGGACCAGAACTGGTTCAAATTTCATCCAGTCAGAAGGAAGAAACCGCACTGAACATACCAGACATTCAGTAGATACCCCAAAAAGGACAAGTTTGGAAGTAGATAAAGATTACTCTCCCTGGCATGACTGAGTTGGTTAGATCTTGTCCAAAACACCAAAAGGTTGCCAGTTCGATTTCCATTCAGGGCACACACCCAGGTTTCAGGCTCAATCCCGTAGGAGGTGTGCAGGAGGCAGCAGATCAAAATTTCACTCTCACATTGATGTTTCTCTCTCCCTCTCCTTTCCTCTCTCTAAAAATCGATTTAAAGAAATGTTTTTAAAAGACCACTCGAAGTCGTTTAGAAAAGGAGAGCAGACTCTAAAGGGCCCTAAGCAGCCCCATGGTTGCCACTGGCCTAGTTATCATGACACCCCGGAGGCGGTATAGCTGAAGCAGCCGGCCCTAGTCATCATCATCACTGCAACCATGAGCAGAGAGGTAGAGACCCAGCAATAGCCTGCCCCACCCTCAGTGCTGCCACAACTAAGGTTTTAGAACAATAAAATGGTCATAAAGAAGAATAACCCCAGAAAGTACCTTCGCAGTGTAGGCAATGGAGTTTGGTGTTGAAGAAAAGGATGCAGAGGCAGCAAAAATTATATGCCCTGGTGAAGTTCCAGTGCAAGGCAGTAAATATGCAGCAGACCATTATCATTATAGACGCTATCCACAATGCAGGGGTCATCCTGCATTTACCAGCAGAATTACGGAAATGGTGAGAGTGGGGAAAAGCATGAGGCATCAGAGAATGCTCCCAAAGGCCAAGCCTACCAGTGCCAGTCTGAAAGCAGGTGCCATTTCCCACCTTACTTCATGCAAAGACCCAATGGGCTTTGATCACAGTATTCCAACCCCCTGCTGCAGGGGCCAGTAATAAAAGGTGCTGACAACCAGGGTGCAAGAGATTAAGGTATACCAGTGTATCAGGGCTACAGACCACAACTTGGCAGGAGCCCTCCTCTCCAAACACAACTTAGAAAGGATGGCAATGAAGAAGATAAGGAAAATTGAGGAAATGATACTTAAGGTTAGCAGCCACCTCAACATTGGTACCATAGCAACTTCAATTACCAACACAGATGCCCAGAAAACCCTAAACCAAAAGTGGCAAAGAGACAAAAGCAGCCGATCCACCAACTTTGAATTCATCAAGGCTAAGTGGAGTGAAGCTGAGTAAATGCTGGCTTACCTTTGGCTATCTACCATCATCCGAATTAGTCATTCAACAAGAAGAAATGAATATGAAATTTCAGCAGTAGGGAAGTACTTGCTTTTTGCCCATTGAGCAGATAACTACCGTTTCCCCAAAAATAAGACATTGTCTTATATTAATTTTTTCTCCCAAAGTTGCGCTAGGTCTTATTTTCAGGGGATGTCTTATCTTTCCATGCACTAGGTCTTATTTTCAGAGGATTTTTTATTTTTGGGGAAACATGGTAGAACTATGTTAGAACATGGTAGAACTGCATTATTTATACAGCATGGGTGTTTGTTTTTTATCTCGATGTCTCTTTTTTTTTTAAATAAATCTTTATTGTTCAATTACAGTTGTTCCTCTTTTCCCCCCCATAGCTCCCCTCCACCTGATTCCCACTCCACCCCATACCCTTACCGCCCGCCACATCCATAAGTGTAAGATTTTTATCCAATCTCTTCCCGCACCCCTCCCCCTGAGAACTGTGAGTCCACTCCCTTTCTATGTCCCTGATTCTATTATATTCACCAGTCCATTCTGTTCTTCAGATTTTTTATTCACTTGATTTTTATTTTTTAATATATTTTATTGATATTTTACAGAGAGGAAGGGAGAGAGATAGAGAGCTAGAAACGTTGATGAGAGAGAAACATCGACCAGCTGCCTCTTGCACACCCCCTACTGGGGATGTGCCTGCAGCCAAGCTACATGCCCTTGACCGGAATCGAACCCGGGACCTTTCAGTCCGCAGACCGACGCTCTACCACTGAGCCAAACCGGTTTCGGCTATTCACTTGATTTTTAGATTCACTTGTTGGTAGGTATGTATTTGATGTCTTTTTGTTGTTCATAACTTCTATCTTGACCTTTTTTTTCTTCCTCTTCTTAAAGAATACCTATCAGCATTTCATATAATCCTGGTTTGGTGGTGAACTCCTTTAGCTTTTACTTATCTGTGAAGCTCTTTATCTGACCGTCAATTCTGAATGATAGCTTTGCTGGGTAGAGTAATCTAGGTTGTAGGTTCTTGCTATTCATCACTTTGGCGTGCATAGTTTCTGTTGAGAAATCAGCTGACAGACATATGGGTACTCCCTTGTAGATAACTGTTTTTCTCTTGCTGCTTTTAAGATTCTCTCTTTGTCTTTTGCCCTTGGCATTTTAATTATGATGGGTCTTGGTGTGGTCCTCTTTGGATTCCTCTTGTTTGGGGTTCTATGCACTTCCTGAACTTATAAGTCTATTTCTTTCACCAGGTAGGGAAAGTTTTCTGTCATTATTTCTTCTAATAGGTTTTCAATATCCTGCTTGCTCTTTACTTCTGGCACCCCAAAAATTCAGATGTTGGTACACTTAAAGTTGTCCCAGAGACTCCTTACACTATCTTCATACTATTGGATTCTTTTTTCTTTTTGTTTTTCTGGTTGGCTGGTTTTTTTCCCCTCATATTTCAGATCTTTGGTTTGATCTTGGGGTACGTTGATCTACAATTGAGTTTCTGTATACCAATTGAGTTTTGGTATTCTTTATTTCAGACAGTGTATGTTTAATTTCTGACTGGTCTTTTTCCATTTTTTTTTACATTCTCATTAATGTCTTTGAAGGTCTCTTAAAGTTTCTCAGCGGTTTTTAGAAGATTCTTGAGTAACCTTATAAATGTGGTTTTTAATTCTGTGTAGTCCTGTAGTTTGCTTTCCTCCATTTCTTTCATTCATGACATGTTTCTGTGTCTGCGCATTTTGGTGACCTATAGGGGCCAGTAGCTCAGCCTCCCCAATCACCTGAGGTGGATGCTCTTGGTACACCCCTTTGTGGGCTGAGTGCAAAGTCTTGGTGTAGTTAAGCTTTGATTGCTGTTGGAACACTGGAAGGAATTGACCTCCAGGTCAATTGCCTGTGAGGACCCGCTGTGTCTATAATGGAAGAACTGCTGCGCTGAAGACTTGCTTACGGCGCAAGACTTGTTTCAGTGGGGCTTTGGTGCTCACTGAGTCCACCTCCTGAATGTGTCACTTATGGATGTGAGGAGTTGAAATCTGGTGTCTCACACTGACCACTAGGTACACTGGCTTCTGGATCCCCAATGGGGTGCAGGTCAGCTACTGTCTGAGGCCACCCTATAGGAGCTACAGTGAGAACCACAGTCCTCTCCTCCCTGCTTGGGGCTTGGAGGCTTGGTAGTTATCTGAACCGGGTTGCAAGTTTGCTAGGTTAAGCTGTGATAGGGAAGGCCATTCATATGCAAAAGCTGCAGCTTGGAGCTTGAGTGGGCTTGTAGGTTGTGTGAGGTGGGGTCTCAGGCGTCATCAGGCTATGGCATGGCAAAAAACGATGGCTGCCAGCCCACCGTCCCAGCATTTCCAGACCGCATCCCAATGCCCAGCGTAGCAAGCAATTATTCCTGCGCACAGCTCTGCAAGGAAACCACCCTCACTTTCCAACCCGATGGCAGACAGTCCAGCTTCTCCCCATAGGAGTTTTGGTGGCCCGCATCTCCCCAGAAACTGGATTTCAGAGAAATCAGGAGCCTGTCTCCCTTTGGGTTGAAGAAAGCAATGCCCGCTGCCAGCCGGGATCCGCCACCAGCCCAGATCATGCACACCTCCGTTACCTCAGCTTTTCAGCACTTATGCCCTGAATGCTCTTTTCTCTTTCCTTCTACTTGTAGAACTTCCACTCAGCCAGCTTTTCCATGGTTCTGGGTGATAGATGTTTTGTCTTTTGGTTTTAGTTTTGAAACTGTTGTGCAAGGCAGCAGTTTAGGTGTTTACCTACGTCACCATCTTGTGGGGATCCTTAATGTCTCTTTGATAATGACAAACTTGTCTTATTAAAAAGCCTGGTTTTTCTTAGTATACGTTCAAAGGTTTTACAATAGTTTCATACCTGGTCAAGATTTTTAAGAATCTCATTTTTAATTTGCAATAAAAGTTTATATATTGTTGTGTTTTCAAAAAAGTCAACAAACTTCAAGCATTCTATATAATAAAAGGCTAATATGCAAATTGACCAAATAGTAAAACACCCCGTCACCATTACATGCACTGACCACCAAAGGGCAGACACTCAACACAGGAGCATCCCCCCTGGTGGTCAGTGCACTCCCATAGGGGGAGCGTGGCTTCAGCCAGAAGCCAGGCTCCCTAAGTCATCATTCAGACATCCCCTGAGAGCTCCCAGACTGCAAGAGGGTACAGGCAGATGGGGACGCCCCTCCCCCACCACAAGTGCACAAATTTCATGCACCAGGCCTCTAGTCTGTTTAATAACTAAAAAATCAAAAAGACTTGCCCTAGCAGAGTTGAAAAATAAATCTCAAGAGTAATTTAATTGCTTATTAGAAAGAATCAAGCGTTCTTTAAATAAACACAATAAAAGCAAGCGCTAAAAAGTATAAAATTCAGTGTTTATATTTTAAACAAAAAGAAAATACCCAATGTCTGCAAAAAAGCTTCACTGGATAAAAATTCACAGTAAATTGGAAACTGCTGAAAGTCATTGAACATAAAGCCATAGTATAATGAAGCAAATGGATTTTAAAAAACTTAAAATGAACAGAGGTCCAGTGACTTGTACTTGAGGTAATATAAAATATGAGTAACTGGTACCTCAGACAGAATTTAGAGAAAAAGGAGACAGAAAAATATATCTCAAAAAATAATAACTAAAATCAATTGCCCATATTTTATGAAAATTATAAATCCACAGTCTAGAAGCAGAAAGCTCAGTGAAAGACAACGATATATACAATTAATAAAGCACACAAAAAGGCACATCATAATCAAATTGCCTAAAACTGCTGATGAAGAGAAAAATCTTAAAAGTAACAAGAGGGCCCTAGCTGGCAAGAGGACTGGAGGGCCAAGGGTTCAGTCTGGTCAAGGGCAGGTACCTCGATCACAGGGTCAATCCCCAGCCCTTCCTGGGGCTTGTGTGGGAAGCAACCAATGATGTGTCTCTCTCCTACCAATGTTTCTCTCTTTGTCTCTCCCCTCTCTTCCACTCTCTCTAAAAATCAATGGAAAAATTACCTCAAGTGAGGATTAACAACAACAACAAAATAGTAAAGAGAGGAAAAAAATATTTACATATGAAAAAACAAAAAATGACCAAAGATTTCTACTTCTAGTCAATAACCATCAAGCCAGAATACAAAGAATGACATCTTTTATTTAAAGAACTAAAAGAGCCCTAGCCAGTTTGGCTCAATGGACAGAGCAATGGACTGAAGGATCCCGGGTTCGTTTCCAGTCAAAGGCACATAATCCTAACTAAGAGCAATATGCAAATTAACCATCACTCTGCTATACCCACCAGCCAATCAGAGCGAGTATGCAAATTAAGGCTGATCAAGATGGCTGTGGCCATAGAGAGCAAGAGGGAGGCTTGGGTTTCCCCGGCAATAGAAGAAGCCAGTTTCTGCAGCCCTGGCAGGCTCAGGCCTCCACTCCAGGCTACAAAGTTTCAATTATAGAAGGTAAACAAATCCAAACAGAAATGGCAGCAGCCACAGAGTGAGCAGGAGGCTTGGCTCCTTTCTAGGCTACAAAGTTTCAACTGTAGAAGGTAAATTAATTCCAGATACCAGGGTCTCACTTGGGCCTGCTAACCACCACAGGCCCCTCACCCAGGCCACCCTATGCCCCAAGGGAGCCCCTACCCTGATCCAGGACACCCTTCAGAACAAACCAGCCAGCCTCCCTCCCATGCACTAGGCCTCTACCCTAAATAATAAAAGAGTAATATCCAGATTGACCATAACTCCAACACACAAGATGGCTGCCCCTATGTGGTTAAAGATCGTGCCCCCATGTGGACACAAGAGGGCCACCACAAGATGGCCAGCAGAAGAGGGCAGTTGGGAGGCACCAGGCCTGAAAGGGAGGGCAGTTAGGGGTGACTAGGCCAGCAGAGGAGGGAAGTTGGAGGCAAACAGGCTGGCAGAGGAGCAGTTAGACATCAATCAGGTTGGCATGGGAGTGGTTAGGGGTGATTAGGCTTAATCATTCTTTTTTTTTTTTTTTTTAATTGATTTTTTACAGAGAGGAAAGGAGAGAGATAGAGAGATAGAAACGCCGATGAGAGAGAAACATCGACCAGCTGCCTCTTGCACACCCCCTATCGGGGATGTGCCCGCAACCAATGTACATGTCCTTGACCGGAATCAAACCTGGGACCTTTCAGTCCACAGACTGACGCTCTACCACTGAGCCAAACCGGCTTTGGCAAGGCTTAATCATTCTTAATGTTTTCCTCTTAAGATCAGAAACAAGGCAAGAATGTCCTCTCCCACCTCTTCTCTTCGACACTATACTAGATATTCTAGCCAGTGCAATAAGGCTAAAAAAGAAAAGGCATACACACTGGAACGGTAAAAGCAAAACTGTCTTTATTCTCAGATTACAAGATCTTCTACATAGAAAATTCCATAAAAATATCCTTGGGCAAGAAATCTATAAAAAAGCAAATAGAAGTAACAAGAAATTTTCAGTATATAAAATCAATATATGTCAGAATAACAAACAACTGGTATTTTTTAAAAATACCATTTACAATAGCATCAAAAATATTTAGAAATAAATTTGATAAAAGATATTTATCTGTATACTGAAAACTATAAAACTTTACTAAGAAAAATTAATGAAGACCTAAATAAATGGAAAGATATACCATGTCATTCATGGAACAGAAGACTCAAAGTTATTAAAACATCAATTCTCTCTAAAATAAATCTCTAGATTCAATAAAGCTCCAATAAAAATCTCAGAAATATTTTTGTAGAAACTGACAAGCTGATTCTAAAATGTATATAGAAATGTTAAGGATCTAAAATATTCAAAACAACAATTGAAGAAGGAATCACACCATTGAATTTCAACTTATAAAGCTACTAGAGGCCCGGTGCCCAAAATTTGTGCACAAGGGGAAAGGGGCAGCATCCCTTAGCCGGGCCTGCCACCTCTCGCAATCCAGGACAATTGCTCCTAACCACTCACCTGCCTTCCTGCCTGATGGCTCCTAACTACCTCTCCCTGCCTGCCTGCCTGCCTACCTGCCTGATCACCCCTAACCACATGCCTGCCTGTGTGATTGCTCCTAACCATCTCTGCCTGCCAGATCATCCCTAACTACTTGCTTGCCTGTGTGATTGCTCCTAACTGCCTCTGCCTGCCTGTTGGATCGCCCCTAATCCTTCTGCATGCCTGCCTGATCACCCCTAGCCTGCCTGCCTGATCGCCCCTAACCACTCTGACTGATCCCCCTAACCACTTTGCTTTGGCCCCTGCTGTGGTGGCTTAGTCCAGAAGGATGTCTGTAATGACATCCGGAAGGTGGTTCTAATTAGAGTATTATGCTTTTATTATTATAGGTCATAATCAAGACCATGTGAAGTACGTTAATAAAGATTAAGTGGAGAGGATCCAAGATGGCTGCTCAGGTAGACACCTAACCGCAGCAGCTCACAACAATTTCAATGGAATACAACTAAAATGTAGAGTGGACATTACCCAGACCTACAGGTAGTCGACTGACTGAAAACTCTACAATAGGAAGGTGGGAGAAAACCAGAAGGAAAATCAGAGGAGCTGAAAAAAAAGCCTAAGGTACGGAGACATGCTGCGCGCTCACACGTACGCGCGCACCGAGAGGTCGCAGCCGGAGAGGAGGAGAGGGCTGGGTGCTGCCTGGCGTTCCCTAGCAGGAAGGAAATAAAACCCCCAGCCTGGGCTGAACCCTCGAACCGGCAGCGCTGAGCCCCATTATGGGCCAGATTCTGGAGATCCAGGCTCCGGCAGGGGGAGACGGGGCTGGGAGGCTGAATCCCAGGGGAAAAACGAAAGGCGGGGCCCCCGGAGTCGCGCGCACTTTGTGCGCAGAGGACTGAATGTAGACTCTGATGCTGGATTACCCTAGCCGGAAGAAACAAAGCCTCCGGCGGCGTTGAGCCTCAGAACGGAGTGCCCCGAACTCCCGGTCTGGGCCAGTCCCTGGGGACCCAGGCCCAGGCACGGGGAGATGGGGCTGTGAGGCGAAATCCCGGGGACGGCGCGAAAGGCGGGGGCCCCCGGAGTCGCGCGCTTTGTGCGCAGAGGACTGAATGTTGACTCTGATGCTGGATTACCCTAGCCAGAAGAAACAAAGCCTCCGGCGGTGCTGAGCCTCAGACCGGACCGCCCCGAACTCCCGGTCTGGGCCAGTCCTGGGGACCCAGGCTGGGCAGGGGGAAACGGGGCTGTGAGGTGGAGTCCTGGGAGCGCGGCGAAAGGCCGAGCCCCCGGAGTCGCGCACAGTGCGCGCAGAGGACAGTCTGTTGACTCTGATCCTGGACTCCCCTAGCGGGAGAGAGAAAGAAAGCTCCAGACTGGAGGATCTCGACGAGGAGCAGGAGCCCCCTCTGGACACCGGCCAGCCGGGCACCAGCAAGGAGCCGGGCGACGGGGCCCCCAGGGGGGGGCGTGCCCCTGAGCCGTCGACCGCTGAGCGCAGGCAACGGAGCCAAGGACCGGGGATGCTTCCTGGGCGGCGCCAACCCCGGCGACAGGCTGAAGCAGCGCAGGAGCCCGCGGAGAACAAAGGGGTCCCACAGGCCAACCTGCTGAGATTCCAGGACGGGGAGGAAGAAACCATACAAGTTCTCAATGTGAAGAAATCAAGTGAGAGCAAATGATAGTAAAATTACTTAAGAAAGAATGCAAAGAATATCTTGAAAAATCAAAGACTAAGTCAGAACTCAACTCATCAGCCAACATTGCAACATAAATGCGTTTTAAAAAAAAAAAAAAGAAAGAAAGACAGACAGACAGAAAGAAAGAAAGAAAGAAAGAAAGAAAGAAAGAAAGAAAGAAAGAAAGGAAGGAAGAAAAAGGGACAGAATGTTGGAACAGCGGCGACCAGGCCTAGAGTGGCCAGGCACAAGGCAGTGGCAGCCGGGCCCGGAGCAGCAGTGGCCAGGCCCCAGAGCAGCAGCAGCCAGAACCAGAGCATCAACGGCCAGCACTGGAACAGCCAGACCTGGGGCAGTGGCAGCCAGGCCTGAGGCAGAGGCGGCCAAGCCCAGGGTGGCCAGTCCAGGAACACCCAGACCCGGAGTGGCCGGGCCCGGAGAAGCCAGGCCCAGAGCAGCCGGGTTGGGAGCAGCCAGGCCCAGAACAGCAGAAGCCAAGCCCAAAGCATCCAGCCCGGGTGCGGCCAGGCTCGGAGCAGCCGGGCCCGGGGCAACCGGGCCCAGAGCAGCCGGGTCTGGTGCGGCCAGGCCCGGAGCAGCGACTGCCAGGCTGGGAGCGGCCAGGCCCGGAGCAACCGGGTCTGGTGCGGCCAGGCCCGGAACAGCGGCTGACAGGCTGGGAGCAGCCAGGCCCGGAATGGCCGGGCCCGGAGCAACCGGGCCCAGAGCAGCCGGGTCGGGTGTGGCCAGGCCTATAGCAGTAACAGCCAAGTCCAGAGCAACTAGGTCGGGAGCGGCAGTGACCAGACCCGGAGCAGCGACTGCCAGGCTGGGAGCGGCCAGGCCCGGAGCAGCCGGGTCTGGTGCGGCCAGGCCCGGAGCAGCGGCTGACAGGCTGGGAGCAGCCAGGCCCGGAGCGGCCGGGCCCGGAGCAACCGGGCCCAGAGCAGCTGGGTTGGGTGTGGCCAGGCCTGTAGCAACAACAGTCAAGTCCAGAGCAACTAGGTCGGGAGCAGCAGTGACCAGACCCGGAGCAGCGACTGCCAGGCTGGGAGCAGCCAGGCCCAGAACAGCCGGGTCTGGTGTGGCCAGGCCCGGAGCAGAGGCTGCCAGGCTGGGAGCGGCCAGGCTCGGAGCAGCGGCTGCCAGGCTGGGAGCGGCCAGGCCCGGAGCAGCCGGGTCTGGTGCGGCCAGGCCAGGAGCAGCGGCTGCCAGGCTGGGTGCGGCCAGACCCGAAGCAGCGGCTGCCAGGCTGGAAGTGGCCAGGCCCGGAGCAGCCGGGTCTGGTGCGGCCAGGCCCGGAGCAGCGGCTGTCAGGCTGGGAGCAGCCAGGCCCGGAGCGGCCGGGCCCAGAGCAACCGAGCCCAGAGCAGCCTGGTCGGGTGTGGCCAGGCCTATAGCAGTAACAGCCAAGTCCAGAGCAACTAGGTCGGGAGTGGCAGTGACCAGATCCGGAGCAGCAACTGCCAGGCTGGGAGCGGCCAGGCCCGGAGCAGCCGGGTCTGGTGTGGCCAGGCCCGGAGCAGAGGCTGACAGGCTGGGAGCGGCCAGGCTCGGAGCAGCGGCTGCCAGGCTGGGAGCGGCCAGGCCCGGAGCAGCCGGGTCCGGTGCGGCCAGGCCCAGAGCAGCGGCTGCCAGGCTGGGAGCGGCCAGGCCCGAAGCAGCCGGGTCTGGTGCGGCCAGGCCCGGAGCAGCGGCTGTCAGGCTGGGAGCAGCCAGGCCCAGAGCGGCCAGGGCCGGAGTGGCCGGGCCCGGAGCAATTGGGCCCAGAGCAGCTGAGTCGGGTGTGGCCAGGCCTGTAGCAGCAACAGCCAAGTCCAGAGCAACTGGGTCGGGAGCGGCAGTGACCAGACACGGAGCAGCTGGTTGTGTAACGAACCAGAGCAACAGAGGCCAGGCCTGGAGCAGCCTAGCCCGAAACAGCTCGCTCCTCACCTGCCCCTGCCCCACGGCTGCCTCTCAGACACGGCTGGAAACTTTTGCGGGAACTTGAGGGTCTGCCGAATCAAGTGATGAAGGCTTATATCTGGATGTGTTGAGTTAGTATAGTGCTGGGGTGTTGATCTGTGAGTGCCTTGGGTGGGACCTGGATGAGGCTGATTGTCCTATTTGGAAATGTCTTTTGTGTGAAGTGTATCATTGGGCATGTGGAGGTATTATTGATATGAGAAAATGCTAAATAACAGATTTGCTATCTGAAAAGGGATTTACTATCGGGGAAAGGGAGGGAGGAAGAGACTGAACATAAACTGTGCACCAATGGATGAGGATGAGGGGGCAGAGGGTGGGGTGGGAACCTGGTGGAGGGGGGAAGAAACAAGGAACCTTTGTAATAATATGAACAATAAAGATTGATTAAAAAAAAAAAAAAAGATTAAGTGTTTGTGTACCTAGAATAACACACCAATGTGCAGTAAAGATAGACAAAATATATCAACAGAACAGTAGAAAGAACAGAAATAGTCTTGCATATATATAGTCAATTAATTTACAAGAAAAAGTACCAAAGCAAATCACTGGGGAAAGAATATCTTTTCAATAAATAGTTTCTAGAACAACTGAATACTCAATATGCAAACAACCCTTAACACATACCATAAAATTTTAATTCAAAATAGGTCATAGACTTAAATGTAAAATCCACACAGAAATCTTAATGACGTTGAATTTGGCAAAAACTGCTTCTTAATATGACACAAAGTGTAAGAAATGTAAAAGACAAAATACACTGAACTTCATTAAAAAAAAAACCACTCACACATTTATTTTCCAAATGATACTCTTAAGAAAATAAAGTAAATTCTTTCTTAAAAATATGTTTTTATTAATTTTAGAGAAGAAAGAAGAGAGAGAGAAATAGAAATATCAATGATGAAAGAGAATCATCAACTGGCTGGCTCCTCCATACCCCCTACTAGGGAATCAAGCCTGCAACCCAAGCATGTGCCCTTGACTGGAATCAAACCCGGGACCCTTCAGTTCACAGGCCGATGCTCTATCCACTGAACCAAAGCAGCTAGAGCTCTTTATATAATCTAAATACAACAAACACATAGATAAATAGTAATTTTATTGTAACAACCAAAAACTGAATAGGTAAAGAAATAAACAATTTGTGATATAGCCATACTTAGTCAAGTAGTTAAAAAAAAAAAAAAAAAAAAAAAAAGAGTTAACTATTGAGATGACAAAACATACCGTATTTTTCGGACCATAAGACACACTTTTTTTCCCCCAGAAGTGGAGGGAAAAAGTCCCTGCGTCTTATGGTCTAAATATAGCCTACACATATACTTTAAAAAAAAAAAAGTTTTTTTACTTGCCCGGCTCTGTGTGGTCTCTGTGTGCTTGCCCGGCTCTAAAATGGTTCTAAATGCTGCTGTTTACTTTACAGGGTTGATTACATGTGTTTATGACTGTGATATTGGGTTTTAATGCACATAAAATATTTTAGGACACTATTTGTTTCAGAATCTTTTTTTCTTCATTTCCCTTCTCTAAAAACTGATGCGTCTTATGGTCCGGAGCGTCTTATGGTCCGAAAAATACGGTAACTAAAATTCAAAAATATGGAAGTTCACAGGTAACTTAAGACAAATATAATCTATTATGACAGACAGCAGATCAGTTTCCTGTTAGCTAAGGTTTATGGGAAGTTGGGAAGGAGCCCTGACCTGGATGGGAGAAAAGGGAACTTTCAGAAGTGACAGAAATGATATCTGTTGCCGAAACTAGTTTGGCTCAGTGGTGGAGCGTCAGTCTGCGGACTGAAAGGTCCCGGGTTCGATTCTGGTCAAGGGCATGTACATTGGTTGCAGGCACATCCCCGGTAGGGGTTGAGCAAGAGGCGGCTGGTCTATGTTTCTAGCTCTCTGTCTCTCTCCCTTCCTCTCTGTAAAAAATCAATAAAATTAAAAAAAGAAAAAGAAATGATATCTATATCTTCACTTTGGTGGGGATTTTTGGGTGTATAAATCTGTCAAAATGTATACATATATTTAAATTTTATTATGTATAAACTAAACTTCAGAGTTGTTTTTTTTTAAAGCTACAACAATCTAGGAAATTAATAATCAGATAACTAACACTGGAGGAAGGGAGGACATGCAACCAAATTGCTACACCCAACCATGATAAAAATTATCAATCTAGAAAGCAACATCTTTTGACAAAAAAAAAAAAAAAGCAATCTACAAAAATGTGCTACTAATATTATACTTAATGATGGAAGACTGAATGCTTCCCTAAACAGAAACAAGGTAAGAATGTCCTTTCTCACTCAGTAAGTATGAACACACTTCAAAGGAGTTCTCAGTAGTACTCAACCATATTTTGCTGATGTTTGTTTTCTTTTTCTTTGAAAGACCATTTCATCACTTCCCTTCCATTTTTTCTTCAAACCTCTTAAATCCCCGTACCTGGCCCACTCTGAGGTAATAATTTCTTTTCACATTTTATTTTTCACAAGGTAAATCAATAATACAAACTCAGCTTCTTATCATCAAATCTCTCAAGAAGGGAGAGGCCCTATCCTGGCCATCACTCCAAAGAGGCCATGTTATCTGTCCAGCTTAATACTCAACCAAACTGGGAGCACAAACATAGGTCTTAACTTAGAAACTCTAGGTAACTATTAATAATATTCTATCAATAAATCGTAGCTACAATCAATCACAACAAATCCTACAACAAAATCCTACATGGTCACTCTGTCATAAATCTGTTATAAAGGCATAGTAAGAAGCCAAAGATAATTAATCCCCAACTTTTAGTTCTCCATATTTGAGAATGGTTCTTGTCACTAAAAAAAAAAAAGTTTACACACACACAAGGATTGGCAAAAGTAGGTCTACAGTTATGAGTATATAAAACAGTTTACTCTTATATTATTATTTACTTATTACTAGAGGCCCAGTGCACTAATTCATGCACAGGTAGGGTCCCTCAGGGTCGAAGCTCACACCCCCAGCCTCGCAGCCCCACCTGGCACCCTGCCTTGGCCTGGCACCACCCGCTCGCCTGCCCCACCATCCTGCCGTGGTACCACTCGCATTGGGGCCCATCGGGGCTGGCAGCACTTTCATTACTGCCTGCTGCCTGCTGCCAGTGCCGCATCGCCAATGCCCACCATATTCCGTGCTACCCTAGGTGGTCAGCACATGTCATACCAAGCAGTCAAAAGACTGCCAAGGAAACAATTTGCACATTAGGATTTTATTATGTAGGATTATATTATATATTATTACATCTGTTAGCCTACTTTTACAAACCCCTGTATATGTATAACAACTACATTTGGTTTCTGACCAACAAATATCATAGGAAAAGTAAAAGAAAAACACAAAACACATATACAATTTACACAGTATTTGTTCCTCACCTGCTGGTGCCGGGTGCTGGGAAAGGTATACTGAACAGAATGGGAAGGATAACGGCCTTGTTCTGTGCTGAATGCTCCTTGGTTGGGAGGATAACCTGAACTTGACATTATCAGTAAAGAAGTCCTCACCAGGCTGTGAGATCAAATCCAACAGACAATCATGTTTCTAGGAAACCACCTAAATAGAATGGGGAAAAAATAGAACTGATAAGAACTAAAGCACCAGGTGTACTTCTAATAAATTATAACTATAGGTACATAAATAAAACCACAATTACCAGTAAAAGTTTTCTCTCATGTATTTACTTAATAGAAATTACTGACATTTAAAAATATTAACAGGTCTTTATTTCCCTTTACACTTAAAAAAAGGTTACTTAACATACCACAAATAATACCAGCAGCTGTATAAAATAAAAACATGGGACTGGCACATACAACTTCTCAGTAAATGCTTTTCTTTCTATAAAAGTCTGAGAAACAAACCTTATAGATTACAAAAACTAAAGTCCATGATTGTGAACTTTGAGGTGGTAAAAAGTCACCTGTTAAAAGGATTCGAGAGTATTTACAAGATAGGCATTTGTGCAGAGGAAATGTTGTTTTTGTTAAATAATTCTGTACCAAAATGATAAGCTAAGAAGGCACTAATAGGAAAACTTTCAAGAAAGAACAAAGTGAAGACTACCGTCAAAGAAGAAAACTGCCAATATTTGCAAAAATTAGAGTTTTGGAAAAACTTGCATCTGCCACCAAGAACTTGACAATTTCTCTATATTTAAAGACTTTTCTGACAAGACTGGTGGTGATATTAACTGTGATATTTTTTTATATTATATAATAAAATGTTCCAATATCTACAGTAACTCAATGAAGCAATATTTTCCAACTAATACCAAATGTTACAAGATTATGCATGAATAGTTATTAAAAGCACAAAATACTTTACCACAATTAAATAAAGTACATGACAAACCAGTAAATGTTGATTGTGACAGAATATGAAAAATTCAATGATATGGTTTCAGATTCTACACAGCAACTAACCTTTAAAAAATTACCAATTTTCTGATTTAGGTTGATATCAAAGAATAGCCACAATTATCTTTAAAAGCTATTAAAATACCCCTCCCTTTTCCAAGTACATATCTGTGTGAGGTTAGCTTGTCTTCATAAACTTCAAACAGAACATACCACAAGACCAATGTAGAAGCAGATATGAGAATCAAGCTATCTTCTAAGCCAGATATTAAAGAGGTTTCCAAAAACGTAAAATAATGTCACTCTTCTCAACAAATTTTAATTTTAGAAAACAGTTGTCATAAACATGTTATATATGTTAACATTAAGTAGGTTTATATTATTCCTAAATAAATATCTGTAAAGTCTCCCCCATTTTAATATCAAATGTGGTAAATATCAACATATATAACCCACATAAACAAAAGCTCCTTAGAGTTCTAAATTTTTAAGAATGTAAAGGAGTTTTAAGACCAACATGTTTGATGACCACTGGCCTGGAGAATTCGGTCCATCTTTAGATTGACTAGCACAAGCATCCTAAACTGGTCATTCACACCCAGGTCCATGCGCACACACTCCTTCTAAAAGACCTCCCTAGTTCAAGTGTGGTTTTGACACCATGTTTGAACCAAATAAACTACCCAAATGGACCAAGGGTGTATCAATTGGTTCTCTCTTCAGAAATTTGGAATTGAAACATGAGCTACAAGGACCTGAGCTGCAAAGTGGCCACAGCAATAGTCAAGGTGAGCCACATATTCTGTGCCACAGAAGTTACTGAGGAAGTAGAGAACACCAATCTAGACAAACACTAGAGTAGACATGCATAGAGAAGGAGAGCCAAGAGAATGTGCAAGCCCCCAAGACACAGCAGCAGTTGCCTTGGCTCCTGACTCTCAGCTCCAGGGTCCGTCCCCACAAGGAGGCAGCCTTCTTTACTTAATATAGTGGAGCAGGTTTTTATTCCTCATAATTGTAAGATCTCAAGTCCCAAAATAAGTATACAGACGTTGGAAACAGCCCAAGTGTCATTTCCATCAACTGATGATGAATAAATAAAATCAGGTATACCCCTACAAGGGAATATTATTCTGCCATAAAAAAAGAATGGCCCTGGCGGGTGTAGGTCAATGGTTAGAGAATCAGCCCACACACCGAATAGTCATGAGTTCAATTCCCATCAAGGGCACATATCTGGGTTGCAAGTTCATCCCTGCCCTAGTTTCTCGACACGTTTGGGAGGCAACAAGTCGATGTATTTCTCTCTCATCAATGTCTCTGTCTCTGTTTCTCTCTCCCCCTACATTCCTCAATTAAAAAAAAAAAAAATGAAGTATGGGTATGTGCAATAGCTTGGATGAATCCTGAAAACATGCTAAGTAAAAATAGCCAATCATAAAAGTATGTATTTTATATGTTTCCTTTCATATGAAAGTCCGAAATAGTCAAAATAGTGATAGAAAGTGGATTACTGTTTGCTTATGGATGGTGGGATGGGGATGAAGGAATACAAGATAAAAGCTCAAGTGTCTAGGATTTCTATTGTTTTTTTCCACTGTAGTGAAAATGCACTTAACATAAAATTGCCATTTTAATCCTTTTATGTTTTTGTTAATCCTCACCCAAAGATATTTTTCCATTGATTTTTTAGAGAGAGTGGAAGAGAGAGAGAAAGACAGAGAAAAACACATTGATTGGTTGCCTCATGCAGGAGCCCCACCAGGGCCTGGGCCAAGGAAGAGCTTGCAACCCTTGCCCACAATCGAACCCAGGTCCATAGGTTGACACTCTATCCACTGAGCCAAACCGGCTAGGGCCATTTTAGTCATTTTTAAGTGGACATTTCTGTAGCATATGTACATTCATTACCATCTATTTCCAGCACTTTTTATCTTCCCCAACTGAAATTCTAAACCCATTAAACACTAACTCCTGCCAAAACCAGTTTGGCTCAGTGGATAGAGCGTCCGCCTGCAGACTGAAAGGTCCCACGTTCGATTCCGATCAAGGGCATGTACTGTGGTTGCGGGCACATCCCCACTGGGGGAGGTGCAGGAGGCAGCTGATCGATGTTCCTCTCTCATCGATGTTTCTAACTCTCTATCCTTCTCTCTCCCTTCCTCTCTATAAAAAAATCAATAAAATATATATATATATTTTTTAAATCACTAACTCCCAATTCCTCCTCCCTCTGGTAACCACCATTCTACTCTATGCCTCTATGAATATGGCTATTCCTCATATAAGTAGAATCATACAGTATTTGTTATTTTGTGACTGAATTATTTCATTTAGCATATCCTCAAGGCTTATCCATATAATTGTATTATATCAAAATTACCCTGCTTTTTAGGATAAATAATATTCTCTGTATTGGGATTCCTTTTTTGAGATGGAGAAAATGTTCTAAAATTGACTGTAGCAATGCTTGTACATACATATATTTGAATATAGAGAAAAACCATTGCATTGTAAAAAAAAAAAATGGATGAATTATATGGTATACAAATTATATATCAATAAAGCTGTGTTTTAAAAATTACCAAGCCAAAACAAACAAACTATAAAAAGCAACCACAGGACTTTAAAATTATTGTGCTGCAGTCCAAGTTAATATAAACATCTTTCAGGGGTTTTAATAAAACCCTATGTTCATATCTTAAAAACTCTGAAGTCTGCCGAAACCAGTTTGGCTCAGTGGATAGAGCATTGGCCTGCGGACTGAGGAGTCCCGGGTTTGACTCCGGTCAAGGGCATGTATGTACCTTGGTTGTGGGCACATCCCCCGTAGGGGGTGTGCAAGAGGCAGCTGATCAATGATTCTCCCTCATCGATGTTTCTAACTCTCTATCCCTCTCTCTTCCTCTCTGTAAAAAAATCAATAAAATAGCCGAAACCAGTTTGGCTCAGTGGTAGAGCGTCAATCTGCGGACTGAAAGGTCCCAGGTTCGATTCCGGTCAGGGCATGTACATTGGTTGCGGGCACATCCCCAGTAGGGGGTGTGCAAGAGGCAGCTGGTTGATGTTTCTCTCTCATCAACGTTTCTAGCTATCTCTCTCCCTTCCTCTCTGTAAAAAAATCAATAAAATATATATTTTTTTAAATCAATAAAATATATTTTTTAAAAACTGTGAAGTCAAGGTACATCCTACAATCAATGGCACATCATGATTTAATTAGCAGTATTTTTTCCTTTATCTTAGAGGCAAATAACATTACCCTATAGCACATGTGTCAAACACAAGGCCCGCGGGCCAAATCCGTCCCGCCAGGCCTTGCAATGTGGCCCGCACCGCGCTGTCATCACTGCACTCCGCTGCGTTTCCATCACAATGACAGTTTATGACTGTTCAGTAAACCATTCGGCCCGCGATTTAGGCTGGATTTTAGATTTTGGCCCCTTCTCTGATTGAGTTCGACACCCCTACCCTATAACAAAGAAATCTTTTTGCTAAAATACAATCTGAGAGTTACTGCATTCAGTAAATCTTTGGTTTTTGTCCTAAATCTTCCCTAGGAAAGCTCTCAGAACAGAAATTACCATTTGCTTTTTTCTTCTCTTTGTTCCTTAACCCTCAGGATAAGGCAAGATAATTAAGGACACTAATATTCTCAAATTGATTTCCAATTGGAGGTCCTTAAAAGACCAGGTAGCATTTGCAGTTCTTTGAGAAAAGCCTAACAGAAATACATATAATATAAACACCAGGGACAGAAAAAGACATCCTAAGCACAAACCAAAGGCACAAATAAGATTGGGTTGAGCCGAAACTGGTTTGTCTCAGTGGATAGAGCGTCGGCCTGAGGACTGAAAGGTTCCAGCTTCAATTCCAGTCAGGAGTATGTGCTTTGGTTGCGGGCACACCCCCAGTAGGGGATGTGCAAGAGGCAGCTGATCAATGATTCTCTATCTATGTTTCTAACTCTCTATCCCTCTCTCTTCCTCTCTGTAAAAAATCAATAAAATATATATTAGAAAAAAAAGATTGGGTTGATATCTTTAACTAACAAAGTGTACTTTTTTATTTTTCTGTACAGCAATGACAACTTTAAATGGCAAACCATAGAACAGAAAAAGTACAATAGCAAAATTTTGATATACCAAATACAATATGCATATACATGAATTTATATTTCTTACAAAACAATAAAAATGATGACACTTCCAACATGACAAGAATATGGAATTAACTAAGGAAAAAATTAATGAAATAACAGAAAAATAAAATATAATCAGTCTGCAGATTTGCAAAATATTAAAAAATCACGAAATTCGTGCACTGGGGGGTGAGGAGGTATCCCTCAGCCTGGCCTGTGCCCTCTCACAGTCTGGGACCCCTTGGGGGATGTCCATCTGCTGGCTTAGGCCAGCTCTCCCTAGGGAATGGGCCTAAGCTAACAGTCAGACATCCCTCTCACAATCTGGGGCTCTCACAGTCCGGGACCCCTCGCCCCTTACTGCCCGCCTGCAGCAGAGGCTCCTGCCACCAACGCTGTGCTTGCCAGCCATGAGCCTGGCTTCTTGCTGAGCAGCGCTCCCTCTATGGGAGCACACTGACCACCACGGGACAGCTCCTGCATTGAGTGTCTGCCCCTGGTGGTCAGTGCAGTCATTCTGCCACTTGGTTGATTTGCATATTAGGGTTTTATTATATAGGATAACTAGAGGCCAAGTGCACGAAATTCCTGCAAGAGTAGGCCTTCCTTTCTCCAGCTGCCGGCACTGGCTTCCCTCTGGCATCTGGGACCCAGGCTTGCTTCCCTCTGGCTGCTGACAGGCACCTGGAACTCGGCTGGCTTCCCTCCAGCCACCCTCAGGCACCCAGGACCCAGGCTGGCTTCCCTTCTGCTGCCTGCAGGGACCCAGCACCTGGGCTATCCTCCAGCCCTGGATTCATCCGAAGGACGTTCAGGCTAATTAGCATATTACCCTTTTATTATTATAGATTATTATTATAGATGCCTAGTACTAGTGATTTAGGAGAAAAAGGCACTCTTTACACTTGTATGTCAAATGAGTACAAATTGAATTCTAAAGAAGAATGGCAATATTTACCATGGGCCTTGAAAATATGTGTGGTCTCTTGCACAGCAGTTCCCCTTCTAGGAATTCATTTGCTTACTCAATGCAGAGATACCCAAAGATGAATGCCTGAGACTATTTCTCAAGGAACTGTCCAAAATATCCAATATGAGCTTAGAAAAGTGTTTTATAAAAAGTTTAGCTAATGGGAACTTTTATTTGGGGAATGCCACAAAAGTCTGTATAAATGAGAACATTTTTATTTTACCAATGTATAATTTGTATATACCATTAGTATTCTATTTTCCATGTGTCTCATATCTTCACAAGATTTTAAGACCAAAGATAGAAATGTCATATATTTAACAAATATTTAGCAAACAGTACACACTATGTACCAACACACTGTTCTAAACATTGGCATAGAATGGTGACCAAGATATGTCATCTTACTGTGAGGTAACATAGAAAATAAATAATCAGCTGAAACCGGTTTGGCTCAGTGGATAGAGCGTCGGCCTGCAGACTGAAAAGTCCCGTGTTCGATTCCGGTCTAGGGCATGTACCTTGGTTGCGGGCACATCCCCAATAGGGCGTGTGCAAGAGGCAGCTGATTGATGATTCTCTCTCATCGATGTTTCTAACTCTCTATTCCTCTCTCTTCCTCTCTATAAAAAAATCAACAAAATATATTTTTTTAAAAAGGAAATAAATAATCATGAAATAATATCATGAAGTGCTATTACTAAAACAGAAAGAGGGAAATTTTCAATGGGGTGATCACAGAAAACCAATCTCAGCTAGGATGACCCGATTTCCTGAAACAAACCCAATTTACAGCTGTTGTCCCAGTGCAATTATTATTTATGCTCCATTTCCTTCTCAAGACTGTCCCAGTTCTAAGATTATTTGAGAGCCAAAGCATGAAAGAGAAGAAGACCCAATTGGCCTGAAAGAGATTAGAGCATTTCATGGAGGACTACAGAAGTCCTAATGTAAAACCAGGAGCAGGAGGAGAGGGAGGAAGCAGCGTGGCAGGGGGAAAGGCCTGAGAATGGGGCATGGGGTGGTGCTAGGAGGGTTTGCTAGTTTATATTTAGAAATTGAACTATCTCTCAGTATTTTGAATATTAATCCTTTTCTACCTTCATGTTACAAATATAGCAGATCCTCAGTAAGTCATTTCCATTCAACACTGTTATATTCTCATGTTGATGAGTCATAGGAACATAGATCTTGCTTATTTCAATTAGCCTATGGTAAAATGTGTTTTAGTTATATATTGGTTAGCCTAAAGTCACAGAACCTATCTACAAAGTTAAGTGAGGACTTACTCTATTTTTTTTTTCCAGAATTCATAACTTTCTGAAGACCCTAGCTACCCCAAATTGAGAAAAAATATTATTCTCCTCTTAAACTTTTAAAAGTTTTATTTGTTTTAATATTTAGCTCCTAACTCACCTAAATTTTTTTCTAAAAACTGGTTAGGTAGGAGCCTACCTATATTTTCTTTAATTGATAGTTAACTAACAAGTCTGCCTTTCCACACTTCTAAAATGCTATCCCTGTTACAACCCAGCAATTTTAGTATATACCCTACAAAAATTCACATCTATCTATATAATATATATTATAGAGGAATATGCAAATTAGCCAGGACACCATAATGTCTCACAGAACAGCAGGGACCTGAGGCTGCATGGCACCTGGCTGGGGCAAGGGACCTCAGGACATGCCCCCCACCCTGCGGGGCTTGACGGGGGACCTCAGGCCCCGCCCCCTGCCCCGGCACTGGATCGGGGGACCTGAGGCTGCGCACCCGCCCATCCTGAGGGCCTTGACAGGGTGGGGCCAGCCGGGTATGGGTCTCCTGCATTTTCGAAGCACATGCAGGTGGTAGGCAGGGACTTGACTATAGGTATCACAGCATGCCCCAGACTCTGACAGGAGGTAGATTTTCATTTACGTTTTACTAATTTTCTTTCATCTCTGATACTTCCATTATAAAGGGTAAATAGCAATATTAAAATATTTCCTCTAATTAATTCCCTTACACAAAAAAAGGATATTCATTGCAGCAAGCAAAAGTCAAATTTGAAGATAACCTAAATTCCACAATGTAGTATATTCATACGATAAAGTACTATATAAAAGTTACAATGAAAAACTAGAGCCCTACCCAGTTTTGCTCAGTGGATAGTGTCGGCCTGCAAACCTGACAGTCCTGGGTTCGATTCTAGTCAAGGACTTGTACCTAAGTTTCAGGCTCCTTCCACTCCGGGCCCTGGTCAGAAGGAAACCAATCAACGTGTTTCTCTCACATTGATATTTCTCTCTCTCTTCCACTCTCTCTAAAAATCAATGAAAAATTATCCTCCAGTGATGATTTAAAAAAAAGAACAAAAACCTAGAGCTATATGTGTCAAAACACATAAACCTAAAAAAAATACAAGGCTGAGTAAAAACAATTTATACAGTGATGCTAATATTTTACAAACACAGACAATAATACTGTACTAGTGGTCCGGTGCACGAAATTCGTTCACTTGGGGAGGAGGGGTTCCCCCAGCCTGGCCTGCGCCCTGTCACAGTGTGAAAGCCCCACAATCGATTGTCCCAAAGAGGCAGGCCCCACCTGGGGCTCTTCAATGGATTGCCCAAAGAGGTAGGCCAGAGCCCCGGACCCCCAAGCCTCCGCACCGCACAGGGACCTGCCAAACCCGCCTCCCCAGGCTGCACAGAGCCATGGGAACCCCAGGCCTGGCCATGTGCGGAGCTGGGAGGAGGCAGGACTCCCAGGCAGGCGCCATGCCACGTACGCAGCATCAAACCCAGCCCACCCACGTGCGCATGCCCGCTGTGCGCACAGCCATGTTGTGACAGCGTGAGGACCACCTAGGGCCTAGGGCCTAGGCTGTTAGGTATTTTATACATGCACATGTCAAAGCATAAACATAAAATATACATCTACTTTAGGATAATAGTCTATGAAGGGGGAATAATCTTTAATTTCTTTCTTTTAATTTATTAAACAAGTATGATAAAATAGTTTTCTTAAACACAGATAGTAGGTACATAGATATTTGTTCATTAAAAAATAAGTAATCTTTATTATAAAGTATACTTATAATATGTCCATGATTCCAGACTCGTTAATTTGAGTATCCTTTCCTATGCCAATGCCACACTTTTTAACTTGCTGTAACACCATAAGGCTTTTATATCTGCACAAGTTTCCCCTTACTAGGCTTAGTTGTTACTGCTCCTTTCAAAGCCTTCAGAGTGCTATTCTAGCACTTTTCTTCTTTCATGTGAATATCAGAGTCAGCTTGTCAGGCCGCATAAAAATCTCTGGATGAGACCATATTAATATTAAATAACAAAAGCTAACTTTACACTGTTGAGCATTCTCATCGTAAAACATGATTATATACGTTTATGTTTTAGGATGAGAAATGTTTGTGTGTGTAATTAAGATGGGAATATTTTATATATATCCTACACATTTTTCCATATATTATATATTATATACATACATATCCTACACATTTTTCATTATATATTATGAATAATGGGGAAATGTGTAGGATATATATGTATATAATACTCATCTTAATTATATATAAAAATATGTAAAATTCCCATAAGAAATATTATACACTTACACACACACACACACACACACACACACGTATACATATATATTCATGACGGGAATTATTTATATGCTGAGTTTGGCAAAACTATGTTTACAGTTATGAGTACATGAAATAGTTTATTCTTGTATTATTATGTATTACTAGAGGCCCAGTGCATTTGTGATCTCGGGGGCAGGGCAGTGCAGGGGTGTCCCTCAGCTCACCTGTGCCCTTTCATAGTCTAGGAGCCCTCAGGAGACGTCTGACTGATGGAGTTGGATATCCCTAGCGCTGCTGTGGAGGCAGGAGAGGCTCCACTACTGCTGCTGTGCTCGCCAACCAAGAGCCCGGCTTCTGGCTGAGTGGCGCTCCCCAGTGGAGCTCACTGACCACCGAGGGGCAGCTCCTACATTGAGCATCTGCCCTCTGGTGGTCAGTGCATGTCATAGCAACAGGTCATTCCACTGTTCGGTCTATTTGCTTATTATCCTTTTATTATATAGGATTGTATTATTTTCCATAAGAACAAATGTAAACTTACTTTTGCCACCACCTTGCTTAACTAAAATAGACTATATATATAGATAGATATAGATATATAGATATATAATATATGTGTGTGTGTGTATGTATGTATATATGTGTGTGTGTGTGTGTGTGCGTGCGTGTGTGTGTATGTGTGTATAAAAATCCCCATTCATGTAATAATTTATGTCATTTACTGAAGTATTTTTTGTTTGTTTCTATCATTTAAGGCACATGTGTCAAACACAAGGCCCGCGGGCCAAATCCGTCCCGCCAGGCCTTGCAATGTGGCCCGCACCGCGCTGTCATCACTGCACTCCGCTGCGTTTCCATCACAATGACAGTTTATGACTGTTCAGTAAACCATTCGGCCCGCGATTTAGGCTGGATTTTAGATTTTGGCCCCTTCTCTGATTGAGTTCGACACCCCTAATTTAAGGGATTTGGAAGGAGAGCAATTTTTTTTTTTTAATTCAGTGTGCTAAGTTGATCTACTTTAGAATAATAGTCTATGAAGGGGGAACAATCTTTAACTTTTTTTTTTCTTTTATTGATTTTTTACCGAGAGGAAGAGAGAGGGATAGAGAGTTAGAAACATCAATGAGAGAGAATCATCGATCAGCTGCCTCCTGCACACCCCCTACTGGGGATGTGCCCGCAACCAAGGTACATACCCTTGACCAGAATCGAAGCCGGGACCTTCCAGTCCACAGGCTGACACTCTATCCACTGAGCCAAACCGGTTTTGGCTAATTTATTTCTTGAAACAAGTATGATAAAATAGTTTTCTTAAGCACAGATAGATAGTAGGTACACAGACATTTGTTCATTAAAATAAAAGTAGTAATCTTTATTATAAAGTATATAATTTCTCCATTTTAGTCAAATTCTTTACCAAGCTACATTTAGAAAACAAAATTTTCTAGAGAACTATCATTCAATATAACCTTAATACAAAACTTAGAGAAAGAGCTCTTTAATTTCCATGGGTCCTATGTAGCATGAGTCGTTTAAATAAACATACCATCTCATGACTCATTTAATTTTCTGTTGCAGAAGAACATAGCCAGGGAAGGAGTTAGAAGACAGAACTGGTCTCCCCACACTGTTTCCTGCCTGTTCCCTCTCAAGACATGGAAATCAAAAAAACTAAGAATTGGGAGGTTTTTAAGTTATCCAACACTGAACTTACAGATTTAGGAACTGAAGCACAGAGAAATTCAATTTCTCCCGTTTCACAAAGCTGCAGTTTTCTCAGTCAACAGTGAACTTCTGAGGTGGATGTTCAGTGGGACGGCACATTAACACCAACTGGGCAGCATGCCCCTCCTACACACTTGCACTTGGTAAAAGAGAAAATGCCAGCACATGGGGGTTTTGAGGGTGTGATGTTTGTTTCATTTTGGTTTTAGAAGTAGGTACAGTAGGTCCTCAGGTCACGTCGGAAATCCGTTCCTATGGCGCGACGTCAGGCGATTTTCACCAGGAGTCAGAACCCACCCACATAAGCACCTACGTCACTCACATGGAGCACACATACAGCAGTAATGAAGTGAAACGGTAAAAAATTTTAAAAGAAAGATAATTCCTGACCTTTACTTGTGGTAAATAAATAATAAAAACATAAAGCACACATGTACATACATCGATATAACAGAACCTTTTCTAAAAATAAATAAATGGGTAAATGGGAGAAGACGACGTAGCGAGGACTGCCTGTGGTATATGTATGATTTTAGAGTTTTTAAAAGTACCATACAATACATAGAAAAATCTCCTCTCTCCATTCAGCTACCCAGCTGTCCTTCCAGAAGGCAACCAAACTTACTAGTTTCTAGAGTATCCTTTAGAAATATTCTTTCTCCCTCTTTCCCTCTACATAAATGGTCGCATAGTAAATAAATACTGTTCTATATCCTGCTTTATTACTTTAGCAATATATCTTGAAAATCATTCTCATGAGTCAACAAAAAACGTTCTTGATTTCCTTTCCATTGCTGTAGAGTATTTCACTATATGAATGTTCACAAATGTTTTATATATTTTCCAAGTAATTCTTATCTGCACCAGTAAGAAATGCTTACATAATCTATCTCTAAGCTCTCCATCCAGTTCAGACATCCTAAGGAAGTAAAAGCTACAAATGAAACAGAGAAGCAAAAGGAAAGGTATTGTTTAAATATTCAGAAATGGTGAGCCCTGAGTTCAACAGTTACACTCAATGTCACTCAAATAGAACTCCAATGGTTTGTCTCTTTCCCTTTTTCCATAATCTTTCATGATTTCCTAAATGTTTTTGATTTTCATGAACTTAACCTGAATACCTCTAAAATAAAATAAAGTCAGGTGCTATCAGCTCAAAGCAGGTGGCAATAAAACATCAGTGAAATCAGAGATTAGCCTGTAGTTTATATTGTAAATGTATGGGCCAAAGCAGGTACATGAACTACAGCTTGGAAACCACTACGACCTCCTTCCTCAGACATTAAGCATATAGTAATAGTTCAGACCTTATTTTTAAACTGGAATCTACTCTCAACCATCTTATATAGATGGAAGCCAAATGTATAAAATATTCAAACGAGAAATGATTCAGATAATGGGGAACCTAAACTCTATCTTTTCAATCTCTCTTCCCCAGTCCTGCCTTCCACCCTCATTCCAGTTCTGGCTCACCAAGATATACCTCCACAGAACACTTTACAGTTTGAAAACAACTGAAATAAAAGAATCCAGTTTAAAATTAAGGTTGAAGAGGTAGGGAACATCTCAAGTGGCAATTTCAATTTTTAAATTCAGTTCTTTGCACCAAAACTCATGAAATGTAAAAATTCTGTGAAATTTTTAAGACACCTGGTCAAGGTTAGCACTTTCTTTCACCACATTTTGTTGGAATTTGGGGCTTTCCTGCCTATTCTGGGCTCCTCTGTAGCAATTTGAGTTTTAAGCATCATCTTCCACTGGAACACTTGGGGGAACTTTGAAAGGGGGGCTCACCAAACAAGCTCAATGATGATTTGGGGGTTTTCTGAGATGCTGAGTGAATAAGATTCAGCTGGTCCTGGCTAAGTGGCTCGCCCAGTTGGTTGGAGCATCATCTCAAGTACCAAAAGGTTGCAGATTCCATTCCTGGTCAGACACATACCTATGTTCCTCTCTCTCTACAATGAAATAGATAGATAGATAGATAGATAGATAGATAGATAGATAGATAAATCCTGGCCAGTTGCTCAGTGGTTAGTGTTGGGCCTTGGACTAAAGGGCAGAACAGGAGGCAATCAATCGATGTGTCTCTCTCACATCAATGTACTAGGTGTACCGGTTAATAATAGCAGATTTTGTAATCAAAGAAAACACGATAATTTCAAGAGAAATATTAAAAGTGTTTTCTTCAAAGTAATGTCCATCGCTAGCTACACATTTCCCCCATCTTTCAGGTAATTTGTGGATACCGTTACAATAGAACTTTTCTTGTTTTGGGACAAACCATTCAGAGACCCAATTTTCCACTTCTTGGTATGTTTTAAAGTGCTGTGTGTTCCATTCATATGAACAAGTGGTCATCTGAAGGAGCAAGGTCTGGTGAATACAGCGGGTGGGGTAATACTTCCCAGGCAACATTTTTTTTTTAAATATACTTTATTGATTTTTTACAGAGAGGAAGGGAGAGAGATAGAGAGCTAAAAACGTCGATGAGAGAGAAACATCGACCAGCTGCCTCCTGCACACCCCCCACCAGGGATGTGCCCGCAACCAATGTACATGCCCCTGTCCGGGATCGAACCCAGGACCTTTCAGTCCGCAGACCGATGCTCTACCACTGAGCCAAACCGGCTTCGGCCCAGGCAACATCTTTTAACGTGCCTTTAACAGGTTTTGAAGTGTGTGATGGTGCATCATCATGAAGCAAAATTACTTTGCCATGTCTTCGGGCCCATTCTGGTCGTTTCATGATCAAAGCGTGGTTCAAAGTGATTAACTGTTGTCGGTAGCGATCAATATTTCACCTGGTTTTAGAAGCTCATAATACACCACACCTTCCCAAACCCTCCAAACGCAGAGCATCATCTTCTTTCCGAACAATTTGGCCTTGCAGTCAATGTTGATGGTTGACCTGAATCAACCCATGATTTTATGTGTTTGGGATTCTCAAAATAAAGCCACTTTTCATCGCCAGTCAAGATTCGATGCAAAAAAGACTTTCTTTTGTGCCGCTGAAGCAACATTTTACTGATGACTTTTCAGTTTTCCATTTGTCTTTCATTCAGTTATTGTAACACCCATTTTCCTTTAAAATCTTCCCTATTGCTTGTAAACGATCAAAAATTACTTGCTGAGCAATGTTTAATCTTTCTGCAAGTTGTTTTTGAGTTTGACATGCATCTTCATCCAATAATGCTTATAATTGTTGGTCTTCAAACTTTATCAGTTGACCTGGACGTTCTTTGTCTTTCACATCAAAATCATCACTTTTAAAGCGTTTAAACCTAGTATTCACGAGTATAATATCTTGAGATGGAGCATGTTCACCATAAGCTTCCCAAAGTATACAATAACTTTTTATTCAAAATAAAGTAATGAATTAAAACTTCCCGCAAATGCTCTTTTTTTTTTGGCACAAAATTCGATATTTTTAAGCATAAAAATATCTATGATGTTAACACCTTCAGCAAATTGAACATAAGTTTTAAAGCTTGCTGTCAATACAACAAAATAGCATACATATGAAATCACATATATATCAACATACGTGTAACTTCATCTATTGAAAAAAAATCCGTATTAATAACTGGTACGCATATATATATATATATCCTCTCTCTCTCTCTCTCTCTCTCTCTCTCTCTCTCTCTCTGTCTCTGTCTCTGTCTCTGTCTCCCATCCAAGTACTAACCAGGCCCGACACTGCTTAGCTTCCGAGATCAGACGAGATCGGGCGCGTTCAGGGTGGTATGGCCGTAGACGCTCTGTCTCTGTCTCTGTCTCTGTCTCTCCCCCTCCTCCCCCCAATTCCCCTTCTTCCCCTCTTCCATGCCTTCCACTCTCTCTAAAAATCAATGGGGAAAAAATATCCTGACTCCTATGGTAAGGACTTATAAAATAAAGTAAATAAAAAACATATCCCCCCCAAAAAAATAAAATAAAAAACATATCCATGAGGTAGGATTTAAAAAAAAAAAAAAAAGATTCAGCTGATTCTCAAATGGTGTCAGAGGTACTATTGATAGTAAAGAACCTTGGTAACTTGACTCTCAACCCAGTGCCAGATTCCCTTCCCTTCTACCAGGGAGTTCACCCCAGCACAGGGCAGAGTAAAGAACTCCCAGGGCCTGGACTGGGGCTGGCCAGGCACACTCTACAGGGGACATGAAATGTGGACATTGGCCACTGCTTGGGAAGAAAGGCTGCAAAGGCTGCGACAGTTATTACGTACTGCTCCCTCTCTGCTCTGAAAAGACCCACGTGAGAGGAAACGAGACTGAAGCTTTAGATGTAGCAGTCACTGTTGCCTATTTCTTAGAGACCTTCTGACAATGTTAGTATGGAGAATAATTAAGACATTAAGTGAAGTTAGCCATTAGCCTGATTCTTGTACTTTTTTTTCCTTGATAGTAATTTTAGAATCATTGTGCAGCAGTTTAGGAAACCTACTCCATTAGGACATACTGTATACCAATATTCTGATAACCTCTGACAGAAGTTCTATGATGTCTTTTTTATTTTCATCTCTTTCTTGAAAATCTATCTTGAGGCCAATAACTTATAAGAAATCTATATAGCCGAAACCAGTTTGGCTCAGTGGATAGAGCGTCGGTCTGCGGTCCCAGGTTCAATTCCGGTCAAGGGCATGTACATGGGTTACGAGCACATCCCCGGTAGGGGGTGTGCAGGAGGCAGCTGATTAATTATTCTCTCTCACCAAGTTTCTAACTCTCTATCCCTCTCTCTTCCTCTCTGTGAAAGATCAATAAAATATACTTAAAAAAATAATATACTAGAATTAAATGTCACTCTTATAAGTGACAAGAACACATTTTTCTGGATTTTACAGATAAACTCATAACTAGCCTCCTATATTTTACAAACAGGCAATAAAATATAGTAAAATGAAATTGCTCTACTTAAATTCCTTTTTGTATCTTCCCACATTAAAGTACCATAGTTGGTCGAAACCGGTTTAGCTTAATGGATAGAGCATCGGCCTGCGGACTGAAGGGTCCCAGGTTTGATTCCGGTCAAGGGCATGTACCTTGGTTGCGGGCACATCCCCAGTGGGGGTGTGTGCAGGAGGCAGCTGATTGATGATTCTCATCGATGTTTCTAACTTTCTATCCCTCTCTCTTCCTCTCTGTAAAAAATCAATAAAATAAAAAATAAAAATAAAGTACCATAGTTGCCTTTGCCTGCCATTTCAGCTACTGCAGTATCAACTACAATACAAAAATATTACATGGAAAATTCCAGAAATAACTCATGACTTTTAAATCTCCCACCATCCTATTCCATCCTCCATCCTGCCAAGACATGAATCATCCCTGTGTCCAGCATACCCATTCTGTTTACGCATATTAGTCACTCAGTAGCTGTCTCAATTATCAAATCAACTGTAGTAGTATCACAGTACTTGTGTTCAAGTAACCCTTATTTTACAATGGCCCCAAAGCACAAGAACTGCAATGCTGACAATTTGGATACACCAAAAGAAGTAAACTGGTTCCTTTAAGAGAAAAAGTATGTATGTAATAGAAAAAAAAAGCATAGTATATGTAGGATTCAGTGCCACCCATGGTTTCAGGCATTCACTAGGGATCTTGGAACATATTCCTGAAGCAAGTTAGTAAGAACCTAGGAAAATTCCCTGGCAAGTGGAATGAGAAAACTGAGACAAATGGCTGAACAAACAGCTGGAAAGGCTGAACAATTAACAGCTAGCCAATAAACCTCAAGATTTTATCCTCCCTAACCAAAGATATCCAAGAGCAGGTGGTTTAAACCTATCCCCTAACCAAAGATATCTAAGAGCAGATAGCTTAATCACCTTAACAAAAAAACAGCCAAAACTGGTTTGGCTCAGTGGACAGAGTGTCGGTCTGCGGACTGAGGGGTCCCAGGTTCGATTCCGGTCAAGAGCATATTCATTGGTTGCAGGCACATCCCCGGTAGGGGGTGTGCAGGAGGCAGCTGCTCTATGTTTCTCTCTCATCAATGTTTCTAGCTCTCTATCCCTCTCTCTTCCTCTCTGTAAAAAAATCAATAAAATATTTTTTAAACATCTAATTAGAGCCAAATATACATCCACACTAATAAAAGAGAAAGATGCAAATTGACCATACTTCCATGATGCCTACTAGCCAATCAGGAATGTGTATGCAAATTAACCCAACAAATATGGTAAGTTAATTTGCAGACGCAGGAGCTGAGCAGCCTAGGTCCCAGGAACATGCTCAGGACCCAGACTGCTCTGAGCCTGTAGGCCTGCGCATAGGCCCTGAGCAGCCAGGGTCCCAGAACGTGCCCCACCAGGAGTGGCCTACGGGCGCCAAGCGGAGTGGGTCCTAGGACAAGTGACTGGGAGCGCCAAGCACAAGTGCCAAGCGGCCCGGGTCCACACCCCCATCCCAGCGGACACAGCTAACACAGGGCCACCGGGCGCAGGGCATGCTCTGGCGGGCACCATGTGTTGTATCCACAGGATCCACACCCCTCAGCCCAGGGATACAGCAAATGTGGGGCTGCTGGGCCTAAGCCCAGTGGACACAATGCAGGGGATCCTCTGCACGTAAGCTGCAGATGAAACACCTTTTCTTTTCTTTTTAAAAAAAAATATATTCTACTGATTTTTTACAGAAAAGAGGGGAGAGAGATAAACTGTCAAACACCAATGAAATATCAATCAGCTGCCTCCTGCACAGTCCCCACTGGGAATGGACCCCAACCAAAGTACATGCCCTTAACAGGAATCAAACCTGGGACCCTTCAGTCTGCAGGCCAACACTCTATCCACTGGGCCAAACCAGTTTGAGTGTAAACACCTTTTCTGACCACTAATTGGCTAAGCTCCCTGTATGCTGCCACTTACAGTGTTGTTCTTGGTAACCTGGGTAATAAGAATCCAAGAAGGTAATCTAAGGGTTTTCCACCTCACTCCTGGAGAGAAAAAAGAAGGTCCACTGCTGGAGAAGTTAAGAAATGTCATATCCTGCCCTAGCTGGTTTGGCTCAGTGGATAGAGCTTCAGCCTGCCAACCACAGGGTCCAGGTCCAATTCTGATCAAGGGCATGTACCTAGTAGGTTACAGGCTCTTCCCTGGCCGGGGTCCAGGTCAGGGCTCATGTAGGAGGCAACCAAAGTGTCCCTCTCACACTGATGTTTCTCTCTGTCTCTCCCTCTCTCTCTCTCTCTCTCTTCCACACTCTCTAAAAATCAATGAAAACATATCCTCAGGTGAGAAAAAGAAAGAAGGAGAGGAGGGGAGGGGAGGGGAGGGAATGAAAGAAGAGGGGAAGGGAGGGGAGGGGAGGGGAGGGGAAGGGAGAGGGGAAGAGGAAGCAGAGAGAAGGGGAGGAAGGAAGAGGAAGCGGAGGGGAGAGGAAGGAGGAAGAAAGATAATATCCTATAAAAGACACATCTTGAAAATGCCTAAAGAAAGTTGTCATTTTTTTCACGGTGAAAGGACTGGAGTCCATGTTGATGAAAACACCTTGGTGGCTACGGTGGCCGACAGTGGCTGCAGCAGTGGGTTGATGGGGCTGGCACCTTCCCCTGATCAGCGGGTCACCTCGCACAGAGGTAAACCAAACTTCGGTGTAGGCAAGGGGAGTGGGCCTAAGCCATCAATAGGACATCCCCAGAGGGCTCCCAGTCTGAGAAGGGGCATGCTGGGCTGAGGGACCCCCACCCCGAATGCACAAATTTTGTGCACCAGGCCCCTAGTGTGTATATGCTAACTAGAGGCCCAGTGCACAAATTCATACACGGGTGGGGTCCCTCTGTGTGGCCTGTAGGAATCTGACTGAAACCCAGTCCAACGCTCCCGCTCCTGCCCATTCCACCCCCACTGTGCCTGCCGCAATCGATCGGGAGAGGCTCACACTGCCACAGCAGCATTCACCAGCCATGAGCCCTGTGTCTGGCGCCCTCCCAAGGGGAGTAGCCTGAGGGATTAAACTGAAGCGGGATCTCCGACATCCCCCAGGGGTCCTTGACTACAGACTGCAAGAGGGTGCAGACCAGGCTGAGGACCCCACTGGTGCATGATCAGGGCGTGTCTGGCCCATCTCGCTCAGCCCCCAATGGCCAGACTCCAGCAGCAAGCTAACCTACCAGTCAGAGTATCTGCCCCCTGATGGGCAGTGCACATCATAGCAACTAGAGTATGCCTGCTCCCTGATTGTCAGTGCACGTTATAACGAGCAGTTGAGCATATTTAACATATCATTAGCATATTATGCTTTGATTGGTTGTTTGATTATTCTGCCATTCAGTCTATTTGCATATTATCCTTTAATTATATAGGATATGCTAAGTGTCCAACCTGTCACTATAACGCGCACTGACCACCAGGGGGCAGATGCAGGAACTGCCATGACACGAACTGGCCATTTACAGAGAAACGGCACCATAAACCTGGTACCCACAAAGCAACACTCAGCTTCCCCCAAGTGGGACACAGGCCCTGCCACCACCCAGGAGTAAAAGACCACCAAATCGCAGCTGATGCTGCCCAGATCCCATGGCACAAAATGCAGCCCACAGCCCAGCCCAGCCCAGAAACGGTGGCTGAGGGCGCTACCATGTTTCCCCTAAAATGAGACATCCTCCGAAAATAAGACCTACTTACAGCTTTCCTTCTGAGTGAAATATAAGGCATCCCCCGAAAATAAGGCCCCCCCCCCAGGCTAAACATGAGAGATTTGGTCCACTGATTCTGAAAGAAATGGAGTCACAAGAAATTCACCAGGAAATTCAGGAATTGGATTGTTACGATGATGTTCCAGAAGAGGATGACATGATTGTCATTGAATAAATGAGTAAATTCTTGATACTGTAGGATTCAGTTTGTCTGATTTGTGTTAATAACTACTGTACTACCGAACCGTATACAGGTAATAAATTTCCTTTATTTTTATTTAACAATAAATGTGTACCATATTCTTCTTCATGGAAAAATAAGACATCCCCTGAAAATAAGACCTAGCACATCTTTGGGAGCAAAAATTAATATAAGACACTGTCATATTTTTGGGAAAACAGGGTAGGTAATGATGTTACGTAGCAATGCCCAACTTCCTCTCTCTAGTGACCAGCCATTTAACAATAAATAGCACTACGGACCTGGCACCCAAAAAGCAACACTTGGCTTCTCCCAAGTGGGACACAGGCCCTGCCACCACCCAGGAGCAAAAGACCACCAAATCGCGGCTGATGCTGCCAAGAAGACCCCATGGCACAAAATGTGGCCCACAGCCAAGCCCAGCCCAGAAACAATGGCTGTGGGCGCCAGGTAATGACATCACATTTGTTGACATTCTGAAGCTGAAACTGTCAACAGAATATCTGAGGACCAACTACTGCCACAACGTATCTCTAAGGCTGAAAGAAAATGATGTTGACAGTATTTCTGAAGAACAATTATTGGCACAACATAACTCTGAAGGTGACATCATTGACAGAATATGTCTGAAGAACAGTTATCGACATGTACTACCAATACTGGTAGGAACTGCCTTCATAGCGAAAATGAGTTAAATGAGGATGCAATTATCGAACACAGTTGTGGTGGAATGACTGTTACATGTCAATTTTACCTATCCATAAATTTCTCCAATGAAAAAATCATCTGATGGAAAATTTACTTGATGTTGTAGCAAAGACAAAGTCTGTCCATATGATATAAATTTTCCAGAATACCCAGCATATTTTTAAAAATTTATGATAGCCCTAACTGGCTCAGTGGATTGAAAGTTGGCCTGTGGAATGAAAGATCCCAGGTTCAATTCCAGTCAAGGGCATGTACCTTGGTTGCGGGTACAACCCCAGTAGGAGGTGTGCAGGAGGCAGCAGATTGATGTTTCTCTCTCATCAATGTTTTTTACACTCTATCCCTCTCCCTTACTCTCTGTAAAAAAATCAATTAAAAAAAAGTAAATAAGATTTTTTTTAAATAATTAAATAAAAAATTAATGATAAAGATTCTGACAGTAAAAATTTCATGTAAAATATTTGTTACATCATGTTGTTATTGTTTATTTATTAATCAATTTATATATTTTTTCATGTACATTTTATTAATTTTCTTTCATCTCTGACACTTCTATCACAGAGAAAGGGCCAATAGCGATATTAAAATATTTCTTCTAATTAATTTACTTTCAACGTGCACAAATCCATGCACCGGGCCACTAGTCCAATATAAAAGTAAAAAGGAAAAGAAAATGACCCTGCACTACCTGGTTTGGCTCAATGGGTAGAGTATCCACCTGCAGACTAAAGGGTCCCATGTTTGATTCTGGTCAAGGGCACATGCCCAGGCTGTGGGCCTGATCCCCAGTAAGGGGCATGCAGAAGGCAGCCAATCAATGATTCTCTCTCATCATTGATGTTTCTATCTCTCCCCCATCCCTTCCTCTCTGAAATCAATAAATATATTTTTTTAAAAAGAAGTAAAATGACCTCAGCCCCATTATAAGCTCATTTTCATATATCAATGTACTAAATGACATATCCAGAAATCTAGTGAATAGTCTGTTGAGATCCACCCCAGAGACCTGCCCTAAGATTCCCGCCTGCAGAAAACAGATAAAACCCTCAGGACACAGGATGCCGGCGTGAGCTCTTCTTTGAGCAAACCTGTGTCCCCTTTCCTCAGGCATGGACTTTGCTTCTTCTACCCTGAGCTCTAAGGGTGCCCACAAGACAAGCACCCAGGGGAGCAATGGGCAGTGGCTGCTTGTCCCAGGCTTGTCCCCTGCTCCTGTCTCCAGGGGCCCTTCCACGCCCCCTGTCCCAAGCTTTAATAATCGTCCTCTCACTTCCACCTGGACTCTATGGTGAAATTGTTCCTGCACGAGTCAGGACTCGAAGCCGCCTGACTCATGAAAGGTCCTGACCCTACAGGGGTAGGGCTAGCCCCCAGCACAGAAGCAGTCTGGTAACATCCTCTGCAGATAAGGAGGAACTACTATAATAAAGACACACATACATACACACACACACACACACACACACACACAAATTTACTCAACAGGAAACGTATCTTGCAACAACAAAATTTCAAAAACAGTAATCAAAAAGAAAAAAGAAAAAATCCCTTCTCACTGGGAACTCCTGACTTTTGATCAAAAATCTCTGTTTAACCAAAATGTACTTAGATAGATTTTCAGGATGAACTCAGCTGCGTGCACACACGCATGCGTGCGTGCGTGTGTGCATGTGTGTGTGTGTGTGTGTGTGTGTGTGTGTATGTGTTTGTGTAGGTTGGTGGTGGGGGGGGATTAAAAATGTACTTCATTGTGGTGAGACCATAGATGCCTGTTTTGATGAGCAAGAATGAACCCACCGAGGGTCACACAACGGCGAAGCCCACAGTTCACTCATCAAAGCAGAAAAATAATCCTACAAAATACAAAATTCAATTTTATTTTAAATGATCAAATAATAAAACCATTTGATACAAAAGTATGGAATAGGGGAATGGCCTCTATAACACTGCAGATGCCAAAACATTAGTATATTTTGGCATCTGCAATGTTATATATACAATGGAATAAAACTCAGCCATAAAAAAATGAATGAAATCTTGACATTTACAACACAGATGGACCTTGAGGGTATTTATTATGCTAAGTAAAATAAATCAGACAGAGAAAGACAAATAACATATTATTTCAATTATATGTGTAAACAAACACACACAGAAACAAACTCATAGATACAGAGGACATTTTGGTAGTGGCCATATGGGATGAGTGAAAAGGGAAAGGATTGAGAAATACTAATAGCCAGTTTTGGTGGTGTGTTTTTTTGTTTTGTTTTGTTTTGTTTAATATATTTTTATTGATTTCAGAGAGGAAGGGAGAGGGAGAGAAACAAGTGATGGTAATCATTGAACGGTTGCTTCCTGCACCCTCTACACTGGGGATCGAGCCTGAAACCCAAGCAAATGGTCTGACTAGAAAGTGAACCGTGACCTCCTGGTCGATAGGTAGACACTCAACCACTGAGTCACACCAGCCCGAATTGCCAGTTTTAAAACAATCATGACCCCGGTTGGTGTGGCTCAGTTGGTTACTCGGTTCCATTCCTGGTCAGAGCACAATTCTAGGTTGTCCTGAATCCTACTAGGGGGCGTGTAGGAGGTAACCAATAGGCATTTCTCCCTTTCCCTTCCTCTTTCTAAAATCAACAAAATCATATTTTTGAAAAACAAAAGAAAAAACAATGATGACCCTGGCTGTGGTGGTTCAGCTGGAAGTCATCCTCTACTTGGAAAGGTTGCAGATTCGATTCCCCGACAGGCCACATACCTAGGATGCAGGCATGACTGCCAGTGGGGGACATACAGAAAGGCAACCAATCTCTCTCTTTGTTCTATCTTTCCTTCTCTCTAAAATCATGTCCTCAGGTGAGTATTAATAAAAATTAATTTTTTTGCCAAAACCGGTGTGGCTCAATGAATAGAGCATCGGCCTGTGGACTGAAGGGTCCCGGGTTCGATTCCGGTCAAGGGCATGTACCTTGATTGCAGGCACTTTCCCAGTGGGGGGGGGGGGGGGGTACAGGATGCAGCTGATGGATGTTTCTCATCAATGTTTCTAACTATCCCTCTCCCTTCCTCTTTGTAAAAAAATCAATAAAATATATTTTTTTTAATTTAATTTTTTTAAAAATCACAGGCCACTCTCATGAAGAACACAATAGCTGTATGGGGCAGGAAGTTCATAACCAACAGACTAGTTTATCAGAAACAAATGATCATCAATGTCCGTTACCTGAGACAAAAATTCGGGAATCTTAGCCAAAATGTCATCTTTGTGCTTGGTGGCAAGTCAATTGGCTTTGGCATGATTTATGATTCCTTGGATTACCCAAAGAAAAATTAACCCAAACAGACTTGCAAGACATGATCTGAATGAGTGAGAAAACAATGACGTGAAGAGAGGAACAGAAGAAGAAAATTAGAAGTGCAAAGGCCATTGTTGGTGCTGCAAAAAGTGAGCTGGAGATGGGACAACAGAAGAAGTTAAGATTCTTCAGTGACTTTATCTGTGGTAATCACAGATTTTTTTTCATGAGAGGATTAATAAACTAAGAACTTAAAATTGCCGGGACCGGTTTGGCTCAGTGGATAGAGCGTCGGCTTGGGGACTGAAGGGTCCCGGGTTCGATTCCGGTCAAGGGCATGTGCCTTGGTTGTGGGCATATCCCCGGTGGGGGGTGTGTAGGAGGCAGCTGATCGATGACTCTCTCTCATCGATGTTTCTAGCTCTCTATCTCTCTCCCTTTCTCTCTGTATAAAAATCAATAAAATATATTAAAAAAATAAATAAATAAAAAATAATCATGAGGCTATAAAGTACAGCATAGGAAATATAGTTACTAATATTGGAATAACTGTATATTGTCAGATGGGTACAAGACTTACCAGGTGGTCACTTCATAAATTATATGTCTAATTGCTGGGTTGTACACTTGAAACTAATGTAATATTGTATGTCAACTGTAATTGAAAACTTAAAAATTTAATTTAATTTAATTTAATTTAAAAAGGAGAAAAGAAAGCTGACCTCCTGAGCTTATCTCAGAGTCCAGCCCTCAGAGAGGAGAAAGGAGAAATCATCTAAGTGAATTCTGTAATTTGTATGAGATTAGAGTGGTGCTAAACTGGAATAATATTTCTGCTGTGGTATAAACTATTCTTCTCTTAAAAAGTGTGTGGGGGTGGGAGGGGGACTCCTTTGTGGGAAGGCATTAACAAGATATTTTATCTGTATCTCTTTTTATATTATGACATCTCACTTAGAAGATAAGATGAAAGGGCCTAGCCAGTGTGGCTCAGTGGATGAGCATTGGCCTATGAACCAGGAAGTCACAGTTCAATTCCCAGTCAGGGCACATGTCTGGGTGTAGGGCTCCATCCTTAGTAGGGGGCTTGCAGGAGGCAGCTGATCAATGATTCTCTCTCATCATTAATGTTTCTCTCTCCTCCTTCCTCTCTGAAATCAATAAAAATAAATATATTTTAAAAAGTAAATGGGAGCCGGGACCGGTTTGGCTCAATGGATAGAGCATCGGCTTGGAGACTGAAGGGTCCCGGGTTCGATTCCGGTCAAGGGCATGTGCCTTGGTTGCGGGCATATCCCCAGTGGGGGGTGTGCAAGAGGCAGCTGATCGATGACTCTCTCTCATCAATGTTTCTAACTCTGTATCTCTCTCCCTTCCTCTCTGTAAAAAATCAATAAAATATATATTTTTAAAAAATAATAAAATAAATAAATAAAAAGTAAATGAAAGCTAAAGAAGAGGCCTTTTAGGTTAAACTATCCTACACTGATAAAGTGTGATACTGAAAGAAACACAGAATAAGGACATATTTATTTGATTAACCTAAGGATACATTCAATAAGTAATTTTTTAAATAAATAAAAAAAACCATCCCTGCTTTATCCCTACATAAAATAAGAAAGAACAAGTTTTCCAAGAGAGCAGCAGATAACACACATCTGAGAACTTGGGGTATAGTTGTATTATATTGAAATGAGTTGAGCAATAGTCACTCTTTCAACTATAAGAATGAATACACACACACACACACACACACACACACACACACACACACTTAAAAGCCAAAATGGCCCCTACCTGATTTGGCTCAGTGAAGTGTCCTGGGTTTGATTCTGGTTAAGGGCACATGCTTGGGTGGTGGGCTCCATCTCCAGTGTGGGGCAAGCAGGAGGCAGATGATCAATGATTCTCTTTCATCACTGATGTTTCTCTCTCTCTCTCTCCCCCACTTCCTCCCTAAAATAATATATTTATACGTTTGTGTGTGTGTGATGTATTTAAAAAAGCCAAAATGAACAATTATCTGCCAATTTTCTCCTCCATTAACTCAAGAGAGAACAGTGTATTCAGATTAGAAAAACTTGAACTCTAGAAGCTTATCATAGTAGATATGACAATACCTAAGGAGCATTAAAAAAAAGTTACTATTTATTGAGCTTTTGTTATATACTAGGTAATGCACTAACAGCTTGGCCATATAAAAGCTCATCTAAAATACTCGTTCCATTATTTTCCCTAATTAAGGTTTGAAAAAGGCTAAGTAACTTCTCCAAGGTAATTTTTTTTTAACTCAGAGATAGTTATCTTACTAATAAAGATCATGTTCTGCTGCTCCCCTTTGACCCAAAAGCAGAGAGAAACTGCTAAGTTCTGAAGCAAAATAAAGCAAGACTAATGAACAGCCTCTATTTCAAGGTATGTACCAAAATAAGTTAGAAAAACGCAATTAACTTAAAATAAACTTATTGAATTATATCCAAAAATAAAAACACTAGACACCTGTAAGGGCAGGGACCATCTCTGTTTTGCTCATATGGCCTCCCTAGCACCTAACAGTGCTTAACTTTCAATAACACCCATTCCAACTAAGTCCTCTTCTTCCTTCCACTCCGGCACTTCCACCAAGCCTCCCACTCTTCTCCATCTCAACTCCCCCAACTTCATCTCTTGCTGCAAGAAACTCCTAAAGAGACTTCCTACTTCAATACTTTTTCCACTGAAAAATCAAAACATTCAGAAATCAGAACATGTCATTCTGCTTAAAACTCCCCAGGGAACTTCAAATAAAATCCCAATACTCACTAGGGCCCACAAGTCCAGACCAATCTGGCTGTTTCTCTCCCAATTGTTCAGAAGGCCTCAGCAGCTAAAGCTTCCTTCCAGTTGTCATTCTGCAGGACCCTTTTTGCCGCAGGTCTCTTTGTCCTTCTTTCCTCTCTGCCTGCAACATTCTTCCTGGCTTATCCCACGGCTGACTTCTCCCCGAACTTAAGTCTCAGTTCAAATGTCATCTTTTCAGAAAAGCCTTTCCCAGCCACAGTATTAAGGTAGGCTCCCACCAGTTACTCTCAACCACATCACCCTTCTTCTTTATAGGATTAATCATAACCTAATGAATTATTTCATTTTACTTGATTATGTGTATGTACTCTTTCTCCCCCATAGAATATAAACTCCTGTTTGACTTCCTACTGTATTTGCTTAACAAAATAAATAAGAAATGTGCAGAACTTAATTGAAATAAAATCTGAAAATCTACTGAGAATATGAAAGTCTGTTAGAGGATAGTAAGTACATAAAGGTGCCAATTTCCCCCAAATTAACCTTTAAATTCAATACTCCCAATCAATAGTCAGTATTCCCGATAAAAATCTCAACAGGATTTCTTTTTGAACTTCACAGAATGATTCTAAAGTTCATCTAAAACACATAGACAAGGACTGTCAAAGGCTGAAAAAGAACACAGAGTAATGAAAAGGTGACTAACCCTTCCAGTATTACAATTATGAAACAATAATATTTTAAAGGATATGGTAATATACAACAAAAGATCAAGAGAACATAACAGGACATAACAGTTCCAAACACATTCAGAATAAATTACAAAAGTTGCAAATCAAAAGGATGAATTATTCACTCAATAGCACTGACATCCTGGCTATTTGGTGGAATTAATGCAACCAGAAATTAATCCCAACTGGATCAAAAAAAAATTTACAAATAGAAAAAGTTTTAGAGTTAGGGAAGCAAACAATAGCTAATTTACTAGTATAATCTCTATATTTAGTTCTCAAAGGTAACCACTGGCATAACAAAATTTCTTATAATAGTTAATTTCATGAAATATCACTAGGCCCAGCCCCATTGGCATGATCAGTAGTTGACTGTAGACCTATGAACCATGAGGTCATAGTTCAGTTCTTGGTCAGGGCACATGCCCAAGATGCAGGCTCTGTCCCAAGTAGGAGGCGTGCAGGAGATAGCCAATGAATGATTCTCTCTCATCATTGATGTTTCTAACTCTCTCTCCTTCTCCCTTCCTCTCTGAAATCAATAAAAATACAGTTTTAAAAAATATATATCATTAGGTCCAGACAACCTCAAAGACATTTTTTTAACCACAGCAGACCGACAATTAAGCAAAGTAGGTAATTCCCAGTGATCACATTACTGATTTTATTGCAGAAATTTAAAATTAAGAAATACCTTAAATTCAATACCTAAACTGAATAAATGATCTCTTATTCCCATCTACCCCAATTTTTAAGTAACTGTCAATCATCACATTGAATAATCCCTTAGATCAGTGGTTTTTAACCTTTTTTCTCTCATCTATAAAAAAAAAAAATCATAATATGCTAATTAGACTGGACAGCAAAACAGCAGAACAACCATCCAGACAACCTTCTGGACGAAGCCAGGGCTGGGAGGGCCAAGCCCCTTGCATGAACTTGGTGCAACGGGCCTCTAGTAGTACGAATAAACTAATTACTAAAGTTCTGTGGCACGCCAGAAACGTTACATTTTTCACAGACCTGACAAAGGTATAATTTTGATTTATTCACACAGGATGGCTATTGTTGTGTTGGCAATTGTCATGTTTTTATTTGACAATCTAAGCAAAAAGAGGTCAGTGCCTGACCACTCAGTCAGGTATTGCATGTTTTTAAAACTCTTGCAGCACACTGGTTGAAATTGCTGCCATCAATGATATGGTATAATGAAAGGAGCGCTACACTAGATGTCAAAAGACTGGATCCTGCCGGGACCGGTTTAGCTCAATGAATAGAGCATCGGCTTGGGGACTGAAGGGTCCCGGGTTCGATTCCGGTCAAGGGCATGTACCTTGGTTGCGGGCATATCCCCAGTAGGGGGTGTGCAAGAGGCAACTGATCGATGACTCTCTCTCATCGATGTTTCTAACTCTCTATTTCTCTCCCTTCCTCTCTGTACAAAATCAATAAAATATATTTAAAAAAAAAAAAAAAAAAAAAAGACTGGATCCTGCTAGTGCCCCATTACAATTTAGACAGATTACTTCATTTCTGTGGCCGTCAGAAAACAGTAAAACAAGATAAGACTACAGGTAGCCCCTAATTTACATTTGTTCTACGTAAGATCTTTTTCCACTTTACAATGTGGTAAAAGTGACAGGCATTCAGTAGAAACCATATTTCAAATTTTGACCTTTTCCTGGGCTAGCAATACACAGTACAATACTTTCTTGAGCAAGGCTCCCAGTCAAAGACTTGATCAAGCCCTAGTAGGTTTGGCTCAGTGGATTGAGCATCTGCCGGTGGACCTAAGGGTTGCAGGTTTGATTCCAACAATTCCAGTTGAGGGCATATATATCTCAGTTGCAGGCTCTATCCCAGGTCAGGGCCATGTGGAAGGCAACCAATCCATGTATCTTTCTCACATCGATGTTTCTCTGTGTCTTTCCCTTTCCCTTACACTCTCTCTAAAAATCAATGGAAAAATATTAAGTGGGGATTAACAAAAAACAAAACAAAATGACTTGATCAAGAGGATAAACAGCAGATACTCTAAAGTGTATTGTGTTGCCAGAGTTATTTGGAAATTGTGTTTTGTATTTTCCCATCTCTATAATATGCTGTGTGTCCTGCTTCTGATGAGAAAAGGGAAGTAATTACTCTTGAGATGAAATTACATTAGCCCAGCCCTAGGTAGCTAATAGTTAGACCATCATCAGAGGTCCCAAGGCTGTAGGTTCAGTCAGGGAACATATAAGAATCAACCAGTGATGCATCAATGAGTGGAACAACAAACTGGTGTTTATCTTTCTCTCTTTCTAAAATTAATCAATAAAATTTTTTAAAAGAAGAATTCACATTAGCCCAACTGAAAGCTAATGTAAGTATTCTCAGCATGTTTCAGGTAGCCTAGGCTAGGATGTTCCTTCAATAGGTTAGGTCTACTCAGTGCATTTTCAACTTACAATATATTCAACTTAAGATGGGTTTGGCAGGACATAACCCCATAAAGGAGCATCTGTAGATAACCTATATTACTCTATGTTCTATAATTCTATAAATTAACATTTTATTTTAACCAACTTAAATTTGCTTTTGAGATCATTTTTAAGTAAAAGTAATAACAGCACACATGGAAGAATTGAATTGAAGAATTCCTCTTCAAATGCAAAGAGGATTTATTTGTATGTTATATCTGAAAACTATCCAAGTAATAAAATATTTTGACCACACTAGCTCTTGGTGTAGAAAAATTGGTAATAAAAATGTTCAAGGAAAACTACTACCATAAGAATACCCAAATAAAACAATGCTCTACATATAATAGTTATTGCTACATATCAGAAGCTTTTCATAGCTTTTTAATACTCCTAATAAGTCCTAATGGAAAAAGAAACAAACAAAATGTTTTCTTACCATCTATCTAAATGTACTTTTTGCATCCTCAAAGTTGAAAAGGACAAAATATCAGGCAATCTATAGACTGAGTTATTTGTGCACATATTAATCCGCTCACCTTTATAGTACTTAGTAATGTGCCCTGGACATAAAAAGCACTTAACACCAGTTTCACAAGGCGATGAACTATATATGAACCTCTAATCAATAAGTCAACACAATTAATCATGATGAACATTTACTACTCCTAGTAAAATCCATATCTGAAGTAAAATTCTAGATGGACCCTGGCTGATGTGGCTCAGTTGGTTGAGTATCATCCTGTTCACCAAAAGGTTGCCAATTCGATTCCCAGGTAGAGAAAGTGCAGGAAGTAGCCCATCAATGTTTTGCTCTTATCTCTATCTATCTATCTATCTATCTATCTCTCCCCCTCCCTCCATTCCTCTCTCTTCCCACCCCTTTCCTCTTTCTCTAAAACAAAACTTTTTAAAAATCTCCAAAGGAGGGAGGGAGGAGGAAGGGAGGAAAGAGGGAGAGAGGGGGGGGGAAGGAAAGAAGGAAGAGGAAGAAAGGATAAACAAAACTAAGTATGGGAAACCTCATATCATAAGATATTTGATATTTGATAAGAGTTTAAAATTGTAACTAAGACGAAATACAATTAAAACTGAACTATAAAATAAACACAAAGAAATAAGTAACAAATATCCTGACATTTACCTACATCAGCTATTTTCAACCAGCATGCCATAAGAATTTTTAAAACATGCAATACCTGACTACTTCATCAGGGCCACTGACCTCTTTTCCCTTATATTGTCAAATTAAAAATTGACAATAGCCAACACAATAGCCATCAAGTGTGACTGAATCAAAATTATACCTAATTTTTTGTCAGATCACCAAAAATATATTTTGGTGCTGCAGAATTTTAGTCATTAGTTTATGTGTGCCAATGAGAAGAAAAGGTGGAAAATTGCTGACCTACATCAAGGCCTGGCCTATTCAAAGCCCTTTGCTTTCCACTGCAGATAGAAATGGCAAGAAAATCTCATCCTTTACCATTTTTTAAAAAAGCTTTTAAAAAAACTAACTAATCTAAATTTGCCTAGCCTGGAAACAAACTTTTAAACAATTAAGTTCAAAGAAAATGTAAGTTAATTTCAAAGATTTTGTGCCTTTTTAAAAAAATTATGTAGGCAGTCCAAATACTTAAGTCTTCCTATATAATTAAATTCAACATGACAAGCAGTTATATATAGATATATATGCTAGTGACCCAATGCACAGATTGGTGCACATTGAAAAGAAATTAACCAGAATGTGGCTGGAAGGTGGGACTGGGTGAGATGGGCTGGACACACCCTGGAACCAACCTCATGTGGTCCCTACCCAGCCGGCAGCACCTAGGGTGGCAACGTAGCTTGAAAGGCGTCTGTGGAGTGAGCCTGCAAGGATTGGGCCAAAACCAGCTCTCTGACATCCCCTGAGGGGTCCCGGAGAGCAAGAGGGCACTCTGCAAAGTTACCGTACAGGGTGTGGAACACAAATGCAAGTGTGCAGTAAAGCAGATTTTGGGCTGACAGAGCCCCAGCAGCAACATAACCCACAGTCAAAGGGCCCCTCTAGGAATAGTGCTCCCTCCTCTCTGGTTTCAGGATGCGTCACCCAAGAACTGCTGCTGCCAAATCACTGCAGCTCGGCAGTTTCTGCATTGAGCTTCTGCCCCCTGGTGGTCAGTGCATGTAATAGTGATCGGTCAGATGGTAGGAGGGACATTTAGCATATTAGCCTTTCACATATACATATATGTATATATCTATATATCTATATATCTATATATCTATATCTATATATCTATATATCTATATATCTATATATCTATATATCTATATATATATATATATATATATATATATATATATATATGTGCGTGTGTGGGTGTGTATGTATGTATGTATGTATTAGAGGCCTGGTGCACAAAATTCGTGCACAGATAGAGTCCCTATCCCTGGCAGCAGTCAGGGCTGATTGAAGCCTTTCACCTGCTGGCCGTGGCCTTCCTTCCCCAGCTGCCAGCTGCTGGCCAGGGCTTTCCTTTGTTCCTCGCTGCGTACATCATGGCAAGCGATCAAACTCTTGGGTCTCTCAAACTCCAAAGGGACAATTTGTATATTAGGCTTTTATATAGATAGATGGATATCTCAGAGAATGTTACACCAGAGGTAACAAGTGTATTTGGATAAGTTGTAATGTGAATCCATTTTTCTAATTAGAATGCAAGGTTTATTCATTTAATAAATATTGCAGTATCAATATTCTACACAGAAAATGAAGTCCTCTGATTTTATCTTTAAATCTGCCATAAACTCAAAGATAAAATCAGAGAAGGACCTGTCCTTCCCTCCAGAGGAGATAAAACAGGTAATAAAAAGCTAAATAAGATAGAAAGTGTAAATGCCATGAGATGTGCAAATAAAGCATTTCACAAGGGCAGAGGGAGCTATTACTACCTCACAGAAATATAACCCTCTCAACCTATTTAAAATTATTTCATAACTATTAGCTTTCTTAGGCTCACAACAACCAACCCTGGGAGAGATATTTTCTCCTATCATAGGTGAAGAAAGTGAAGCACAGAAAGGTTGATCATATGCCAAAATGTCACAATTTCATTAAAGGAAGAACCAGGACTCTTTGTATTATATTTTCTTGGGGGAGTAGTTCAACATATGGCAAGCCTTTTGTAAAAGAAAATAGTGTTTTATTTTAATATTGCAAGTAATCACATCCTTATGTGTGTATGTGCATATTATTTACATGTACATGTTAACCTTGATTTCCAGTAACAGGTGTGCTTAAAACAAGGCAAAGCAACTGTGTACTATAAATATTAAAATAAATAAACTTCCACTGAATTTTAACAAAATAAGAAAATACAGTATTTCTTTTTCCAACAATTTGTGGTTACTTCTTCCATAATTTTTACCTATTTAGACATAAGATTCTAAAATTGGGCTACTCCTAGCCCCAGCAAGTTGATTCCTCCGATAAGTAACTTTGTGAGGAAGTACACGAAAACGTTTTGGGGGGGAAAAAACATTAAAAATTAAATAATGCCACCAACTCTTCAGTTATCCAAGGGACAATCACATTGTGACCACCAGCAGGAGCTACCAATCAAGATACACTGAACGAATGAATGAATACTTTGTTGGCATTTTTAAATCCCAGGCCTGTTGCTCTTCGCACAATGTTCCACCTCCCAGCATTACCTCGCCAGGGTAAACACAAGGAATGTAAATTTCAAAATTGGGACAAGATTAAGGAAGCAATCTGATGCAGGTGAATATACTAATCCCAAAGATTAGAATTACCGATAGCACGCTACTCTCCAAGGTTAACTGCTGAAGCATAAATAAAACTGACGTTTCACAGACATCACTTATTCCCACCCACCCACACCTTTAGTCCTCGACTATACCTAGTCCAGTTCATTCGAAGAATTCAAATTCAGTTTCCTCTCCATGAAGGCTGATTTCTCAATTACAGTTTCTCAAATCCCTCTTACCCCCTGCAAAGAGAATTCACCGGCTTCGCACCTGAAAGCCAATATAAGAGGCAGAAGGTACAGAATTCCCATCTTTGCCATCTCCACCACGACCCACCCTTCGCCATTACTCTCCAGAGTGATTTGGTGAGAAAGGCGAACTAGTTTGCTCTTCACGCGCCAGTCCATCGCTGTCACCCTCCCGAACCCTTCCCTCCCGGCGGCCACCGCCTCCGCCTCCGAGTGAGCGAGCGGGGCCCGCGCGGCCCGGCCCCGGCCCGCACGCCCCTCCCGCACCTCCGGCCGCCGGCCGCCGAGCCCGTCTTCCTCCGACTCCCCCGCCGCCTCCGCCGCCAGCCCGAACCCGCCGCGCCCGGGGCGGCCGAGGAGAAGGGGCCGACGGCCGGGCCGGTCCCCACCTGCGGGTCCGCCGCGGCCCTCGCCCCGCGGGCCGCCACCCCCGCGGCCGCTGCCCTGAGCGCCTCGGAAGCGCCGGGACGAGCGGCGACCGGAAGCCGCGGCCACTCACCGGAGCTGGCGGGCGGGCGGGCGGCCGGCGCGCCCCGGGCCTGAGCGGCGGGACGCGGCCCCGGCGCGGGTCGCTGCCTCGGTACCTCGCTCGGCGCGGCGAGCCGAGCGCTCACTCCAGCCGCCGCCGCTGCTTCGCCACCTTGGCCGCCATCTTGCCTCAGCCCCGCTCCCTCCCCCAGCCCGGCGGCCGCGCTCAGGCGGCTCCGCGCCGGCTCCTCCTCCTTCCGGAAGGTCGGCGGGCAGACTCCCTCCGCCGGCGGGCCCGGCGCCCACATCGGCCGAGCTTCCTAGGTCGCCCGCGCCCGGTCCCCTCGTCCCGCCTCGGCCTGGCGGCGGCGGCGCCTCCCCCGAGACAAGCCCGGCAGCTCCGTGCCTGACAGGGCCCGGCGCCGCCATCGCCTCTGCCCGGCGCGCCCCCGCGAGCGCCGGCTCCCCGCACTCGGGCCTCCCCGGCGTGAGGAGGGCGGCCGTGAGGCCCGGCCCAGCCCCGCGACCCTCCCGGGCGCGGCGGAACGGGGCGGCGCGAGCGCGGGCCCGGGGGGAGCGGCGCCCACAGGCCGGCGGGTGCGCGTCCACCTACCCGTGCTTCCCGGGCTCCGCGGCGATCGCGCCGAGCTCCCCTGGAACGCGGGCGGCGCCTGGTGTCCTGGTGTCAGCCCTCAGCTGGTCCCGCGGAGCCCGTGACCCCGGCCAGCAGAGTGCGCCCTCAGCCTCGCTGACAGCGGAACCATGGGAGTGTGTGCGGACCGGGGCAGCCGGACAGGAAGGGGCTCGGTTCCGAGCTGTCACCGGCCTCGGAAACGCCTCAGAAAGCAGAGAGAACCGGGAAGTGCAGGGAGGCGCCGGCAGTGAGGCCCGGCTCCGGGGCGGCGCGGCGGGACTGACCTCCGCCCGGAACGCAGTCCCGCGGGGCGCGCTTCCCCCCGGAGCGGCGCGCGGCACCGGCCCGCACGCAGGCGCCGTGCCCGGCCCGGCATGGAGGCGGCGGGCGTGCTGTGCTGGGCGGCGGCCATCCTAGCGCCGGGCATCTTCTGGGTTTGGCACTTGTTGGGACGAATGAAGCATCAGGTGCAGGCTGGCCTGTCGGGAAGAGGAGGCCGGGCCCTCCTGGTGATCGCGCACCCCGACGACGAAGCCATGTTCTTTGCCCCCACTCTGCTGGGCCTGGCCCGCCTGGGGCGCCAGCTGTTCCTGCTCTGCTTCTCCGCAGGTAGGAGGCTGCCGGCGGCGCGGGCCCGGGGCTGGGAAGGATGTGTAAGCGCTCACATAGCCCAGTCGGCTGTTCCCTGGAGGAGTCTCTGCTGTAGAGAGTGAACCAAATATACTCCAAAGGCCCTTTCCCTGGCGCTTTACGGGGAACCGGTGGCTCCAGCCCAGGGGGGTAGCGTCCAGTTTCCCAGATTGGTTGGGGGTCTTCCTCAGCTTCGTACTCTGCTAGCAAGATTACTCACAAGGGAACTGCTCACATTTGACTCCATTCAATACTTACATTTCTTTTGGAAAATGTGACTGTACTCATTATTCTGTGGAACCTTTTTATTTGCAGAAGGACCAAGAATAATGATCCTACTATAGTACACGAAACAGAATCTAGTTATAGCATGCCTGCTCAACTCTGAAATCTTTTTAGATAACTAGAAGCCTGGTGCACAAAATCTGCACACGGGAGGGAGCGGTCCCCTCAGCCCAGCCTGCACCCTCTCCCATCCAGGATCCCTCTCACAATCCGGGACCACTGACTTCTAACTGCTCTCCTGCCTGCCTGCTCGCCCGTAACTGCCCTCCCCCTGCCGGCCTAGTCGCCCCCTAGTGTCCCCTCTGCCGATCTGGTTGCCCCCAACTGCCCCCCCACCCCCTGGCCTGGTCATCCCACACAGCCTGCTGTTCGGTCATTCAGTTGTGTCGGCCCCTGGCTTTTTATGTATTAAAATTTTATAGTTCAACATCACCCAACTTTCAGGGAAGGGGACTTCCAAAGAATAAGTCCTCCTTTACCAAACAAAAAGTGGAATGAAACTATGATCCTGGATTATGGCAATAATTGCACAATGTATAAATGTAGTTCAATGGGTGAATTTTTATGGTATGTAAAATTTTACCTCAATAAAGCTGTTCTTAACAAATGCTCACAACCTCTTTTTCCCATTTCATGGTGTGTCATTCCAGTTCCTTTGATATACAGATTTTTCACAGAAATAATATAATTTTCTATAATTTTATATTTTTCACTGTACATTTTTCATTCATTTACCAAATCTATAATAATAAAAGCATAATATGCTAATTAGACCAGACAGTTGAATGACCTGGACATCCTTCTGGAGGAAGCCGTGGCAGCAGGGGCAAGACAGAGGAGGTTAGGGGCAATCTGACAAGCAGGCAGAGTGGTTAGGGGTGATCAGGCAGGCAAGTGGTTAGTAGCCAGCAATCCTGGATCCCGGCAGTTGGACATCCCCCCAATTGCAAGAGGGTGCAGGCCCGGCTGAGGGATATCTCCCCTTCACACACACACACACACACACACACCACCTTGTGTGTGAATTTCGTGCACCAGGTTTCTAGTATTTAATAAAAATGTATGTGTACTATACTTAGAATGGCCAAAATCCACAGCACTGACACCAAATGCTGGTGAAGATGTAGAGCAACAGGAACTCTTATTTATTAAGGGTAGGAATGTAAAATGGTTCAGGCACTCTGGAAGGCAGTTAATTTGGCAGTTTCTTAGAAGACTAAACTCTAAGTTCTACTCTCACCAAACTATCAAGCAGTTACCCTACTTGGTATTTATTTACACAAAGGAGTTGAAAGCATATCTATGCAAAAACCTGCACACAGGAGTTTATAGCAACTTATTTATAATTGCCAAAACTTGGAAGCAATTAAGATATTTTTCAATAGACAAAATAAATTAATACATCCAGGCAGTGGACTATTAGTGCTAAGAAATGAACTGTCAAGCCATGAAAAAGCATAGAGGAACCCTAAATGCATATTACTAAGTGAAAAGGCTACACAGTGTATGATCCCAATGAAATGATATTCTGGAAAAGGTAAAACTATTGAGACAGTAAAAGGATCGTTGTTTTGCAGGGGTTGAGATGGGAGGAAAGATGAATAGGTGGAGCACAGAGGATTTTTTTTAGGGCAATGAAAATACGAAGTTTTTTTTGTGTTTTTTAAATATATTTTATTGATTTTTTACACAGAGGAAGAGAGAGGGATAGAGAGTTAGAAACATTGATGAGAGAGAATCACCAATCAGCTGCCTCCTGCACACCCCCCACTGGGGATGTGCCCGCAACCAAGGCACATGCCCTTGACCGGAATCGAACCCGGGACCCCTCAGTTCACAGGCCGATGCTCTATACACTGAGCCAAACCGGTTTCAGCTGTATGATGTTTTAATGATGAATATATGTCATTATATATTGTCCAAACCCATGCAATATACAACACCAGGAGTAAACTCTAATGTAAACTATGGGCTTTGGGTGGTAATGATGGAGGTTTATCAGTTGTAACAAATGTAACACTCTGATGGGAAATGTTGATAACGGAGAAGGCTATGTATGTGTGGAGACAGAGGGTAAATGGGAAGGAAAATCTCTATACCCTCCCCTTAATTTTGCTGTAAACTTAAAACAGTTTTTTAAAAAATAAATTTTTAATTTTAAAATATTTTAATTAAAAAAATATAGCCGAAACCGGTTTGGCTCAGTGGATAGAATGTCAGCCTGCGGACTGAAAGGTCCTGGGTTCGATTTCCGTCAAGGGCATGTACCTTGGTTGCGGGCACATCCCCAGTGGGGCCGGTGCAAGAGGCAGCTGATCGATGATTCTCTCTCATCGATGTTTCTGGCTCTCTGTCTCTCTCTCTTCCTCTCTGTAAAAAATCAATAAAATATATTTTTTTAAAAAGTTAACTCCTTTAAATATATATATATATATATATATATACACACACACACACACATACATATATGTGTGTGTGTGTGTGTGTGTGTGTGTGCTAGGCCTTATGCTATTTCCTAGGAATAAATAGTAAAAATAAGCTAATAAGGATCATGTCCTTATGAAACTTATAATTTAAACATTTATCCATATTAATAAGTACTAGTATATATCCTTTTAAATAGTCTCATAAGATAAATCTTAATTTAGTCACCCCTTATTGGGTGTCTATTTAGGGTTGTTGTTGTTTTTCCAGTTTACAAATAACAGCAAACATCTGTATGTATTCCATAGTATTTTATTAGGATTGATTTCTAAATTTGGTTGTTTTAAAGCTTTTCATGCAAATTATATTCCCAAAGGGGAAAAAAATTTATATTCCCAAAAACACCAACTTATAGTCTCACTGACTGATAATGAGAACCTGTCTTTTTTTTTTTCTTTTTTTCTTTTTATGGAGTTTATTGGGGTGACTAGTTAACAATATTATACAGGTTTCACGTGCATATATCATCTACACGCTATATTGCGTGTTCACCACCCTAAATCAAGTCCCTCACCATTTATCCCCATACCTTCTCCACTTTCTCCCAACAACCCCCTCTCCGCCACAGCCCACAATCACCACACTGTTGCCCATATCCATGAGTGTTTTATCCTTTCGCTTTTTTGCTCAATTCCTCCACCACCCCCACCCACACCCCCAAACGCCAACCTGCTCTCTATGAACCTGTCTCTGTTTGCTTGTTAGTTCATTTTGTTCATTAGATTCCACATATGAGTGAAATCACATGGTACTTGTCTTTCTCTGACTGGCTTGTTTCATCTTGTATAATACCGTATTTCCCAAAAAATAAGACCTAGCACATGGAAAGATAAGACATCCTCTGAAAATAAGACCTACCGCAACTTTGGGAGAAAAAATTAATATAAGACACTGTCTTATTTTCGGGGAAACAGGGTACTCTCCAGACCCATCCATACTGTTGCAAAGGTAAGATTTCCTTCTTTTTTATGGCCAAGTGGTATTCTATGGTATAAATGTACCACAGCTTTTTTATCCAATCATCTACTGATGAACACCTGGGCTATTTCCAAATCTTGGCTGTTGTGAATGCTGCAAGTAATATAAGGGTGCACATATTCTTTCAAACTGATGTTTCAGGTTTTCTTGGATAAATTTCTAGTAGTGTAATCACAGGGTCATAAGGCAGTTCATTTTTAGTTTTTTGAGTAATTCCATACTGCTCTCCACAGTGACTACACCAGTTTGCATTCCCACCGGCAGTGCAAAGGATTCCCTTTTCTCCACAATCTCGCCAACATTTGTTGTTTGTTGATTTGTTGATGATAGCCATTCCGACAAGTGTGAGGTGAATCTCATTGTGGTTTCAATCTGAATCTCTCTGATAACTAGTGACATCAAGTGTCTTCATGTTTATTGTCCATCTCTATGTCCTCTTTGGAGAAGTGTCTATTTAGGTCCTTTGCCCATTTTTTAATTCGATTGTTTGGGTTTTTGGTGTTAGGCTATATAAGTTATTTATAAATGTTGGATATTAGCCCCTTATCAGATGTATTGGGTCGGCAAGTATCATTGGCAAATATGTTCTCCCACTCAGTAGGTTGTCTTTTTATTTTGTTGATTGTTTACTTTGCTGTACAAAAACTTTTTAGTTTGATATAGTCCCGTTTGCTTATTTTTACTTTGTTGTTTTTGCCCAAGAAGATACCGTATTTTTCGGACCATAAGACGCACTTTTTTCCCCCCAGAAGTGGGGGGGGAAAGTCCCTGCGTCTTATGGTCCAAATATAGCCTACACATATACTTTTAAAAAAAAGTTTTTTTACTTGCCCGGCTCTGTGTGGTCTCTGTGTGCTTGCCCGGCTCTAAAATGGTTCTAAATGCTGCTGTTTACTTTACAGGGTTGATTACATGTGTTTATGACTGTGATATTGGGTTTTAATGCACATAAAATATTTTAGGACACTATTTGTTTCAGAATCTTTTTTTCTTCATTTCCCTTCTCTAAAAACTGGTGCGTCTTATGGTCCAGAGCGTCTTATGGTCCAAAAAATACGGTACATCAGAAAAAAATAATGCTACGAGAAATGTCCGACATTTCACTGCTTATGTTTTTTTCTAGGATTTTTATGTTTTTAAAAGTCTAACATTTAAATCTTTAATCTATTTTGAGTTTATTCTATGGTGTAAAAAGGTGGTCTAGTTTCATTTTCTGCATGTATCTGTCCAATATTCCCAGCGTCATTTGTTGAATAAATTATTTTTACCTCATTGTATGTTTTTGCTGCCTTTGTTAAATACTAACTGGCTTTACTAGGTGTACCAGTTAATAATAGCAGATTTTGTAATCAAAGAAAACACTATAATTTCAAGAGAAATATCAAAAGTGCTTTCTTCAAAATAATGTCCATCGCTACCTACACATTTCCCCATCTTTCAGGTAATTTGTGGATACTGTTACAATAGAACTTTTCTTGTTTTGAGGCAAACCATTCAGAGACCCCATTTTCCACTTCTTCATACATGTTCCATCCATATGAACAAGTGGTCATCTGAAGGAGCAAGGTCTAGTGAATACGACGGGTGGGGTAATACTTCCCAGGCAAGATCTTTTAACGTGCCTTTAACTGGTTTTGAAGTATGTGATGGTTCGTCATCATGAAGCAAAGTTACTTTGCCGCATCTTCTGGCCAATTCTAGTCGTTTCATGATCAAAGTGTGGTTTAATCTGATCATTTGTTGTCGGTAACAATCACCTGATTTCACCTGGTTTTAGAAGCTCATAATACACCACACCTTCCTGATCTCACCAAACACAGAGCATTGTCTTTTTTCCGAAGCAACTTGGCCTTGCAGTCAATGTTGATGGTTGACCTGGATCAACCCATGATTCTGTGCATTTGGGATTCTCAAAATAAATCCACTTTTCATCGCCAGTCACAGTTCAATGCAAAAAAATACTTTCTTTCGTGCCATTGAAGCAACATTTTACTGATGACTTTGGTTTTCCATTTATTTGTCTTTCATTCAGTTGTTGTGGTACCCATTTTCCTTCCTTAAAATCTTCCCTATTGGTTGTAAATGATCAGAAATTGCTTGCTGAGCAACGTCTAATCTTTCTGCAAGTTGTTTTTGAGTTTGACACACATCTTCATCCAATAATGCCTGTAATTGTTGGTCTTCAAATTTTTTCCGTTGACCTGGACGTTCTTTGTCTTTCATATTGAAATTATCACTTTTTTACAGTGATAACTCATAATTGAAATATTTTTATTAAATGCAAATCTAATTTTAAAATATTTTTATTGTGGTAAATTATAACAAAATTTACCATTTTAGTCATTTTTAAGTATTCAATTCAATGAATGGTATTAAGTACATTCACAATATTGTATAACCATCTCCACTATCTATTTTCAGAACTTTTTCATCATCCCAAAAAGAATTTCACCTATTAATAACTCCCATTCCTTCCTCTCCCCAACCCCTGGCAACCCCTATTCTATTTTCTGTATCTATGAACTTGACTATTCTAAATACTTCATATTAGTGGAATCATAGGATAATTGTCTTCTTATATCCCGAGTATTTTAATTAACATGGTTCAAAGTTTGAAGGATATATCAGAACTTTATTCCTTTTTGTTGGTGTTATTAATCTCACCCAAGGATATTTTTTCCATTGCTTTCAGAGAGAGCGGAAAGGAAGGAGGGGGGCAGAGAAAGACAAAGGAGAGAGAAACATCAATGTGAGAAAGACACATCAATTACTTGCTTCACACACCCTAACCAAGGCCAGGGGTCAAACCTGCAACCCAGAATGTACCCTTGGCCAGGAACTGAACCCACTCCCCTTCCGTACACAGGCCTATGCTCGAGGTAACTATTGAGTCACACCGTCCAGGGCAGAATTTTGTTCCTTTTTAAGGCTGAATAATGCCCCATTTATGTATACACCACATTTGCTTATCCATTCCCTTTTATGGACACTTGGATTGTTTCCATTTTTCAGCTATAGTGAATAATGCTGCTATGAACATGGATATACAATCCCTGTTTACAGTTCTTTTGTGTATTTATCTAGGAGAATTGTTGATTTGTATGATACTTCTATTTTTAAATTTTTGAGGAGTCACCAGCCCTTCCACAGCAGTTGTACTATTTTATGTTCCCATGTGCAGTGTGTGAGGGTTCTAATTTATCCATATCCTTACCTACACTTATAATTTAACATTTGTTTATTTTGTGTGGCTTTTTTTATACTATAACTGCCCTAGTGGGTATAAAAAGACATCTCATGGGGTTCTGCTTGCATTTCCTGATGACTAATGACATTGAGCATCTTTTCACATGCTTATTGGCCATCTGTTCATCTTTGGAGAAATGTCTATTCAGGTAATTTACCCCCTTTTGTATTCTAGTTTCATTTTAAAATCATGATTTCTCCAACTGGGTTCTGTGAATATGTTCTAAAGGAAGAGGGTTTTAGATCCAAGATGGCTGCACAGGTAAACACCTAGCTGCAGCCGCACACAACAATTTCAATAAAATACAACTAAAATATAAAATGGACATTACCCAGAACTACAGGAAAGTTGACTGACTGGAAATGCTACAATGAGAAGCAAGGAGAAAACCAGAAGGAAGAGCGGGGGAGCTTTAAAAGCCTAAGGTACGGAGACATGCAGCGTGCGCGGAGAGGATGGAGCCGGAGAGGAGGGAGGCCGAGTGCCTGGCTGGCGTTCCCTAGCATGAAGGAGATAAAAGCTCCAACTGTGCTGGGCCCCAGTTCCGACTGCTCTGAACCCCAGTTCTAGGCCAGACCCTGGGGACCCAGGCTCAAACAGAGGGATCTGGGCTGTAAGGCGGAACCCCAGGGGAGCGGCGAAAGGAGGTCCCGGAGGCACACACATTGCGCGCAAAGGGACGATTGGCTGTGCTACTGGATTGTCCTGGCGGGATGGAGACAGGGGCCCCAGACTGCTCTGAAGGCCACCTCCAACTCCACTTCCAACTGAACTGAACCCCAATACCGGGCTCATTGGGGGAGAGCATAGACTGTTTGGTAGCAGGTGAAAATCGAGGGCACCTTTCTCTCAGAGGTGCTTGCAGCGAGTACTGAAGGACCCTGAGACTCAGGAGCCGCATAGGGCGGAGCTGACGGAAGCCAAAGCTGTAGGCTCCACCCTGAAACCCCGCCCCATCAGGGAAGCTGTGAAAATGCCGAGACCAAATAGATCACAAACGAAAGAAATGGAGGACAAAAAGCAACTGGATATAGAGTTCAAATCTACGCTTATAGGTTTTTCAAGAATTTCCTAGAAAAGATCGATAAGACCTATGAGGATATGAAAAGGGATCAACTAGAATTAATAAGGAATCAACAAGAAATGATAAGGGATCAACAAGAAATAAAGAATACATTGTCTGAAATAAAAAATATTATACAGAGGAGGAGAAACCAAGATGGTGGCATAGGTTAGACACCCAAATGCAGCCTAGCACAACAAATTTGAATTTAGAACTGAAAAACGGGAGGCATTACCCTGAAGTGCCGGACAGCTACCTGAGAGGAGGCTCTGTCATGTGGGAAGGAGAAAGAAGGCACGCTGAATCTCAGGAACTGTGAAGGTATCGAGAACTGTGCGCGCAAAAAGGTGCTGGCTTACTCCTGGTGCAGAGAGGAAGGGCCAGATCCAGATTGCTGCTTGCATACTCCTGGCACACAGAGAGGGCGGGCCTGGCCGAGTTCGCTGCTGGCTTACTCCCGGCGCGCGGAGAGGGCAGACAGCTAACGTGCAGATGGCTTTCTTGTTCAAGAGGAAAACAGAATCACCCTATTGCTCTGATAGACAGCCCCAGACAGGGAGAGGCCAGACTGTCAGGCAGCGGGCAGAGATCTCTCAGAGGCGTGTGAAGCCAGAGGCCATTACTGCGGGACTTGGGGAGGAGCCGAAGGGAAAACAAAGTTTGTCTGCACCAACCCGAGACTCCGCCCCATCTGTGGCTGAGCACAGAAACTCTCCCAGAGGCTGGCTTTCTCTAAGGAGGGACTGGCCGGAATCCAAAGCTTGTCTGAGAGGTGCACGCGCCTATAAGCAATCTTCTGAAACTGTCCACGAACAGGACTTTTCTAAGGCGAGACTGACAGGGAACCAAAGATTGTCTGCGCCACCCCGAGACCCCACCCTATCCAAGTGGAGTACAGAAGCCCTCCTAGCTGAGACACTGCTGATCCTCACAGCCAATTGGCTTGGAAATCAACACTTCCCAGTAATACCAACAATAAGCAAGGCTTACCAACAAGACTGCACACAGCCCACAAAGGGCTACACCAAGACTGTCCACCGCAGTTAACTGGGCTCTACCAGAACACCTAGCACACAAAGTTATTCCATCAAATCAGGGAAACAACTAAAATGCAGACAAGAGAAAGGACACAGAGGAAGGAGATGGAGGAAAAGAAAAGATTGGACATTGAGTTCAAAACTACAGTTATAAGGTTATTCAACAATATCCTTAAAAAGGCCGATAAAATAAATGAAACCTATGAGAATATGAAAAGGGAGATACTAGAAATAATAAGGGATCAACTAGAAATGAAGAAAACATTGTCTGAAATAAAAAATATTATACAAAGTCCTAAAAACAGACTAGAAGATTGCAAGAAAGAAATAGACTTACAGGTCCAGGAAGCCCGCAGAACCCCAAACAAAAGGAATCCAAAGAGGACCACACCAAGACAAATCATAATTAAAATTCCAAGAGCAAAAGACAAAGAGGGAATATTAAAAGCAGCAAGAGCAAAGCAGGTAGTTACCTATAAAGGAGCACCTATACGATTGTCAGCTGATTTCTCAACAGAAACCATGCAGGCCAGATGGGAATGGTAAGAAATATTCAAGGTGATGAATAGCAAGAACCTACAGGTAAAAATAATCTACCCAGCAAAGCTATCACTCAGAATCAAAGGACAGATAAAGAACTTCACAAATAAAAAAAAGCTAAAAGAGTTCACCACCACCAAACCAGAATTATATGAATTGCTGAAGGGGGTTATTTAGGAAGAGGAAGAAGATAAAGATAAAAATTATGATCAACAAATACGTAACTATCAACAAGTGAATCTAAAAACCAAGGGAATTTTTTTTTTAATCTGATGAACAATATTAACTGTTGAATATAATAGAATCAGAGGTATGGAAGGGGAGTGAATTGACGATTCTTGGGGAAAAGAGGAGTGGGGGTGTGGGAAGAGACTGAACAAAAACTGCACCTATGGATGAGGACAATGGGGGATGGGGAAAGGACAGAGGGTGGGGTGGGAACCTGGTAGAGGGGAGCAATTGAGGCGGGGAAGAGGATCACATTTGTAATAATCTGAACAATAAAGATTTATTTAAAAATAAAAATAAAATAAAATAGTAACAACATTAAATATATATATATATATATATATATATATATATATATATATATATAATACAGAGTTCTAAAAACAGAATGGAAGATCGCAAGAATCAAGTCAAAGATTTGGAACATAAAGAACCAGAAGACACTCCTCCACAGAAGCAAGAAGGAAAGAGAATCCAGAAAATTGAAGATAATATAAGAAACCTCTGGGACAACTTCAAGCGAACCAACATCAGAATTATGGGGGTCCCAGAAGATGAGAGAGAGCAAGATATGGAAAACATACTGAAAGAAATAGTGACAGAAAACTTCCCCCACCTGGGGAAAGAATTAGACTTACAAGTCCAGGAAGCGCACAGAACTCCAAACAAAAGGAATCCAAAGAGGACCACACCAAGACAAATCATAATTAAAATTCCAAGAGCAAAAGACAAAGAGAGAATATTAAAAGCAGCAAGAGCAAAGCAGTTAGTTACCTATAAAGGAGCACCTATACGATTGTCAGCTGATTTCTCAACAGAAACCATGCAGGCCAGACGGGAATGGCAAGAAATATTCAAGGTGATGAATAGTAAGAACCTACAGCCAAAGATAATCTATCCAGCAAAGCTATCACCCAGAATCGAAGGTCAGATAAAGAACTTCACTAATAAATAAAAAAAAGCTAAAGGAGTTCATCACCGCCAAACCAGAATTATATGAATTGCTGAAGGGGGTTCTCTATGAAGAGGAAGAAAATACGTAACTATCAACAAGTGAATCTAAAAAACAAGGAAATTAAAAAAAAAAATCTGATGAACAATATTAACTGTTGAATATAATAGAATCAGAGGTATGGAACTGATGATTCTTGGGGAAAAGGGGAGAGGGGGATGTGGGAAGAGACTGAACATAAACTGTGCACCTATGGATGAGGACAATGGGGAGTGGGGAAAGGGCAGAGGGTGGGGTGGGAACCTGGTGGAGGAGAGCAATGGAGGGGAGGGGAGGAACATTTGTAATAATATGAACAATAAAAATTTATTTAAAACAAACAAACAAACAAATAAATAAATAAATAAATAATTTGGCTCTCAAAAGAAAGAAAAAAGAAAAAGAAAAAAATAAATAAAGGAAGAGGGTTTACCTCTTTTGGTTTCAGCTCTTTTGGGTGACCCAGGACTTTGGGCTCCAGTAACACTGCCTTCTTCCTTTATCTCTCCAATCCAGGTTTGGTGTCACTACTTGCTGTTGCTAAACTTTGGGTCACTTCACTGCTCCCTGTTTGACCCTCAAATCCTCCATCAGTTATGTATCAAATTCTTTTCATTAAGTTCTTAAACTGATGTAAACATTTGCTATAGCTCCTGTTTTCCTGCCAGCCCGTTCCCGTGTGCGCCTCCTTACCTTTGCTCTTCCGCTCTTCTGCACCTCCTGCCGGTCTAGGTGCGCTTTTCTCTCTCCTTGTAGAACATCCTCTCAGCCAGCTTTCCGTGGTTCTGGGTGATATCCATTTTGTCTTTTACTTGTAGTTTTGATGTAGTTGTGCAAGACAGCAAGTTCAGGTGTTTACTTATGCCGCCATCTTGGTTCCTCCTCTGATTATAATCTTAATGTTGTAGTTTCTTCAGCTTTTTATCATAAGCACAAATTTTTCAGGTAGCTTAAGTCCTATGAGGAACAAGATGAGGTAAGAATGAGTGAACCCATAAGTCTCTGTTCAATCTTCCATTGTGTTTTGTCATCCTCAGGGAATTACTACAATCAAGGGGAGATTCGTAAGAAAGAACTTTTGCAGAGCTGTGATGTGTTGGGGATTCCACCCACCAATGTAATGATTATTGACAGCAGGTAATTCATCCGTATTCACTCTATTAGCTGCTGCTTATGAAACATATTCTTTATCATGTTCAATGCCATTGGGGAGTGATGCTCACTGTGTTAGATTGGGCAGGGGGAGCTCCTGTTCACATCAGTCCCCTACAAAGAGATAAGGGAAAAGTTTTGATTTATTCTCAGTTTCACTTGGCTCAGGGTAAACTATTGGGATCATCGTGAGGGAACTTCTCTCTATTGATGACTGTGGATTTTGTAATGCTTTTAAAAGCACAGATCTAGAGCCAGACTGCAGGGATCACAATCCCAGCGTCATCAGGTTATTAATTGTGCCACGTAGGGAAGTCTTTTAATTTCTGTTCCTAAACTTCTTCCTCAGTCACCCTTGGAAGATACATAGTTTTGAGTCAATTTGTGAAATGAACCATTGCTTACTTGTTTTCAAAGATGACATACTTCCCTTTTACACTGTGGTTATATGTTGTGATTTATTTTCTCACTGTTAATATCAATGATAATGTTAACGGGCTTCTCTGCTCAGGCACCCCGTTTGCACGCAGACTTCTGCTGTGCAGTGTTTGCAGTGGCCCAGCAACGCAAGAAGTTTTTGGAGGGTTACATCTGAGTTGTGAGAACTGTAGTCAAACCAAATATCTCAGCTCGGTTACCAAGTTCTTCACTCTCGTCATCATTTTTTATATGTTTTCTATATCCTAAAGATCATGCAGCTTCAGCAACATTCCCCACTTGTTGAAATGCTACTGTTGAGGTGTAGTAAACTTGTTAAAAATAAATTTTCAAGAAGCCAGTGTGAAGATGCAAAGAAACCATGTATCTTAGTCTGCTCGGGCTTCCATAGGAAAGGCCAGAAGGATGGCTTCACCAAAAGCCATGTCTGATCTCAGAGTCCCGGAGGCTGGAACTCCCAGATTGCAGCCCAGATGGGTGGGCTCTGGAGAGGATTTGCTTCTTAGTTTGCCGGTGGCCGTCCTCTCACTGTATGCTCACGTGGAGGGAGAGAGAGAAGATAAATTTCTCTTTCTCTTCTTAGGCCACCAGTCCTACAGGATTAGGGTTCTACCATTAGAGCCTCACTTAACCTGAATTACCTCCTAAAGACCCCACCCCCAAATACAGTCACACTGGGGGTTAATGCTTCCACAGATGGACTTGAGGAGGATGCAGTCAGCGCCTAGCAACATGCAACCTTTAGTCCTTCAGTCTCTAACTTCATAATCCAGAAAAGGCAGAGCTTTAGAGTTTTATTTCAGGTGATTTAGATGAGTCAAAGAGAAGAATGAAGGGTAAAAAAGAAAGGAAAGTTTTATTGAGGGCCTATAGTCATAATAATGACAGCAAATATCTATTCAACCATCATTGTCAGTACCCAAAACCATACTAAATACATGATCTTAATGCTTAAAGTAATACTATTACTTGTGTGATATTATAGATAAGAAACTGAGGAATAGTAAGAGATTGAGTAATTTGCCCATTGTCATCCAGCAGAGCTGGCTTTTGAACTGAAGAAGTTTGGCTACAGAGCCTGTCCTTCAACCACTATATTTTATGCCCACTTCATGCCTGACAAAGGCCATCTCTTGTAATTCTTCCACTCATTGTGCAAGGAAGGTTTTATTATCCTTTTTATTTTGCACAGAGAAACTAAAGCTCATAGATATTAAGAAAATCCTCTGAGGCCTGGCCAGTGTGGCTCAGTTGGTTGAGCATTGTCCTGTGCACCAAGAGGTCACCTATTCAGTTCCTGATCAGGGCACAGGCCTGGGTTGCAGGCACGATCCCCAGTGTGGGGCATGCAGGAGGCAGCCGATCGATGTTTCTATCGCCATCTCCCTTCCTCTCTCTCTAAAATCAATAAAAACGTATTTTTTTTAAAAAGAGAATCCTCGCCTTGCCGGCATGGCTCAGTGGTTGAGCATTGACCTATGAACCAGGAGGTCAAGATTTGATTCCCAGACAGGGCATATGCCTGGATTGCAGGCTCAATCCCCAGTGTGGGGTATGCAAGAGGCACCAAAAATGATTCTGTCTCATCATTGATGTGTCTATCTCTCTCTTCCTCTCCCTTCCTCAATAAAAATAAATCAATAAAAATATATTTTTAAAATTTTTTTAAAGAGACCCCCAAATGTTTAATAAATGGCAGTGCTAGAATTCAAGAACAGGAAGATGGAACTAATTCCTGGCTTTCTGCAGGAAAGTAGGCCACTGCTTTGTACTGCACTTGAAGACCAATGTATGTCTGCGTCCGTGGAATGACATGGTGCATGGGCAGGTTTCCTCCCATTGCTCTGAACTTCGTGCTGGATTTCTAGGAGACATTTAGCGAGAGAAGCCTACCAACTAAACTCTTCATCTAATTTCTTAAAGAGGGGGAATTCAGTTCTCAAGAAAAGAAGGCATAATTTCAATCACTGGACACCTAAATGGATACTTCCAGTAAATCTACCCAGTTTCTTAATATCTGTGGGTTCTGTTAATGTAATGAGTCATATGATTATTGGAATGCATGTTGTTAATAGTACATATTCAATGCCTGGAATGGGTAAGGCACTGTAATAGATGTGGAAGAAAGAGCAGAACCGTTCAAGATGCAGGAGCTGAAGAGTGGTACTGGCCTCGCAGTCTCCACTGCTGGTTTGTGGAAGGCTGTTTCTCTGCGTCCGAAAGCCAGGCAAGGAGGGCAACTAGCGACGGCCCCTGAGACACTGGGAATTGTATGTGATTGAAAATGCAGCCTGTGGGCCGAAGCCGGTTTGGCTCAGTGGTAGAGCGTCGGCCTGCGGACTGAAAGGTCCCAGATTTGATTCCGGTCAAGGGCATGTACATTGGTTGTGGGCACATCCCCGGTGGGGAGTGTGCAGGAGGCAGCTGGTTGATGTTTCTCTCTCATCGACGTTTCTAGCTCTCTATCCCTCTCTCCTCCTCTCTGTAAAAAATCAATAAAATATATATTAAAAAAAGAAAAAGAAAAAAAAAAAGAAAATGCAGCCTGTGGGCTTAGTACTCATTTGTTGGCTTTGTGCTTCTTAATATAAATCCATAGAATTATTTATATTTCAAAGAAAACTAAAAGCACCCACATATTTTGTATACATAGATAATTTCTAAAAGGATACATACCTTAAAGTAGCTGCTACTTAATTGGGGCTTGAAAGAGGAACACTTTCATTATATTTAATTCCTTTTTTTAAGGAAGTCTTTGCATGAATATATATATATATATACACACATTTTTTAAAGACTACCCCACATATCTAATAAAATATTCTCTCTCTACTCAGCTTCTATCCATACAAGTCAATGCTAAGTTAGAAATAAATCTGTGTATATTTTGATACTTGATTTGGTAAATTCAAAACAGAACAGAGTTCTTTGAAAAAATTATATTGCTTTTAAGCCCTTTTATAGACACTGTGGTCTTCTCATGGGCCTCCTCCTGGCGGATGAGTGGGAAAAGGATCAGATACACTGCCCCAAAGTATCCTGACTAGAAATGGTGGCGATTCAAGAGAAGCCTCATTGTGACGGAATAAAACAAAACAGATCCCCCTATTATAATCCAGGACCCCTAAAGTACTCTGGGCCCAGTGACCTATTGTCTGGCAAAACTTGCAAGGTCTCGAAGCTGTTTGTGGTCTCCCTACTCACCCCGTCATCCAGCCCTGTTTTACCTACATCACATCTGTTCCCATAGCAAAAACAGGTAGGATTGCCGAAACTGGTTTGGCTCAGTGGATAGAGCGTCGGCCTGCGGACTGAAAGGTCCCAGGTTCAATTCCGGTCAAGGGCATTTACCTTGGTTGCGGGCACATCCCCCGTGGTGGGTGTGCAGGAGGCAGCTGGTCGATGTTTCTCTCTCATCGATGTTTCTAACTCTCTATCCCTCTCTCTTCCTCTCTGTAAAAAAATCAATAAAATATATTTTAAAAAAAGGTAGGACTGCCTCGTACCCCCATCTGTGCCCCCTCTGCCCTCTGGCCTCCTGTTTAAGCCGGATATTAAAGGTACCATGCTTCTTTATGTGTGCACACTTTGCCTGTGCTGGTCCCTGCCTCTCACATGCTTCTTCGCTTCTCCACACCCCTTACTTTGTCTCTAGCCAACTCCTATTCACACTTCAACCTCAGTTCAAATATTACTGTAGATTCTGGCGCCATCCTGCTTTGTCCAGATTTTCTTGGAAACTTTCATTATATTCTCATTGTACTACTATATCCTAATCTGCACACGGACTTTTACTCTCTGCCAGCAGCCCCTCTGTTTTTTCCTTCCTGTATCGCCAACCTCTCTCTAACCCTGACACGTAGTAATTTCTAAGCACACGTCTGTTGAATAAATGAATGGCTCCACCTAAGCTTTCTTCCTGTGGCCAGCATGTAAATGTGTGATCTTGAAGAACCTGAATGGATGGATGCCTGTGCATCTCAAGCTTCTTCCGTCGCTTTTCCTTCATTCACTCAGAAATGGTGATTAGCAAACGATTTTTTAAGACACATGACATTGTTTTCAAATTCTTTAATTAAATAAAACAATCTAGATTTCTGATTTGCATAGTTATTTTTAACTCTTTAGAGAGTTCTAAATTAATAATTCAGTTTGGAAGGATTTTTTTTACGTCTCTTTATTTTGCCATTCTATATGTCTGGAAACATTGTCATAAGGTTTCAATACATTAAAAATCTCCTTTTTCCCGGTGCTTGTCTTAACAAGACTTTTACAGACTAATTTCAGCCGAACAAGGAAATAGATTCCAGTAAACATAAATGAGCCTGGCTGGCTCACTGGCAGTTCCTGGAAGTCTTTGTGTTTTCCAATAAATTCATACAAATCATACAGTGAAAGAGAAGCCACGAGGCAGCCTGGGGCTGTTGGGGTTACATTGGCAATTAATCCCCCCTCTCCTTCGGGGGCCTAGAGAGCTTTCCCTGTACAGAAAGCAAAAAGTCCGCACACTGCTGACAGAGGGGATCTGACCCAGCATCCTCACTGTGGAGATGAATACAGCCTCCTGCAATTCCCTTCTCCAATGCACGGAATGACTCAGCCAAAGCTCAAGGGCCAGTGCCAGTCCCAGTTGGCAGGAACAAGGCAGGGCTCCCGTCCTCCCATGAGGTGCAATGGACAAGAATGTTTCCTGGAAAAGAAACCAGGGAGGAGACTGAATGGGCCCAGCTGATGTGGAACTATGATGTGGGAACCGAAAGCTGCTCAGGGCCTCTTCAAAGGCAGATACTCCGGGGCTGAGGGGAGGCTGGGCCTTTCAGTAGCATGATGGGGGGGTGGGAGGGGGTCAATGTAAAAGATGAAAAGTGGGGCTAAGAGGGGTGGCCTTGACCTTGAAAATGGTGGCAAATACCACAAAAATAGGGTTCAAGGTGACTATACTGAGATACTCTTTACAGTACTATTTATAATAATAAAATTATAGCAAACTAAATACCCCAATATAACAGTAGACTATTAATTATATAGCAATGGTCCAGCCCATTAAACCATAATTCATAGTTTCCTATACATGATGAATAATCCAGGAAAGTGTCAATATAATATTGAGTTTTAAAAAGCAGTATATACTTTCTTCTTTGCACTTTTCTGTGTTTCCATAGTTTTGAGAAAGAGCATTCATATTTGTAATACAAAAGTTTTATTAGCTTTATTTTTCAGTATGTTTCTAAGTGTATATTTTTTAGCATTTAAAAAAAATTTTTTTAAGACTACTTTTTAGAGCAGTTTTAGGCTCACAGGAAAACTGAGAGTAAGATACAAAGATTTGCCCTGTAAATCCTACCCCCACACAGACATAGCCTCTCCCATTATCTGCCTCCTCCACCAGACTGGCACATTTGTTACATTATAATCACCCCAAATCTGAAGTTTAAATTGAGGTTTATTCTCTGTGGGTTTTAACAAATGTATAATGATGTGTATTCATCATTTTAGGTACCTAGTATTTTCACTGCCCTGAGAGTTCTCGGTGCTCTGTTCATCCTTCCCTCCCAGCCCCTGGCAACCACTGAGCTTTTTATTGTCCCTATAGTTTTGCCCTTTTCTGAATGTCATGTAGTCAGAATCAGGCAGATGGGCTTCTTCCACTTAGTAATATGCATTTAAGGCTCCTCTCTGTCTTTTTATGGCTGGATCAGTTATTTCTTTTTAGTGCTGAATCATGTACCACAGTTATTTACCTAAGTATCTACCAAAGGACATCTCGATTGCTTCCAAGTTTTGGCAGTTATGAATACAGCTAGTGTAAACATCTGTTGGCAGTCCTAGCTGGTGTGGCCGAGTGGATAGAGCCTTGGCCTGAGGCCTGAAGGATCCCAGATTCAATCCAGGTCAAAGACATGTACCTGAATTGCAGGCTTGATCCCCAGCCCTGGTCAGGGTGCATGTGGGAGGTAACCAATAATGTGTCTCTCTCACAGTGTTTCTCTCTGTCTCTCCCCCTCCCTTCCACTCTCTCTAAAAATCAATGGAAAAATATTCTCCGGTGAGGATAAAAAAATAACTAAATAAACATCTGTGGACAGAATCTTGTGTGGATATAAGTTTTTTACTATACATTTTTTATATATATTTCTGTTGACTTTAGAGAGGGAGAGAGAGAAACATCAATGTGAGAGACCAGCATTGATCAACTATTGTACTTCCCAGACAGCGGACCAAGCCTACAGCCTGGGATGTGCCCCAACCAGGGATCGACCCAGCAACCTTTCAGTGCACAGGAGGACTTCCAGCCACCTGAGCCGCACCAGCCAGGGCTAAATTATTTTTAACTAAGAGACATTGAACAAAGGAGCAAGGTGGTCAGATTAGTGTATGTAAAATATTTTTAATAATGCATGCTTGTAAAAAATAAAAAAAAAAGTAAAAATCATCTCGATACTCACACTTGGAAATAACCGTTGTCATTACTAAGTGCTAGCCTTTCTATGCATATCTGCAGACAGAAAGATAGATGGGTATATAATTACCAGAGGCCCAATGCACGAAATTTGTGCAAGAGTAGGCTTTTCTTCCCCCAGCTGCTGGCACCGGCTTCCCTCTGGCACCGGGATCCAGGCTTCCCTCCGGCTGCTGGCAGGCGCCCGAGACCTGGGCTTCCCTCACAGCCCCAGCTTCGTTTGGCATGTCATCCTGTCTAATTAGCATATTATGCTTTTATTATTATAGTTTTAGAAAAATGAAAATAATTCTATAGTTTCTGTGGTTTGAATGAAATTGAATATTACTTGAAAAGAAATGGACTTTAACTTGAAATAAACTTCAGATAAATGTTTTTATCTAATCCAACTACAATGGATTAATTCCAAAAATATCTGTCCAAAATTAAGAAGTGTGTGAAATGTTTGGAGATTGTAGTTACTGAGATTTTTTTAAATATATTTTTTTATTGATTTCAGAAAGGAAGGGAGAAGAAAGAAACATCAATGATGAGAGAGAATCATTGATCGTCTGCCTCCACTGAGAATTGAGCCCGCAACCCAAGCTTGTGCCCCCAACTGTCATCAAACCTGGGGCCCCTCAATCCTCAGGCCAATGCTCTATCCATTGATCCAAATCAGCCAGGGCAAGTTACTGAGATTTTTGGTTGTTGTTGGTGGTGGTGGTGGTAGGGTTTTAACCCATGTTTCTACTAATTGCGTAGAGGAAGTAAGTGTACCTAAACTTTTTCCCAAAAACCCTTCTCCCCAAATTCCCATTATATTATTACTTTTTCTTGGTCGAGGTTTATGACAGTCTTTTCAAAAACCATAGTTATCATACTGTTTAATCTTAATCCTGTGTTTCACCACATGGTCCAATCAGTCTGTTTCACCAGATTCACTCCTGACATAACAGCAAGTCATCAACCAGTATGTTTTTTAAAAAGCAGTACACATTTTGTATTTTCGTATGTTTTAAGAATATTTATTTTTTTATTGATATATTTTATTGATTTTACACAGAGAGGAATTGAGAGGGATAGAGAGCTAGAAATGTTAATGAGAAAGAAAGATCGACCAGCTGCCTCGTGCATACCCACCACTGGGGATGTGCCCGCAACCAAGATACATGCCCTTGACCAGAATCAAACCCGGGACCCCCCAGTCCGCAGGCCGACACTCTATCCACTAAGCCAAACCAGTTTTGGCTAAAAATTTTTATTATACTTAGAGGACACTTTGGGTGATTATAAAATTATCAGCTTATACTTCCTTTTCCTCTGAAGACATTTCTTCATGTGATGTTGTATAGATTCTGATATTTCCCCCTGGTACAAAATATTTTCTATCTGGATTATCCTTGAAAGTTCCAGAACTATATCATGTTAATATTTAGTGTTGATTGTTCCAAATCAGTTTTTCCAAGGACATAGTAGGTCTTTCAATCTGAAGACTCCATCATATCTTTCTAACCTTGCCTTGTCCTTTTCTTTACAAACACTAATTCTGTGTTGACTTTAGAGAGGGAGATGTTGGATCTTCTTTGTATTCCATAACTATTCTCTTCTTTGACCTATATATCAATGTTCTTTTCAACTTTTTCATCTCTTCAACATTTCCATTATATCTCTCACTTTATTTTGAATAGTTGTTTATTTTTTTTCTTGCTTATTTACCAAGCTGCACTAACTTCCATTTCTGTTATGTAAAAACCTCTTCTTGAAACCCTTAAAAATCCCATCTTCTTTTCCTCCTCCTCCTCCTCCTCCTCCTCCTCTTCCTCTTCCTCCTTCTCTTCCTTCTCTCTCCTCCTCCTCCTCCTTCTTCCTCTCCTCTTCTTCCTCTAATTTTTAAAAAGGTATCAGGCTGCTGGTAGTTCTTTGGTACCCTAGAAAATAGTTTGAAATTATAATAGGTTCTTCATCTGCATTTTGCTTATGTTTTTTTCTCCTAACTTTTTTTTTCTATTGTGTTTTTTTTTAATAATTCTTTTTTTAAATATATTTTATTGATTTTTTTACAGAGAGGAAGAGAGAGGGATAGAGAGTTAGAAACATCGAGGAGAGAGAATCATCGACCAGCTGCCTCTTGCACCCCCCCCCACTGGGGATGTGCCTGCAACCAAGGTACATGCCCTTGACCGGAATCAAACCTGGACCTTTCAGTCTGCAGGCGGACGCTCTATCCACTGAGCCAAACCGGTTCCGGTTCTATTGTTTTTGAAATTACAATGGATAGGGGATGTCCCCTGTGATTGATTCCCTCTGGGTGGTTCCTCATGTTGAGTAGGCCAGCTACCTAAGTAAGGATGGCTCTGGAGGGGCTGAGGAGGATATGAGGATTCGAGCTGAAGTAACAGTAAAACAGCCTTCCCCTTCCTTTATTATGGAGGAATCTTTATTTTGTATGTATTGTCGTGTTCATCTCCTGGTACTCTTCTCAGGCAACAGGCTCGTTGTCAATCCTAGAAATAGCTTATCCACATGATTCTTCTTCAAAGTATGCTTCTCCATGACCATATTGTCTCTGATTCACATGATGCTAATCAAAGATCACTGGGTGCCTTTGAGAATGGGGAGGCTTGATTTTGAGGGATTTTCAAATCCTGTTGACAGTTTGAGGTAGAACATATGCTGGCCAGTGGCATGCCCCTTTTTCTGGGGCAGATTTCACAGTATTAGGCAGGAATGTTTTCTGTTTTATGGTTTTCTGATACAGGGGTGTTTGTGCTTCATCAAAGTTGATGCTACATAACTTATTTCTTTTGTTATTATTTTCAATAAAGTTTGAGAGAATAGAGGGAACTGAAAATGTCACTAGCACTATAATTAAAAGTCCATATTTGCATTTTAGACAGATTACTGCTGCCTGTGGGAGAAAGGATGAATGTGAAAAAATTAAGACTAGAGAAAAGAAAGTGAGGAAAGTGCATGATGATGGAAAGAGCTGGGGTCTAGGAGCTATGAAATGTGTGTTCAGGTTTTAGCTCTGCTACAAGCCAACTGTGTGTTATTGGGCAAGTAATTTTCCTTCTCTGGGCTTCTCTTTTTTTATATGTAAACTGACTGAATGAGATGGTGGTTGTACCTAAAGTTCCCAGATATAAATGCAAGTTTATGTACACAACTCAGCAATATAGCTGACATTTTTTTTAATATATTTTATTGATTTTTTACAGAGAAGAAGGGAGAGGGATAGAAAGTAAGAAACATCAAATGAGATAGAAACATCGATCAGCTGCCTCTTGCACCGCCCCCCCCCCAACCAGGGATGTGCCTGCAACCAAGGTACATGCCCTTGACCAGAATCGAACCCGGGACCCTTCAGTCCACAGGCCAAAGCTCTATCTAATGAGCCAAACTGGTTTCAGCATATAGCTGATATTTTTAAGTGCTTTCCATTTTACTAAGCTCTTTTATTAAATTTTATGACATCCACAGTGGAAAGAAACCCAAAAGTAGTCCTTTTATTTACCAAAATAAGATTGGCCGCTTACTCTTGCCTACTATCATAGTCCATTTGGATTGGTATAACAAAAATGTCATAAACTGGGTGGCTTAAAAACAATAGTCCTGGCCGGGACCCGTTTGGCTCAGTGGATAGAGCGTCGGCCTGCGGACTGAAGGGTCCCCGGTTCGATTCCGGTAGAGGGCATGTACCTTGGTTGCGGCACATCCCGGTGGGGGGTGTGCAAGAGGCAGCTGGTCGATGTTTCTCCCTCATCGACGTTTCTAACTCTCTGTCCCTTTCAATTCCTCTCTGTATAAAATCAATAAAATATATATATATTAAAAAAAAAAAAAAAAAACAAACACAATAGTCCTGGAGTTTAAGAAGTCCAAGATCAAGACCCCAGCAGTTTTGGAGTCTGGTGAGGGCCTGTGCCTGGTTCCTATCTTCTAGATGTGTCCTCATGTGCAGGAGCAAAGGAGCTCCTCAAGGTCTCTTTTAGAAGAGCACTATTCCCATCTGTGAGGCTCTACTCAATCGCCTCCCAAAAGCCCCATCTTCAAATACCATCAGATTGGCGGAAGAGATTTAACATAGGACATTTGAGGGGCTCAAATATTCAGTCTACACCATCTACAAAAATTGTAGGAACCAAAAACTTTGGATAGGAGGTAATTAATTCTCTAAAATGCAAGTCTTATAGATGAATAATGTGAGTATCCAGAAGAAAGATTGTTGGGTTCGTCTTTCAGATTATTTCTGCATAAGACCAAGTTCCAAGAAGTAATTCTTAGTCATTTTTAGGATGTTCAATGGAGTCCTTAGGAGAAGAAAAATTGCAGTGGCCTGTGTGTATTGCAATTGAAGGTGATGTGGTACTACCTCAGCTAGAGGGTAAAACTGTCAGGTTAGCTAGACCTGGTTCCTCAAGGCTGAGCCACAGTTTAGCCAGTCCTGTAGTGAAAGGATTTCTAGGCTCTATTTACTTTTGGATTTTCTCTTTCTTTCTTTTTTAAATAATGCTTACACTCACATAGACAGTCATTTGATCTGCAACAATGGTTCCAAGACAATTCAATGAGGGAAGAAATACTCTTTTTGACATTTCTAGGATAACTAGATATCCACATGCAAAAGAACAATAGTTGGACCCTTTCCTAGGATACACAAAAATGATCTCAAAGGTGGGAGGATCCAAGATGGCTGCACAGGTAAACACCTAGCCGCAGCCACACACAACAATTTCAATAAAATACAACTAAAATATAATACAGACATTACCCAGAACTACAGGAAAGTCGACTGACTGGAAATTCTACAATGAGAAGCAAGGAGAAAACCAGAAGGAAAAGCGGAGGAGCTTAAGGTACGCCTAAGGTATGGAGACACACGGGATGCGCGGAGAGGACAGAGCCGGAGAGGAGGGGGCAGCTGAGTGCCTGGCAGGCATTCCCTAGCGGGAAGGAGATAAAAGCTCCGGACTTTGCTGAACCCCAGACCCGACAGCACTGAACCCCAGTTGTAGGCCAGACCCTGGGGATTCAGACACATACAGAGGAAATCTGAGCTGTGAGGCAGAATATCAGGGGAGCAGCAAAAGGCAGAGCCCCTGGAGGCGCGCACATTGTGCACAGAGGACGGACTGTTGACTCTGCTGCTAGATTGCCCTAGCAGGAAGGAGACAAAAGCTCTGGACTGTGCTGAGCCCCAGTTCTGACTGCTCTGAACCCCAGTTCTAGGCCAGACCCCGGGGACCCAGGCTCATACAGAGGGAGCTGGGCTGTAAGGCAGAACCCCGGGGGAGCGGCGAAAGGCAGAGCCCCCAGAGGCATGCACATTGCATGCAGAGAACGGGTGGTTGACTGTGCCATTGGATTGACCTGGCGGGAAGGAGACAAAAGCTCCAGACTGCTCTGAACCCCACTTCCAATTGAACTGAATCCCAGTTCCGGGCTCATTGGGGGAGAGACTAGACTGTTTGGTAGCAGGCGAAACTAGAGGGCACCTCACTCTCAGAGGTGCTTGCAGCGAGTACCAAAGGACCCTGAGGAATATTGAGACTCGGGAGCCACATAGGGTGTGGCTGACGTGGCTTATAGAAGCCAAGGCTGTAGGCTCCACCCTGAAACTCCACCCTATCAGGAAGCTGCGAAAATCCCGAGACAAGGAAATAGATCACAAACGAAAGAAATGGAGGACAAAAAGCGACTGGATATAAAGTTCAAAACCACTCTTATAAGGTTGTTCAAGAATCTCCTAGAAAAGGCCGATAAAATAAACGAGACCTATAAGGATATGAAAAGGGATCAACTAGAAATAATAAGGGATTAACAAGAAATAATAAGGGATCAACAAGAAATAATAAGGGATCTGCCAAAACAGGTTTGGCTTAAAGGATAGAGCATCGGTCTGCGGACTGAGAGGTCCCGGGTTCGATTCCGGTCAGGGGCATGTACCTTGGTTGCGGGCATATCCCCAGTAGGGGGTGTGCAGGAGGCAGCTGATCGATGACTCATCGATGTTTCTAGCTCTATCTCTCTCCCTTCCTCTCTGTACAAAATCAATAAAATATATATTTAAAAAAAAAGAAATAATAAGGGATCAACAAGAAATAAAGAATACATTGTCTGAAATAAAAAATATTTTATGGAGTCCTAAAAACAGAATGGAAGATCGCAAGAATCAAGTCAAAGATTTGGAACATAAAGAGCCAGAAGACACTCCTCCGCAAGAAGGGAAGAGATTCCAGAAAGTTGAAGATAATGTAAGAAACCTCTGGTTCAACTTCAAGCGAACCAACATCAGAATTATGGGGGTCCCAGAAGATGAGAGAGAGCAAGATATCGAAAACATACTGAAAGAAATAGTAACAGAAAACTTCCCCCACCTGGTGAAAGAATTAGACTTACAAGTCCAGGAAGCGCACAGAACTCCAAACAAAAGGAATCCAAAGAGGACCACACCAAGACAAATCATAATTAAAATTCCAAGAGCAAAAGACAAAGAGAGAATATTAAAAGCAGCAAGAGCAAAGTAGGTAGTTACCTACAAGGGAGCACCTATACGATTGTCAGCTGATTTCTCAACAGAAACCATGCAGGCCAGATGGGAATGGCAAGAAATATTCAAGGTGATGAATAGTAAGAACCTACAGCCAAAAATAATCTACCCAGCAAAGCTATCACTCAGAATGGAAGGCCAGATAAAGAGCTTCACCAATAAAAAAAGCTAAAGAAGTTCATCACCACCAACCAGAATTATATGAATTGCTGAAGGGGGTTCTTCTGGAAGAGAAAGTAAATAAAGATAAAAATTATGAACAACAAATACGTAACTATCAACAAGTGAATCTAAAAACCAAAAAAAAATTTTTTTTTTAATCTGATGAACAATATTAACTGTTGAATATAATAGAATCAGAGGTATGGAAGGGGAGTGAACTGACGATTCTCAGGGAAAAGGGGAAATGAGGGTGTGGGAAGAGACTGAACATAAACTGTGCACCTATGGATGAGGACAATGATGGGTGGGGAAAGGGCAGAGGGTGGGGTGGGAACCTGATGGAGGGGAACAATGGAGGGGGGGAAAGAGGAACATCTGTAATAATATGAACAATAAAGAAAAATAAATAAATAAATAAATAAATAAATAAATAAATAAATTATCTCATAAAGGCCTCAATATAAAAGCTAAAAGTATAACCGTGGCCAGTGTGGCTCAGTTGGTTGGGCATTGTTCCATGCACCAAAAGGTTACCAGTTGGATTCTTGGTAAGGGCCCATGCCCAGATGGTGAGCTAGGATCCCGTTGCAGGGTGTGCAGGAGATAGCCATTGGGTGTTTCACTCTTACATCAATGTTTCTCTCTCTTCTTCTCCCTTCCTCTCTCCAAAAATCTTTCAAAAATAAAAAAGCAAAAGAAAATTTATGAGTGAATCTTCATGAGCAGGATAAGCAAAGCCTTCTTAGATATAACACCAAAAGCATATAGAAGCAATAAAAGGGAAAATAGACTAATTAGACTTCATCAAAATTGTATATATCAAAAAGCACTATTAAGAGAGTCAAGCTGAAACTGGTTTGGCTCAGTGGATAGAGCGTCAGTCTGTGGACTGAAAGGTCCCAGGTTCGATTCTGGTCAAGGCATGTACCTTAGTTGCAGGCACATCCCCAGTAGGGGATGTGCAAGAGGCAGCTGATCGATGTCTCTCTCTCATCAATGTTTCTAACTCTCTATATCTCTCTGTAAAAAATCAATAAAATATATTTTAAAAAGAGAGAGAGAGAGAGAGAGAGTGAAGCCCTGGCCTTTATGCTCAGTGGTTAGAGCATTGGCCTAGGCACCAAAGGATCATGGGTTTATTCCTGGTCAAGGGCACATATCTGGGTTATAGGTTCAATCCCTGACCACAGTCAGGGCATGTGCAGGAGACAAACAGTTGTTGTGTCTCCCTTTCTCTCTTTTTCCCTCTCCATCCCTTCCATCCACTCTCTCTAAGAAACAATGGGAAAAAATCCTCAGGTGAGGATTAACAAAGGGGAAAAAAGAGTCAGAAGATAACTCACCAAAACCAGTTTGGCTCAGTGGATAGAGCATCAGCCTGAGGACTGAAGCATCCCAGGTTCGATTCTGATCAAGGGCACAGGCCTTGGTTGTGGGCACATCCCAGTGGGGTGTGCAAGAGGCAGCTAATCGATGATTCTCTCTCTTCGATGTTTCTCTCTATCCCTCTCTCTTCCTCTCTGTAAAAAATCAATAAAATATATATATTTTTAAAAAAGATAACTCACAGAATGGGAGAAAATATTTGCAAATCATATATCTGATATGGGATTTATATCCATATATATAATATGTTATATACTTCTAGAGGCCCGATGCACAAAATTCTTGCAAGAGTAGTCCTTCCTTCCCCGGCTGCCGGCACCAGCTTCCCTCTGGCACCGAAACCTGAGCTTCCCTCCAGCTGCCAGCAGGCACCTATGCCTGGGCTTCCCTCACAGCCCCAGCTTCATCCAGAGGTCATCCGGAAAGATGTCCAGCCTAATTAGCATATTATGTTTTTATTATTATAGATATGTTGCATTAGAATAATATGTAACATAAATGAATACATTAAAAAACAATTACACTTGCCCTAGCCAGTTTGGTTCAGTGGATAGAGCATTGACCTGCGAACTGAAAGGTCCCAGGTTCATTCCCAGTTACGGACACATGCCCAGGTTATGGGCTCAATTCCCAGTGGGGGACTTGCAGGAGGCAGCTGATCCATGATTCTCTCTCATCGTGGATATTTCTCTCTCTCTCTCTCTCTCTCTCTCTCTCTCTCTCTCTCCCTCTTCCTTCCTCTCTGAAATTAATAAAAATATATTTAAAAACAAACAAACAAAAAGCCAATTACACTTAACAACAAAAAGAAACATCAATTTAAAAATAGGCGAAGGACTTGGGTAGACATTTCTCCAAATAAACACGGAAAAGATGTTCAGCATCGTTAATCATTACTGGAATGGAAGTCAGAATCAGTGAGAAACACCACTTCACACCCACTAGGTTGACCATATTTTTAAAAATAAAGTCCTAAGGAAAATAAGCATTGGCAAGGATGCAGAGAAATTGCAAGCCTCATACATTGCTGATACATTCCCATATAGTCACTATGGGAAACGGTTTGGTGACTCCTCAAAACTAAACATATCCCTAGCCAGGTAGCTCAGTTGGTTAGAGCATCATCCCAATCTGCCAAGGATGTGGTTTCAGTATTCAGTCAGGGCACGTACAAGTATTAACCAATGAATGCATAAATAAGTGGAACAACAAGTTGATGTGTTTCTCTCTCTTTTTCTCCCCCTTCCTCTTTCTCTAAAACCAATAATTTAAAAAAAAAAAAAAAAAAAAAGTAAACATAAGATTACCATTACCCAGCAATTCTCTGACATAAATGCCTAAAAGAATTGGAAGCAGATATTCAAACAAAAACTTGTACATAGCAGCACTATTTACAACAGGAAAAAAAAAATAGAAACACTCCAAATGTCTGTCAGCTGATGAATAGATAAACAAATTGTGCTATATTAATAAACTGTAACACTATCAAACCATAAAAAGGAATGGTACCTCTAACCCTTAATTTTTCAAGGGTTGACAGTGTCAGAGTCAGAAATAAAGCAGTGGCAGAGGAGACCGGAGGAGAGAAGGTTTCTGAAGCTGTTGGGGGTAGTGTTTCTAGGACTTGGAGATGAATTGACTTTCAAAGGTAAGGGAGAGAGGAGTCAAGGGACTCCCAATGTATCGACTTAGTGACTGAGTGTATATAGTATGTCCCCAAAAGGTATAAACTTCGGGGGTGGGGTGATTGGGAGAAATCACTGTGCTTTGTTCAGTCTGATGACAAAGGATGGTTGGTGCTTTTCCTGCTTTGTATCATTTCTTACTGTTTCTCTAATAACTGGGAATTAGCCACATGCACTCCATGCAGTGTGTGCTTCCAGATAGCTGGAGCACAGCGCACACATTTTGAATAATTATAAAAGCAGTGTTTATTAAAATGCATTTCATTTTCAGAACTGAGCTATCAGCTGTTAAAGTGAGCCTTTAATGCAAGTGACATACAGGTTATAAGAGACTGAAGAGACTGCTTCAGATGATCTATGCCCATGGTTGGCAAACTGCGGCTTGCTAGCCACATGTGGCTCTTTGGACCCTTGAGTGTGGCTCTTCCACAAAATACCACGGCCTGGGCGAGTCTATGTTGAAGAAGTGGCGTTAGAAGAAGTTTAAGTTTAAAAAATTTGGCTCTCAAAAGAAATTTCAATCATTGTACTTTGATAATTGGCTCTTTTGACTAATGAGTTTGCCGACCACTGGTCTAGGCTCAACATTACCCTTTAACACACTCAGGTATATCTCTAACTTTTAAACTTCCATTTACATTTCTTTTATTTTACTATACTTCCCAAGAGAGGACTTTCTGTAAGTTTTTACATTTTTTGCTATCAAACCCAAATCCAGCCCGCATTGTACCTCTCTCCCCTCCAATTGGTCATCAGGCAGATATGTCTACTAAAGGCGCAGGAAATTCAGCAACACAGGCCCATGCGTCAGACGTCAGATTACAGTAGCTTGATGATGGGTAAATACAGGTCTGAACTGGACTCGTGTCTGTTTGTAGGGAGGCCCAATCTAATGGGTAAAATACTGCAGCAGAGTTTCCAGCTCCAGATGTGGTCAAAGTCAGGCAGTGGCTCTGTGGTGGTTCCGAGGTGACCTTGTTTGGAGCTAGACCACAGCCAGCATCTAGGACAGGAAACTGGGACGAGTCATTCGGCTTTAACCTGTGGTCTCACCAGACCTCATGGGGTCCTGACCAAGTGTGCTCTCAGCGGAGAAACAGATGAGCTAATCAAGGCAGAGCCCAGCACGTGGACCAAGAAAAACAGGAATTGTTGAGGAAAAATAACCTTGATGCTCACACAGATGCTTAAGATTCACTGCTGGCCCTTTGGAAGATGTCTAAATTATGCCCTCACATTGGTACTTCTAGTTGTTCCTGGGGATGGGTTCCCCACATGGTGCCTGCCTGGGCTCATGTTAACTCCACACATGAGAGTAGTTAAGGGTCTTACAAGGCTGGGGAAGGAGAGGGTTAATACAGATAGATTCGCTTTTATTGCCTAGAACCGTGGTCGGCAAACAGCGTGGTCGGCAAACAGCGGCTCAAGAGCCACATGCAGCTCTTTGGCCCCTTGAGTATGGCTCTTCCACAAAATACCACAGCCTAGGTGAGTCTATTTTGAAGAAGCTGCATTAGAAGAAGTTTAAGTTTAAAAAATTTGACTCTCAAAAGAAATTTCAATCGTTGTACTGTTGATATTTGGCCTGTTGACTAATGAGTTTGCCGACCACTGGCCTACAGAACTTGGACTGGTTTTTAACCCAAGTATTGTGGAGCAAGGTTTGTTAACCTTGATAATGTACTAATCTTTTTTCCTAATCTTTCTTCCTAATTTAATTTTGTGTTTCTATTTAGCTTACATAAAGTATCAGATCCTGTTTGAAAGAAAAAATTTCAGGTACTTTGAGATGACTCATGTGTTTTCAGACATCTATATATATAAAAGCCTAAGTGATCATTCAACTAGTAGCTATGATACACACTGATCACCTGGGGTCAGATACTCAACACCCAGGCATAGAAACATGGAACAGACTGGTGAATCTCAGGTGGAGGGTGAGAAGAGATTAACCAAAGATCTTAAATGCATACTAGAGGCAGTGGGATCCCTCAGCCTGGCCTGTGAGATCAGGCCAAAACCGACATTCTGACATCTCCCAAGGAGTCCTGGATTGCAAGAGGGCCCAGGCCAAGCCAAAGTAGCCCACCAATACACGAATCCATGCATAAGGCCTCTAGTGTAAATATAAACAGGAAAATCACATGGACACTATCCATTTATTGTCAGTGAAATAATCCTAAAAAGTTTTAGATTGTTATCTAAATAAAAATACCGTTTTCTAAGAACTCATGGACTCCTATGAATTTAGCCAGACTCTTGGGGATTTGTGGACCTCCAGTGGAAAACATTACTGCAGAACAATACTATAGTTCATTTTTAACTAATTTTTATAAGCCACATTTTGACATCAAATTCTAGCAACATTGCACCTTGCTTAAGAAAAGTTTAAGTATTTTTAATTACTCTGAAAGAATACCAACTGCTTTTGTTTCAGGGACTGGGTATTGGAAGTTATTAATAAATGAATGCCATTCCATCCCTAAGAACATGCCTATTGCTAACTACAAAGCTAGACAGCACAGTCATAGAAACTAAGACATTCTCCCAGCCAGCTCTGCACATGTGCCCTTGGATATATTTTCTAGTAACCACACCAAACAGAACCCAATTGGGGATGATCATGAACTGATTTGAATTATTTCTCAAATATTTTCCTTATAAATCCCTAGCCTGATAGATGTATGTATTTCCTGCTGCAATATTTAATGTCTAGTGTTCTTTGTCTATTATTTCCCCTTATCATTGAAAATACTACCATGGATCCTCCTTTCTTCCTCCTTCTCCTTTGGCCAATCTTAACAACTATTCTCCAACATCAGTATCCAAATTCTTCTAGAATTAATATTTTTTAATAAAGAACTAGGCATTAAATATCACAGCAGAAAATATACACATCTATCAGGCTAAGGATTTATAAGGAAAATATTTGAGGGAAAAAAAATAATGGCCAAAACCGGTTTGGCTCAGTGGATAGAGTGTCGGTCTGCAGACTGAAGGGTCCCAGGTTCGATTCTGGTCAAGGGCATGTACATTGGTTGCGGGCACATCCCCGGCAGAGGGTGTGGTCGATGTTTCTCTGTCATCAATGTTTCTAGCTCTCTATTTTTTACTCTCTGTAAAAAAATCAATATATATATATATATATATATATATATATATATATATACTTTTTTTTTTTTAAATGAAGCAGAAATTTCTGGTAACGTAAGATTTAGAGACCAAGGGTTATGCTACTGCCCCTTTCTTCTCTATTCAAAATAATATTATAAGCCTTCTGCTTAGGAAATTCCTTTTCTGTATTCATTGTATCCAAGAATACTTACAAACCCATTCCCACCACCACTCTCTGTCAAGAGTGGGGCAAGAGCTTCAACCTGTGCTACTCAATGGTTAGAGTGCCAGCCTGCGCACCACAAGGTCGTGCATTTGAGGGCGCGTACTTGGGTTGCAGGTTCGATGCCTGGCCCTGATTGGAGAACATGTGGGAGGCAACCAGTTGAAGTATCTCTCTCTTTTTCTCTCCCCTCCCTTATACTCTTTCTAAAAAATCCGTGAGGAAAGTATCTTAATGTGAGGATTACAAAAGGAAAAAGGAGTGGGGCAGAGGGAGGACTTTACCACCTCTTTGGAGGCTCCTGAGGGCAAGCAGAGCCCAATGGCCTCTTTGATGTGAGTCCAACAGGTTCTTTCCTCTTTTTCAGTAGCCACATGGGACAGCAAATTGGCAACATTTTATCCTCGCCTAAGGATATGTCTTCACTGGTTTTATTTATTTATTTATTTATTTATTTATTTATTTATTTGAGAGGGAGAGAGAGAAACATCTACATAAGATGTTTGCCATCAATTGTTTGCCTCCTCCAGGCTCCCCCAGCCTTTTGGTGTGTGGGACAATTCTCCAACCAACTGAGCCACCAGGCCAGGGCCAAATTGGCAATTTTTACAAAAAGATTTTCCCACGAACTGTGCAAACTGCAGGCTGTACTTGTCGCAGTCACATGAAGAGGCTTTTCTGGGAAGGTGAGTGCAGGCCGGGTCACTGACTCCGTGTAACAGCCGTGGCTGGCAAATCCCTCTCACGTCCTATTGATATATGGAGCTCTTCCTGTGGGTTCTTGTCCTGCAAAGTTGGAAGAATAAAATTTGTGGCTCAAGATTTTAAATAAAAATGTGTAAGTTTATTGGAAGCATCTACAAACCCCCTGGGCAGGGATCCTCAACCCCTGGGGCAGGGGTCCCAAAATGGGGACAGCCTGCTTGCTCTCTCTAATGGGAAGAAGTCAGTCTTCTGAGTTTCTTTGTCTCCGGGTTTATAAATGCTAAGAGCTGTTAGTCTAAATCAGTGTTTCCCAACCTTCTCTCATGATGAGAATCACCTGGTGGAGTTGTTAAAACACAGATTCCTGAATCCCAACTAAGAAGTGCTAAACTAGAATTTTTGGGAACATATAGGTAAAATTGTATACTTAACTAGTGCTCTAAGACAGATTTTATATACAGAGCACTAAGTTAGGTTTGCAATTTTACCTATATGTTCTCAAAAATTCTAGTTTAGCACTTCTTAGTTGGGATTCAGGAATCTGTGTTTTAACAACTCCACCAGGTGATTCTCATCATGAGAGAAGGTTGGGAAACACTGGTCTAAATTGACTCTTTCTCATTATACTCTTTCTTAATTCATGTTCCATATTTTCCTAATTGGTCACCCTCCTGCACACTCGGTGCCCTCCTTACCTTGCAACATTCCTCTATCCTCTGTGCCTTCCCTTCCCCCTTCTCTCTGACATCGCTGTCCTCTGTAAAAGATGAACATTCTGGCCCTCACCTATGCATTCCTCTCCCATGAATCCCCCACCCCCGTACTCCCTAACTGCCTGTCCTGTCTCCAAAATTCCCTGTGAGAAAGGAAAAGCCATTTTATGGTTAGGGCTGGAAGCTAGTTTAAGCCTTATGTGGACAGGGCCTCTTAGGACATTTGAACTGCATTGCTTTTTATGTGTGCTCCTCTTTTTTCAGTCTCTAGCTTTCCTGTCTTTTCCTTTCTCCTTTGCTTGTGTCTCCCCTGTTTCTTTCCCCTCCTGCTTATCTTAGCCAGTCAGTGGGGATCCGGAGACACCCCCAGTGCTGCCGGCTCTGCTTTAGAAAGCGGACTGCAGCCTCCCTTGGGCTGAGAACTAATTCCGCTGCCTCCTCGGGGTTTCTACAGGCCCGAGGCTGGGACTTCACAGCCCCAGGTAACCTGCTCTCCTCTGGCCTGTGTTCAATGAACTCAAGTGACCTTTGCCGGCCTGGGACACAAAGGAAGTAATCAAGTTTAGACATGTGCCTCGGTGTGGGGGAGGGGCGGGCTGCGCCTTCCAGCCGCACCAGCCACAGGACCAAATACGGGCGTGGGAGCCCTGGGCAGAAAGTTCAGAGCCGGTGTGCAAAGCGGGACTGGTTTTCAGCGAGATAAGCCGTCCGGAGGGCTGCAGGGGATGTGTGCAGCCAGCCCTTCCCGCAGGGCTGGGCGGGGAGGGGGCCTGGCCGGGCTTTCCCCAGGGGCGTGGGGCGGGGCTTTCCTTGCCGGACCCTGTGACTTGTGACTGAAGGAACTGACCACCCACGGGTTTTACCCGTTTCCATGGCTGCTGAGCGGCTCCCGAGCGCAGCCAGGGTGAGTCATCAGCGCTAGAAGGTCAGCCTGTGAGGACCTGTTTACTGAACATAAAGGTTAGGGCTGGGCTCGGTTTGTGTTAACACTGTGTTTGCCGAGCACACCCAGGGCAGGGCCTGTGAGGATTGCAGTTATTGGACCAAAAGATTGGCACAAGCTGGTTTCCTCCGCTGTGTTTGAGCTTGCAGGCACCCCCTTCTTCTCAGAGGCCTGCCAGCCGGACAGGGTGGCATTGTCTTCCTGAGGTGCTTCCTGTGGCACCCACTGACTGATGGCAGCATGGGAGTCAGGGAGGCTGCTATCCCAGCCCGGCTCTTTCCCTCCCACCCGGCCCTCTCCTCCCCCTGCAAACCCTTCGCATCCTGCAGCCAAGCCACCAGGCAAAGCTCGCCCTGCGGGGCCTGAAGCTTCCTAGGGAAGGGAACAGGGTTTGTGTTCATGTTTGTATCCCTAAACCTTAGCCCCAGGCTCGGGGCCTCATGTGTGCCTCGTCCCAGCGGGCTCCATGGCAGTGTCTCCCTCTCAGAGTCCTGCTCTGGGGGTGAGTGCTGTGCGCCTCCAGATCCCCCCTCCCAGCACCTGACAGCTGCTCTCCTCAGGCCCCGCTCTGCACCCCTCCTTTCTGCCCCAGGTTTTCTCTGTCGTTCAGAGACTCGGTGCCCAGCCTTGCTTAGCCCCAGAGTGTGGAAGAGTTAACACCCTGTGAAGATAAACAGCTTTCTCCTCTGGGCAGCTGAGCAGGTCTCAGATGTTTCCATACACTCCCATGAGGTCACGCAGCCAGGGCCCCTGCAGGGGTCAAGTTGATAAAGCATCCCGTGTGGGTTCTCCCTCCCTCTGTCACTCCTGCTTCCCGGGGTTACACGCCCCAATAAAACACACATGCACCCTAGGCTCTGCTTTCTGGGAAACCCACATGAGGATATCTGCAGAATCTGGCACGACCAGAGCTTTATCTAGAAGTTACTTTGCTTTCAAAATTCAATTCCTCTAAAAACATTTCCACTTTCCTATGTCTCATTCTTTTAGACTGAGAAGTCAAAACCAAAATTAAACTTTAGTAACTTGTGGCTTTTCTTATTTTTGTGCTGCATTAACATTCCTTACCTTAGGTATATCTAGTCCCCAGCCAGCAAGGGGGCACACTGAGATAGACGGCTCAGGGTCATTCACCAGCTGTCTCTTGCAGCACTTCCGTTTACATTCCGCCAGCATGTTTAGCTGAGCCTAATTGTTAATCCATCAGAAAAGAAAGGAACTGCACAAGTTTTCATTTGGACCCAAGCCTTGAGTTGATTAGGGCTGAACTTGAGGCCAAGGACAAGTCAGTTGATCTAGAAGGAGTTCCTTTTTTCACATTTATCTGTTTGAAGTTTCCCAGGGTCAAATTTTATGTTTTCCTGCCTTGAGGGAAGGTGACTCATTGAGATACCTTGCTGCCCTCCGCACTTCATAGAGTTTTTTGCCCCTTATTTGTTTTATCAAGTTGCTAACTTTCAAAGCTCTTACTTGCATGTTTCAACACTCAGAATCTGGTTGGTATAGCAGCCTTTGGCTCCACCAAATATATACAAGACACTAGTAAAATGTAGAAGTTCAAAACATTTACTAAAAATCACTAACTTGTGCAAATTATTTATTTTTAAATATTTTTATTTTAATACATTTTTTATTGATTTCAGAGAAGAAGGGAGAAGGAGAGAGAAACATCAATGATGAGGAAGAATCATTGATCGGCTGCCTCCTCTACACCCCACACTGGGGATCGAGCCACAACCCTGGGCATGTGCACTGACCAGGCACCGAACCTTCGACTTTCTGGTTCATAGGTCGATGCTCACCCACTGAGCCATGCCAGCAGGGCTAAATTGTGCATTTTAAATGGGTGGACTTTATATTATGTAAATTATACCAATAAAGTAGTTTTTAAATATCCAGAAAAAAATAAAATGTAGGATGAGTAGATTAGACCAGTGATCTCAAAATACAGGGCAGAGCCAAAGAAGATTCAGAGCTATGAGTACACAAAACAGTTTAGTCGTATAATGTTATTCATTCATTACTGCATTATTGTCCACAGAACAACGTGAACCTACTTTTGCCCCACTCTGTATTTCTTGTAATCCCCTGACAAAAAGAAATGAAATTTGAGTATACGTTTCCATATTTGTGGGTTTATTCATTTATTATAAATTGTGTACATGTTATACTCTGCTATATGCTATAAAATAGCTTAATAGAAATTTAAACAGAGAGAAAGACAGATACAGAAAGTCTAGTGATTTCTTGCTTTCCTCCACGGATCGGCTTGCACATCTCCGGGCCACTGACAGGCAGTCCGCACAGAGCTCCACAGGGACTCCAGCGCAGGGAAGGAGAGGGTCTTTTTATTAAGGAGTTGAAATTGGGCTGATGCCCCAGTGATAGCACTACTTTGACATTTACATTCGCCTTGACAGTCTTTAAATTCTTCCTCTCACACATCATCTTATTTGCTCTGTGAAGAGAAATGAAGTGGCCGAAACCAGTTTGGCTCAGTGGTAGAGCGTCGGTCTGTGGACTGAAGGGTCCTGGGTTCCATTCTGGTCAAGGGCATGTACCTTGGTTGGGGGCACATCCCCAGTGGGGGGTGTGCAAGAGACAGCTGGTTGATGTTTCTCTCTCATCAACGTTTCTAGCTCTCTATCTCTCTCCCTTCCTCTCTGTAAAAAAATCAATAAAATATATTTTTTTTAAAAGAGAGAGAGAGAGAAATGAAGTGGATCAAAATAGGAGACAGACTGGGAAGAATCCTGAATGCCATAGCAGAGGAGTCTGGACTTGCTAATAAGAGCAGTGCGGCCTGTCAGTGTGTCAGATTACAGGGGACACGTCAGTCCCAGGCCCCTTGGTGATGGGCTTTCCTCTCCCGGTGAGAGGGAGGCACTGAGGGAGCCTGGGCTTGCACTGTCCCCTGGCCCTGCCCCCAGTGAAGCCTGGACCAGCAGGCCCAAGTCTCAGATAATGCGGGCCGCGGGGCTCGTCTTTCAGCCTGTCCCAACCAGGGGTTCGTAGGCTTAGCCTCCACACACACACACACACACACACACCCGTTTCCTTAGACTGCTGCTCCGGCCACACGACTGCTCTTGGTTTCCGGAGTGATCCGGTGCCTTGCGTGGGCCGGCCCACCAGGCGTGTGCATGCAGCTGTTTCAGCACAAGGGCATTTCCCCTGATTCCTGTCTCTTTCCTCCAGCAGCCGGAGCTCAGCAGCTCGTGTTCTTCATACCGTAGTCACCTCTGTTTCCAGGGAGTAGAGCTAGGTCTCTGTTATCTCCCCGTCTGTCCCCACAGCTGAGCTGTCTGTCCTGCTTCCTGCAGGCACAGTCTGAGAGCCTCACGGAATGGCTTTGAAAAGCCTGTCCTCCACAGAAGGCACCGAGGGCTTTGGTAGAGGTAGCAGTGAAGGGGTAGGAATACCTATACTATTTGTGTATTTTATAGAAATAGCCATATCACTTAGTGCTGAGGCTCATGCCACTTTCATGCTGAAAGCCTTCAGGGACGCTCCCTTGACCAGATGTCAGTGCATGGCTGCTGTCCATAGAGAGGTGAGAGCAGCTTGCTAGCGGGAGCAATGAGAGCCTGACCTCAACGCGAGGGATGTTGCCCAGGACCTGAGCCAGAGACCTCTGGCTGGGGCAGGCCACGCGGTGCCTCATTGCGGGTGGCATGTTGCCAGCACCTGGTGACAGAGCATCTTGGTTTTGCATCAGAAAACCTGGTTTAGCCCTGACTGGTTTGGTTCAGTGGATAGAGTGTCGGCCTGCAGACTGAAGGGTCCCAGGTTCGATTCCGGTCAAGGGCATGTACAATACCTTGGTTGCAGGCACATCCCCAGTAGGAGGTGTGCAAGAGGCAGCTGATCGATTTTTCCATCACATCGATGTTTCTAACTCTCTGTCCCTCTCCCTTCCTCTCTGTAAAAAATCAATAAAATATATTTAAAAAAGAAAATCTGATTCAGACCCCACTTTAACAACCTTCCAAGCAAAGCTACTTCACGTCATCTGTCAGGGCTCTTAAAAGGTCGTCCTCAGGTGTTATGAAGTGACACCCTGTGTACTCTTTCATTTGAAGCACTATTACTGTTATTCTTATAAAGATACGTGTGCCAGGTTGGCTCTTACCTGCCATCTGTCTCCCCGGCTTCAGATAAAGCGTTGTCTTGTTGATGTCTGTGTCTTCCCCTCAGCAATGGCCCGAAGCTGCCAGCGTGTTCTGTGGGGTTGTCCATCGGTTTCCAGTTGTGTGCCGTTTCTAAAGTTCACCTCTTTCAACAGAAATCTGATGTCAAGGCAGCCCCACTATAGTTCCCGTCCAGGGGCTTGGGGAGGGACTTGCTGTTGGGAGCGTGCTCACGCTGTGCTTCTTCCCCCAGGGACTTCCCAGATGACCCGGCTGTGCAGTGGGACACGGAGCGTGTGGCCAGCGTCCTCCTCCAGCACATGGAAGCGAATGACATCAACCTGGTACGGGCACCCTCCCAGTCACACCTTTCCTTGGCCGCCCTTCCCACCCTCCACCCCCGCCTTCTCTAGGGCCGCCCCACCGAGGCAAACTGAGGCAAAACCTCCCGCGCTCTCTCAAACCTCCTGTGACAACACGCCCTCTGGGAGACCACGTACCAAACTGCCGGCTCAGAGGCAGAGGACTGCCCATGGTATCCTCTGTCCTGTCCCCTAAAAGCCCAGGTCCCCAACTCTCATTTGTACAAAACGTCCCCTTCTACCGAGCATTTTCACATTTAGAATATTGTGTAAACTTCAGAGGTAAAGTTATCATCTTAATTTACATCAAGGAAATTGAGTTTCCAGAGGCCGGCAGCTAGCCCAAGTTCAGCAAGTGGCAAAATTAGAATTGTAATCCTGTTTCAAAAAACACGGATAAATTCACACCCGCTATGGGGAGTGTTGTGGGCGACCGGCGAATGACGACCTCCAGTCAGCCACATTGGGATTTAGGAAGCCTTTATTACGAACTCGAGTCCGGACTCCTGTCTCAACTGACACAGCAGGGAGCCCCGGCCCACTCTAAGCACGCTACTTTTATCCCCGTCTTAGGGATGCCTGGCAGATCATGAGTGGCTAAAGTTTTAACAAAGAAAGGTCAGTTATAAATTGTAGAAAAATTCCACTAGTACAGTAACATTTAAAGTTTATACAACACCTGGGGTGGGGGTTATTTTCAGCTTAAGCAGTCTCTGTGTGACCTGGTTTAGTCTGTTTGTGCTGCCTTGCGGCTACGGAAACAGGACGTGCTTGCCTGGGGGTTGAGCCTTGCAACAGAACTATTTTATGACTAACAGTTATGCTACAGTCTCTGTTGTGGGTCTGGTTGCTCATTCCTTCCCTGGCCTGGAGTCCTGCCTCGATAGGGTCTTGCTTGCCATCTGGAGCCCCGCCTCGACCGGGTCTTGCCAGCCACAACAGGAGGACATGTGAGAGCACCAGAGCCAGAGGGAATCACACTCACCTGCGGGCGGGGGGGGGGGGGGGGGGGGGGGCCCCGCCAGGAACACCCATCTCTCCCAGGATAGCGGGAGCGGGCCTCGCCAGTGGTCAAGTTTTAGCCGGCTTACTGTCTATTTCTAAAACAGTAAGAACAAGGATTCTTCATGAGCTGATACCTAAAATGTGGCCGTTTAAAGTCCAAGTCATGTAAACATTGAGTTCGATGTGTCCTTTTCGAAAGGTGAGCCCTTCTGCAGAGTGCCACGCTGGCTTCCGTCTTGGTGAGTTCGTGGAGTAAAGTGATAACTGGACCTTTGTGAGGCAGATTTCCATTAATGTGTTGGTCAGCCATCTTTTTTCCAATGACAGGAGACTTAGTAGTCAGCTGTCTGCATTGGAACGGCAAAAGGCACCTGCCTGGCTCACTCCATACCCCACGCGGGGGGTAAAGGGGGTGAAGCAGGCCTGGGCCTGCCGGCTGGTCTCTGCCTTACTGGGTCCATTGACTTTGTTCTTTCCTGGCTGGAAAGTGTGGACCAGCAGCTCGCAGGTCACACCTCTCACCTGTTGACAACACCCCTGGGGGTCTGAGTGTGAAGACCGGAGGGTTGTGGCCCTGGGCTTAGGAGGCAAACTCCCTGCATACTGACTGCCCAGCCCACACAGTTAGAACTTCTCACGGCTCCAGAGGTCAGATGTGTAGACAGCTGGTCTTCAGGACCAGTCCAAACACCCTCCTCCTCCCCCACTTCGGTGCATAAGAAAGCTGGGCTGCAGCTCAGTGGGAGGAGTGGCGTGTCTGTGAACTGCAGTGCCTCCGTGGCCACTGGCTCAGTTGCTAGGAGTGTCATCTGTGCACCAAAGCGCTGGGGCACATTCCTAGGTTACAGGTTAGATCGCTGGTCAGGGCACTTAGGGGAGGCGACTGATCAATGTTTCTCTCTCCCCCTTCCTCTTTCTCTAAAATTAATAAAAATATATCCTTGGATGGGGATTAATAAAGAGAAAAAAAAAAAAGAAATGCAGATCCATGCAAAGGTCTGGGGAGCTGGGTGCACCCGGACTTAGCCCTCCTTCCTGCAGAAGGAAGCAGGAACGTGTGGGAGATGTGGACAACTCGCCTTACGGATCCCAAAATGGCCAATTTCTAGAGAAAGTCCTTTGCCTTTTTTTTTTTTTTTTAATATATTTTATTGATTTTTGTACAGAGAGGAAGGGAGAGAGATAGAGAGTTAGAAACATCAATGAGAGAGAGTCATTGATCAGCTGCCTCTTGCACACCCCCTACTGGGGATATTCCCCCATCCAAGGTACATGCCCTTGACCGGAATCGAACCAGGGGCCCTTCAGTACCCAAGCCGACGCTCTATCCATTGAGCTCCTTTGCCTTTTTTAAAGGAATTCTGCAGTTGTATTTGTTCACTCAGTCATTTAGTAATCATATTTTTAAACCTATGTTTTTTTACTTACTTTTTTGTCTACTTGTCATTTATTGAAAGGGGAGAGAAGAAAGTGGTTGAGAGAAAATACTTAAAGGGCAATAGCTAAAACTTTTCCAGAATGAGAAAGACCTTAGCCTGCCATTTCCAGCAGCCCAGTGAGTCCCACAGGAGGAGGGACATCCATGCAGGTATGTCATGTGAGGCCACAGCACAGCGAAGAGAAAGGCACAAAGCCTAATCACCTACAAAGGAGGATCTGTTCTCACTGTTGATACTTTCTCTGGTTATTGAAATCTAGAGAAACATTTTTCTAAGCTGAGCATAAACTTGCCAGACCTAGGCTTAGTGTGAGCCTTTGGAAATAACAAAGGTCCCCTACACTCCCCCCTCAAAATGTGAATGAGGAAGAATTTGAAAAGTGCCTGAGGCAAACCCCAAATCCTCGCATGCCTGTGATGACCTGGCCAGCGGCCAGCTGTCTGCTGTCTTGACCGAGCTCTAGACATCCAAGCCTGTGTTGCTGCTTGGTTCCGAACACTTCCACGTGGCTTTATTTACTTTTTTAAATATATTTTTATTGATTTCAGAGAGGAAGGGAGAGGGAGAGAGAGAAACATCAATGATGAGACTCATCAATTGGCTGCCTCCTGCACACCCCCTAGTGGGGATCGAGCCTGCAATCCAGGCATGTGTCCTTGACCAGAACCAAACCCGGGACCCCTCAATCTGCAGGCCAACGCTCTATCCTCTGAGCCAGGCAGCTATGGCCCACGTGGTTTTATTATGTCTTCGCCTCAGCCCAGAAGGAAAGGAGGGCAGCTGTTATTTTCCTGACCTCTCAGGTGAGGAAACAAGACATGGGAAGTGGGAAGAACTCTCAGAGGTAAAGTTCTGTGACTTGCCCGACGGGCTGGGGTAAACTAGTGTCCTGAGTAGAGCAGCTGCAGCCCCCCACCCACACACCCACTTTGTTGCATGAAGAATGGGATCAGCCCTAGCCAGTTTAGCTCAGTGGACAGAGCGTCGACCTGCAGACTGAAGGGTCCAGGGTTCGATTCCAGCCTAGGGCACATGCCTGGGTTGCAGGCTCGATTCCCAGTAGGGGGCGTGCAGGAGGCAGCCGATCAATGATTCTCATCATTGATGTTTCTATCTGTCTCCCTCTCTGAAATCAATAAAGAAATATCTTTTTTTTTTTAATGGGATCAGCACTTGAGTTAGATGGTTAACTGGTTTTTTAATAGACTGTATTAAAAATCTTTTTCAATTACAGTTGACATACAATATTATTTTAGTTACAGGTGTACAACATAATAGGCTGCTGTTTTCCATCCACAGCAAAACTGAGCAGAGCGTCCGTGCCTGACGCGCCCTCTGCAGTGTGTCGCAGTAGTGAATCTGCACTGTCACGTCACCAGCACCCAGAGTCAGTGTGCGAGAGGGCTCGCTTGGCTGTCAAATATTCCATGGATTTTGACATATATCCACCACTATATGTTTAGCTTTTTATAAACCTTTAACTCAGACTTTGTTTCACTTTTGATTATAGAGAATTTCAAGCATATAGAAGTAAATAGTTTAGTGAACCTCTGTATTCCTATTAGCCTCAATAATTAACAGTGTTAATTATTAAACACCTCCCACCTCCTACATTATTTTGAAACAAATCCTCGCCATCATATTTCATATTTAAATATTTTAGTATGTAATTCTATTATAAAAGACATTGAATATTTTATTACCATTAATATCATTATCACACCTAAAATTAATTCATATCAATGTTTCTCATTTCCAATAGTCTCATGCCATAAATGAGTTTTGGTTTTTTAAAAATATATTTTATTGATTTTTTACAGAGAGGAAAGGAGAGGGATAGAGAGTTAGAAACATCAATGAGGAGAAACATCGATAAGCTGCCTCTTGCATACCTCCCATTGGGATGTGCCCGCAACCAAGGTACATGCCCTTGACTGGAATCGAACCTGGGACCTTTCAGTCCGCAGGCCGAAGCTCTATCCACTGAGCCGAACCAGTCTCGGCCATAAATGAGTTTTTATTTGTTTTTTTTATAGCTTGTTTGAATCAGGATCAATGGATAAGACTTCACATTTTCTCCCATCTGTTCCCCACCCTCCAGCCTGTGCTCAGTGAAAGCTGCTCACAGTTTCCTGTACATGAAGTAAACACGTTTTATACGGTGTAGTATAGAAAGACCAGTCAGCCGAAACCTGTTTGGCTCAGTGGACAGCGCGTCGGTCTGCGGACTGGAAAGGTCCCGGGTTCGATTCTGGTCAAGGGCATGTACATCGGTTGCGGGCACATCCCCGATGGGGGATGTGCAGGAGGCAGCTGGTCGATGTTTCTCTCTCATTGATGTTTCTAGCTCTCTATCCCTCTTCCTTCCACTCTGTGGAAAATCAATAAAATATTTTTAAAAAAAAAAAAGAAAAAAAAGAAAGAAAGACCAGTCAGCCCAGCAGGTGTGGCTTGGAGGTTGCACGTCAACCTATGAACCACGAGGTCACAGTTTGATTCCCAGTCAGGGCACATACACGGGTTTTAGGCTCAGTCCCCATTGGGGGCTATACCAATCAATGATTCTCTCTCATCATTGATGTTTCTCTCTCTCTCCCTCTCCCTTCCTCTCTGAAATCTATATATATATATATGAAAAGAAAGACTGGTCATGAATTCCTTCCCAGCCTCTTCCAGTTCCAGTTTCAGGATCCTCGTCTGTGCTATATGGTCACTGGCCACCCCTGGGGACAGCTAGCCTCTTTCCATCACCCCCACCAACCAGTCCTATTCCTTTTCCTGGGTCCTTGGTTTCTCTAGAATATTTGTTTTATTATTCAAGTTCTTCTATTATTATTATTATTATTATTATTATTATTATATCATTGTTATTATTTAAATTGTTCCTTGGGCTTTTTAAAACCCATCCACGTAGAACTGAAATGTTGGAATCTAAGTTGTTAGTTAATAAACAGATCTATATTTGTGGGAATGGAAGCAGAGGCTGTCTATGAATAAACATTTCTGCTGTGAACTTAACCCAGGCCATGGTGGAACTGTCCCCAGAAGCTTCTGTGCCCTCAGTGAGGCACAAGGGAGAGACCGATAGCATCATGAACTGAGTCCACCCGGCAGCCGGCCAGGAAGACTAAATGTGCTTTACCTGGCGAGGCAGTAAAGACACAGCTACTCTGGGCTTAGTAGCACATCAGGCTGAACTGCACTCTGCTCCGCCGCCAGGAACAAGAATGAACAGCAAAACCCGCTGTGGAAGTCCCCGTGCAGCCGGCACACCCATAGTTACCATTGGCCTGAGCCGTCTGCTCAGAACGCGAGGAGTTTCCTGGCTCTGCTCCCGTCCCTCCCACGGGAGGGCACGGGGGCACAGCTGGCTGGCAGGGCAGGAGTGAGACCCTCTCTCTCTGCAGGTGGTGACTTTCGATGCCGGGGGCGTAAGCGGTCACCGCAATCACGTGGCTCTGCACGCGGCTGTGAGGTACACGCGCTGGTCCTGGTCGTGGGGGAGACGCTTGTCATTGCTCAGGGGACGGCTTCTGAGGCTGTGAGCCCATGGCACTGCCTGTCGGCAGCGAGCAGTGGCGGCCATGGTGTTCACATCTCCCAGACAGCTGTGTGTGTGTGTGTCTGTGACCATGGATACAGCAAGGGGGAACTGATTTACTTTCTTTGCTTTGGCCACTGAAACCTGTAGGGCCAAATGTGCATCCCTTAGTAGCACATGTACAAGTCTCTAAGGATTGAGTTGTGTGAACCAGTGTGCCTCCTGGCTTCATCTTCTTTTTCCTCCCTATTCTCATTTATTTCTGTATATTCCTCCCCCAAGGATTCTTATTGATGAGAGAGACAGACAGACATAGATTGGTTTGTCTCTTGCATGTGTCCCAACTAGAGATCAAACCCGCAACATAGGTCTATGTCCTGACCTGGGACTGAACCCGCAACCTTTTGGTGCATGGGATAGTATCCAACCACCTGAGTCACCAGCCAGGCTGTTGTGTATTTTATACACCATTTCATATTTTTCTTTGCAGGAGGGGGGTGTATATACATAATATGAAACCACAGTCACCCTATTTGACCAATATGGAATTTACCCGTAAAAAATAAAACCTGAACCTCTAAGAGATGAGGGACTTACTCAGGGTCATACGAAGTATATCATGTTTCCGCCCTCAAGAGAAGGGCTCTCTGAGGGCGCCTTGGCAGAGCTTGGTAGACCTGGTCCACCTGCTGACGGAGGGGCAGCTGAGGTGAAGGGCTTACCTGTCACTCCTCGGCATGCCAGCCTCCTCAGCTGGAGCAGAGGTGTGTGGCGGTGGAATGGCCTTACCTGTCTGGCCGGGCCTCCCCCTTTCACCCAGGCAGGGGGCGGTTTGCCCGGCACTGCCAGGCCGTGGCGGCAGAGGCAGCCCCAGGCCCAGGAACCCTGGGGCTCCATCTAGTGTCTGTCTGCTGCCTCTGAAGACCCGTCCAGTATCAGCCTTCCAGCGTTGTCCCTGAAGTGTGCATACTAGAAGAGACTCTAACTGATCACCCAGTCTCCCCACTGCGTCCCCGTCTCCCTGGCTGCTGCCCTAGACCACTCACCTCCTGTCCCACCAGCGGCTCCACTTGTGGAAGCCCCGGACCTGCATTAGGCCTCAGGCTCAGGAAGGAGCATCCCCTGCTTACAGCCGTGAAGACACGTGGGGGTGAGGACGCCATGAGGGCTTTCCAGCCAGCCCTGTGGCTCTCTGAGGCCTGGGCACCCAGGAGTGGAGGGCGTCAGCCCCACGGAGAGCCGAGAGGTGGCCTCCTCATGCCGTTCTCGCTGGGCCTTGGCATGTACGACCCAGCTGCCCCAGAGGAGGGCGGAGCTGGGGCTGCTGCAAACGCCGGACTGTGGCAGGGCACTTCAGGCTGGTCTGGGTGGGTCCCCTCCCTCCCAACACTCTCTGACCCCCATGGAAGGGGGAAGAGGGGGAAGGCTGCCATCTGGGCAGAGCCCCAGGGACAGCTTCCTGCAGACAGGACAGTGGGGACACTTCCTGTGGAGAGGAGCCTGGGGCGTAGCCGTACGGACATAAGGCTCACTGTGCTGAGGTAAAACCATGTGTTGGTGTGAGACCATTTCCCAGGAGCACGGGCGGAAGCCCTTTCTACGTGTGCCTGTGTGTACGGACTACCTGCCTGAGCTTTTACAGCAGAGAGGGCCAGAGGTTCTGAAACCCCTGCTGCTGGCCCTGCCTCCCTCTGAGGAGAGACAGAGCCCCGCTGTCAGAGCTGGGAATGAGCGGGCAGGTTGGAAAGGAGAGAGGGTGCCAGGGAAGAAATGTCAGCATTTTAAAATAGTCTCCTGTGCCAAGACTGGTTTGGCTCAGTTGACTGAGGACTGAAAGGTCCCGGGTTCGATTCCGGTCAAGGGCATGTACCTTGGTTGTGGGCACATCCCCAGTAAGGGGTGTGCAAGAGGCAGCTGGTCAATGTTTCTCTCTCATTGACGTTTCTAATTCTCTATCCTTCTCCCTTCCTCTCTGTGTAAAATCAATAAAATATATTTAAAATAAATGAAATGAAATGAAGTAGTCTCCCGCCAGTGGCTCAGTGGTTGAGCACTGACCTATAAACAGGAGGTCACGGTTTGATTCCCAGTCAGGGCACAGGCCTGGTTATGGGCTCCATCCCCAGTAGGGGCCTTGCAGGAGGCAGCCGATCAATGGATGAGGAAGACAACACTTTGTTCCACTCTCTCTTCACTGATGTTTTTCTCTCTCTCCCTCTCCCTTCCTCTGAAATCCATAAAAATATATTATAAAGACAAAATAGTCTCCCACCATACTCACATTACAGTTTCAGAGAGAAAAACCTTGAAGAGTCCACCCCTTCCTCTCCAATAGGCAAGGACTGAGCCAGGCTCTGCCTCCGGACTAGGCCTGGCTGTCCCTCGGAAGATGCCCACGTAGCTGTAGCAGACATCTGTGTGTCCATTTGTGCAAAAGCAATACCTAGACACTGACCTGGCGGGCCCATGGGGTGGCAGGCTTCCTCAGAAGGCCCTTCCTGCTACCTGCCAAGCTCATTTTCCTCCTCACTGTCCTTCCCTCCGCAGGGCCCTCCATTCGGAAGGGAAGGTACCTGAAGGTAAGCCGTCCCTGTGCTAAAGGCCGCTCGGTCAGGAAGCCCGTCGGGGCATTTTAACTGTCACAGGGCGGCCCGAGGCCGAGCGGAGGTGGCGGGGGGGACTGGGCTCAGGGCTGTCTGTGCGGGTCCCTGGTCCTGAGCCAGGGTGTGTCCGCTGAGAAGGGCCCGGCCAGCACGCAGCCCCACACATTGGGGGGAGACTGAGGGTGTGGTCAAGATTCTCCAGAGAACCAGAGCTGATGCAACCAAAAGGAGAGTATTTAGTTACCTGTTTATTACAAGGAATTGCTCATACAGTTATGGAGGCTGAGAAGGCCCAGGATCTGCCGTCTACAAGCTAGAGGCCAAGGGGAGCAGGTGGTGTCGAGCCCCAGAAGCAGGAGCCAGTGAGAGGTCCCAGTCCCAGCCCAGGGCCTGAGGGCAGATGACCAGCATCCTCCCCCCCACCCCTCTGTCAGGCAGAAAAGTTGTTCTCCCATCCTTGGCCTTTTGTTCTCTTCAGCCCCTAACTGGATGCTTACACACACGTGTACACACACGTGTACACACACACACACACACACACACACGAAAGCAATCTGACTCAAATGCGAATCCCACCTGGAAACACCCTCACAGACACCCATAATCATGTTCAGCCGATCACCTGGGCGCCCTGTGGTGCAGCTGGCGCCAGCCCTGCCCACTTGCCTTCTAGCTTTCTCACAGTGGGTCTTTTCCACCTCTGGTGTTCGTTCAGCCTGTCTGCCCAAACTCAGCCCCCATCTCGCAGCTCATTAGCCGGGTTGAAACTAACTGGCGGGCGTTTGATGGATTAATCTGCTTGAGTTCAAAACTTGTCCTAACCCAGAGGATGGTGCATGCCCCCGCCTGCCATACACCGTGTGGTGCGGCTGCTTGACCTATGAGCTAGTGTCTGGCCTGCCAATGGGACAGGGCACATCCCTCCCAGGAATGCTCTGAAGATGAGAGATCTAAAAGCATGTGAGCGGGTGCCCTTTCTGAGAGGCTTACAGAGGTAACCACACTGTGAGGTCTTTGGAATTTGACTACAAATTATTTGATTCTTATTTGTTAGCCTTGTGAGATAGGCAGGTCCCACACTATCAACACCATTTTACAGATAAGAAAACTGAGGCTCAGAGAGGTTAAGGGACTTTCCTAGTTCTTTAGTGACCAAGCAGGAAGCAGACTTCTGGCCTCCCAATACAGGAATTCCCATCTGTGTGTGTGTGTGTGTGTGTGTTCTTTTTTTTAAATATTTTTATTGATTCTTTACAGAGAGGGAGAGGGATAGAGAGCTAGAAACATCCATGAGAGAGAAACACCGGTCAGCTGCCTCCGGCACACTCCTCACGGGTATGTCCGTCTCTGTTCTCTTTCCCTGGCCCTGAGGTAGCCAAATCCCAACCTCTAGCACAGTGTTTTTCAACCTTTTTTGGGCAAAGGCACACTTGTTTCATGAAAAAAATCACGAGGCACACCACCATTAGAAAATGTTAAAAAATTTAACTCTGTGCCTATATTGACTATAAAGTAATTCTCTTGAATAGGAATCAAATAAACACAAAGAAAGTATTTTATAATTACTTTATTATGAAATATTAAGTAAACAAAATAGTGAAAAATTATAAAATTCTTGTCTTGTCTGCACCTACGGCACACCAGGCAACATGTGCCGCGGAACAGCGGTTGAAAAACGCTGCTCTAGCAACCAGCCTTTCCTCTCAGGACTGCAGCAGGGAGAGGCGCAGGCCAGGTGTCCTGCGGTCCTTTCACTCTTCTCATCTGTGAGAATGATGGGCAAAGGGCCGCCGCCGCCCTGAGCCCAAGGGGCAGGCAGGGTGCTCGGGAAAGCCCGTCTGGAAGCCCAGCTCTCCCGCCCCCTCGCTCCCCCGCAGGGTGCACGGTGCTCACGCTCGGGTCTGTGAGTGTGCTGCGCAAGTACATCTCCCTCCTGGACCTGCCCCTCTCTCTGCTGCGCGCCGGCGCCGGCGACGTCCTCTTCGTGCTCACCAGCAGAGAAGCGGCACAGGCCAAGGTGAGGACTGCGGCTTTCTGCACCCCCGGCCCCGATCTCCCTCCTGCAGCCCCCAGAGCCCGCCCCCAGCAGCCAGCCTCTGCCCCTGCGCGTCAGTGCTGGTGCTGGACTTGGAGTCATACATTTTCAAGAACTACCTTTTTTTTTTACTGATTGTAAAGATAATACATGCTAAAAAAGCAAATGACAACATGCTTATTGTAGAAGATCTGGAAATGCATAAAAGCATCAAAAGAAAATTAATAAAATTTCCTGCAATCCTACCTCTCATATGTAATCCTAGTTAATATATTGGCTTATATCTTCTATATAAAGAGTATTAGATAAATATATCTACGTAAGAATATACTTATATTTTTATTGATTTTGGAGAGGCAGGGATAGGGAGGGTGAGAGATAGAAGCATCAATGATGAGGAAATCATTGACTGGCTACCTCCTACATGTCCCACATGAGCCCAAAAACTGGGCCTGTGCCCTAACTGGGTTGTGAACTGAAACCTCCTGGTTCACAGGTTGACCCTCAAACACTGAGCCATGATGGCCAGACTATCTATACTAATAAAAGGGTAATAAGCTAATTAGACCAAATTGGCCAGCCATCTTCCCGATGTCCGACTTCCTTCCGGACAAAGCCAGGGTGATGGGGGACAAGGCAGAGGCAGTTATGGCCGATCAGGCCGGCAGGGGAGAGCAGTTGGGGGTGAGATCAGGCCTGCAGGGGAGGATAGTTGGGGACGACTAGGCCAACAGGGGAGGGCAGTTGGGGGTGAGATCAGGCCAGCAGAGGAGGGCAGTTGGGGGCAACCAGGACAGTCAGACATCCCTTTCACAATCCAGGACTGCTGGCTCCTAACTACTTGCCTGCTTGCCTTCCTGACTGCCCCTAATTGCTTCTTCCTGCCAGCCTGATCAGTCCCTAACCACTCCCCTGCCAGCCTGATTGATGCCTAACTGCTCCCCTGCCAGCCTGTTTGCCCCTAACTGCCCTCCCCTGCTGGCCTGATTGCCTACAACTGCCCTCCCTTACAGGCCTGTTCCCTCACAACTGCCCTACCCTGCTGGCCATATTGTGGTGGCCATCTTGTGTCCACATAGGGGCAACTAACTATCTTTGACCACACGGGCAGCCATATTTGTGTGTTGGAGTGATGGTCAATTTGCATATTACTCTTTTATTATATAAGATTAACTTGGAGAGGAAGATCGTTTTGGTACTTAAAGAAAAACAGGCAGAAAACATCTTTGTTTATATACAGTTAAATCAGTTGCTGTTTTCTGTTCTTTTTAAAAACTGAGCTATCTCAGACCTGCATAACTAGATAATAAACATGTCTTCCGTTAGGCAGTAAAGAGAAGCCATGCCTGTGTGCACCATTCTTCCTCCCACCGAGCTCAGAGGAGTCGGAGCCTGGCACTCTGGCTGTGCCTGTGGAACAGCCTGTGTCATACATGTGAAGTGTGGAGCAAAGTGATTAAGAACAAGACTCCAGAGGCAATCAGATGGCTCTGGGTTCAAATGTCAGCCCGTTCTGAACTACCTACTTGAGATCATGTGTTTCCTCATCTATTTTTTAAGAAATAATGTAGCACTTACCTCACTGGGTTGTTGAAATCTAAATGCTGCGTGGAGACTGAGTGCTCCAGACCATGCGCCTCCTCTGCTGTTAGCACGGGGCGTGTGGCTCGGGAGACGGGCGGTGCGCGGCAGCCAGGCCTGGGTTCCGGGTTACAGGAAGAAGCCAGTGAAGGCTGTGACATCGGGCGTGGGTGGGGAAGATGAAATTGAGGTTAACAGGAGCGCTCCAGTGCCCGTGTTTGCTAACTGGTGCTCTGGTTCCTGCAGAGGGCCATGTCTTGCCACCGCAGCCAGCTCCTGTGGTTCCGCCGGCTCTACGTGCTCTTCTCTCGGTACCTGAGAATCAACTCTCTGCACGCCCTCTGACCCCGGAGCAAGGAAAGGCCCAGGAAGCGGGCCTGCTCTGGAGCTGGCTCATGTCCCTGCACTGAGGGAGCCGAGGGTGGCCTCCAGGACTCTGCTCCTCAGGCTCGCCAGCCCCTGACCACCGGAGGCCAGGCAAGCCAAAGGACTGTCTAAACTTCAGCTCCTGCCCTGGCCGGTTTGGCTCAATGGATAGAGCATTGGCCTGTGGACTGAGGGGTCCCAGGTTCAATTCCGGTCAGGGGCATGTACCTTGGTTGCAGGCACATCCCTGCTTTGGGGGGTGGGGGGTGGGGGTGGAAGGCAGCTGATCGGTGTTTCTCTCTCATCGATGTTTCTAACTCTCTATCCCTCTCCCTTCCTCTCTGTAAAAAGTCAGTAAATATATTTTAATAAATAAACAAACTTCAGCTCCCTCCTCTGGTAAAAAACACACAACCACCAAAACAAACCCAATGGTAACCATTTAGCTCCTCCCATGCTTGTGAGAAGTAATCCATGTGAAGACCCAGTGTACAACCGACTCGGAGCGCCCCGCTGTGGTCCCGTCCGTCACCGTGCGAGTGCTCCGGCCAGCGCACCGGTGAGCTGCTGCGATGCACGCTGTTTCAGAGCCGGCCCCCCCCCTTCCCCGCCCCCCCCCCCACCCCCCACACACACAGGCTACACTGCCGTAGTTTAGCCCTAGTTCCTTTTATTTATCTTCAAATACAAAGGCCTCTGTATCAGATTTGAACCCCGGGAAAACTTGCGGTTTAACCTCACATCCAGACGGGGGCAGCCAGGCTCAGACGGCCGTGGTGGGCGGTTGGTTTCACACACAGACCAATATGATGTGGGCCCTGCCCTCAGCGAGTTTATTATCGACCATTTCAGACCTTAATCTTTTGAGGAAAGCAGGAAATGGGAAGAGAAATCTGGCCTTTTTAAATAAAACACACACCCACTCAATAACCTGATGTCTTAAAATTATACTACAAACAAAAGCATTCTGAAAGGCCAGAATCCGGCTAATGCTCCAGGGAAGCAGCCCGAGGCAGGGAAGCGGCCCGCACACAGTGAACCTGGGTGGAGGCCAAAATCACCAGCAGGGTAACCACAGAATCTGCCTCAATTCTCTCATCTGCTCAACAGGGACAGCAATGCACCGAGCTGAGAGGAGATGGAGCCGGAGGTGCACAGGAAAGGGTCTGACACAGACATGCTCAGGAAAGAGGAGCCGTCATATCCTGAGGCCTTAGAGAGAAAGTAGCCGTTGAGCGGAGGGACTAGCAGGAATCCGGGGCTGATACAGAAAAGACCTTGGGCCCTGACTCAGTTGGTAGAAGCATTGTCCCACACACCAAAAGACTGTGAGTGCAATTCCCAGTCAGGGCAGATAAAAGTATGTCCTCGGGGAAGGATGTAAAAGGAAAAGGAAGAGACCTCCTGAGTGTCCCCTCTGCCGGACACAGGAAGCCCTGAACTGCTAGCTCCACAGCAGCAGGTCAGAGACCTGCTTCTTGGGTCTCTTCACCCAAACGGGCTCCACTTGCTGAGGGCCACATTGTCCTGAATGCCTCCTGGGGGCCACATTCAGCTCACAGCGTTGTCAGGCCCTGAAGCTGGAACTGAAGTTGCAAAACTGGCTCTCATCTGTCCATTAAAAATTTGCTAACAGCCCCTTCATGTGAAAGTGACAAAAATAAGCCACCAACACTGGTTGGGGTGGTGGACACCGACCCAGCCTACCAGACAGGAATCAGAGCTGGTCTGTCCCAGGCTGGACAATAGCGGGTGGTCTGTCCCAGGCTGGCCAATAGCAGGTGGGTTCTTGGCTTCATGCAGGGAAGATTTCACATGTCGAATCCAGGTGAATCTGAGAGGATGTGCATTAAAACTGGGGACAGTGATGACAGGAAGGACCTAAGATAGAAGCAACAGGAGAAAGTCTGGGCGGGGCTGCTTTGGCTCTGAAAACGTCACAGGAAAGAACTGAGCCAGGCAGGGCTGTCCGGTTCACTGGAAGTCAGAGGAAAGGGGCTTTGGAGGCAGTTCCAGGGTCATCTTGGGAAGAGTTGCTGCTGCCCACTGCTCCCTGATGGCAAGTTTGAGGGGGTGGAAAGGCATGGGCGTGCTCTTGGGAGGGAGAGTGCACCCTGGGTCCTTCAACTTGAGGGCCTTAAAGTCTGGGAAAATCTGAAGCATGATCCAGGACAGAACATTTGTGTAGAGGGCCATCTGGGAAGGCACATGGGCAATTTTCTATAATTATTGTCAGCTGAACTCAGGGTGTAGGCAGAGCCACGCCTTGGGAACATGTTTCCCCAAGATGGGTGACATGTAGTCATCTTGGCCTTCATATCAGCCCAGGTGTCGGCAGGGGCAGGACTAGATATGTAAATCCAGGCAAATAAGTTGGTGCTACTTCCTGGTATTGGGGTGTAAAATAAATGCACTAGGAGGAGCCCGTGGTCTTCCTGCCTCTCCAGCAGACAGGATGGCGGCCCACCCAGCTCCCAGCTTAAAATCTATCTGTGTCTTCTCTCTTTATTTCTAATATTTCTCAATCCCTCGCCGCCTCCATTAGAACCGGTTCATTCATCTCTCTTTCCGTGCGGAATGTGGAAAAGTGAGATCCCCACCGCATCAGGCCCCCCCACATTTGTATGGAAAAGCCACTCAATAAAATATTCATCAGGTTATGCTTATGCACCAAAATGAGATTTATTTTCTTAACTTCATGTCCTTGGATGTAGTTGGCACTAATTGGATTTCTGCTGTCTCCCTGAGAAGGGTGATTTAATTTTACCCTCTGGTTGGGGAGAAGTGTGAACCATTTACTCTTAAGTGTTCTTGGTTAGTTAGGGAAGATAGGAGTTTGTGATTTGCTAGGTAGCTGTAAATTGCTTGGCCATTTAATTATGTCAGTTTCCCTATTCCACTTGTCCTAGTTTATTAGCCTGTCTCATTAAGACTTTTTAAAATACACATACTCTGTGGCCTAAGGAAATGTTTTTAAGATAGTTATAAAGGCATTCTTTATTAAAATACATTTCATTTTTAAAATGTAATAGAATCAGCTGTTAAAGTGTGTATACATGTTTTGGGACACGCTATATACACAGACTTCCTGTCAAGATGGCATTGTAAATAAACACAGTACTCACCTCCTCCCACAACCACATCAAAATTATAACTAAACTACAGAACAACCATCATTCAGAACTGCCTAAAATCTAGCTGAATGGAAATCCTACAACTAGGGAATTAAAGAAGAAACCAGATGAGACTAATAGAAGGAATGGAGATGAAGAAAGGGCTGTTCCCACATGTAGTACATAAAAATCAGGAGAGATGTTGGCTGCAGAGATCCCCCTGAGGAGTGAGGGGTCCTGCCCCACCACCACCGTCAAGAGTTCCAGTGCCAGGTGAGAAGTCTCTATAACTTGTGGGTATTAAAACCAGTGGAGACTTGGTTGAGGAAGACAGAGGCTGCTGGAGTCCCAAGCAGTTCCTCCTAAAGGCCCACACGTGGACCCACTTTGACTCCCACCCTCTGAGCTTCAGCACAGGGGCAGCAGCTTGAAAGGCACTAGAGACACTCAGAAACTGAATTGTCCAACATCAGGGAGAAAGCTGGAGGTAGTGCTGGCAAAGGACACTGTTCCTTTTCTGGAACCCTCCCCAACACACACATATACACAGGCAGATGCTATACCTGAGTCTCCATCATCCTGGCTCACACTGTTTGCCTTACCCTGGTGATTCCCTGAGACCCGACCGAACCCAACTTTCAGGCTCACCAAAGCTGTTTCCAGTAGCTTTCCATACAAACGGCCTGTCTTGGATCATGCTTCAGATTTTCCAAACAAGCAGCATTTGGCCTCAGCAAGTCCCATAAAACTGGCTACGTGGCCCCAGATCTAGCACTAGTATAGCCAACCTTGGTTCAAAGCTCGACCTCTTTGGCCACCTCCAAGCCCAGAACAAGTAGCAGCCATCTACAGATTGCTTTGTAATTCATGCTGGATGGTGACAGGCAGAATGCAGGCAGCAGCTGACTTTGATCTGTACATCCAGGGAGGCCCCAGAGCCAGTGCACTCAGTGGACAGCTTCAGACCACGTCAAAGCATCACCACCCAACCACCTCCACAAGCAGCACAATCAAAGGGCACACTCACCAGGCACTAGCGCCTTGCTCTAGTAAGTCCTCTGGGTGGGCCCCTAGAAATCTGGGAAACTAAAAATACATGTTCTTTGGAGTGAGGCCAATCTTACTAGAAACAGGCTAGAAACCCATAAGATACAAAGAAAGAGACAAATATTCCCCAACAAGTGTTGTAACAGATATTATAGATGTAATATCCCTAATACTCTATATAAAGATTAATAAGAAAACTTCCCAAAAGAAACATGGGTTAAGGATGAAAAGTCATAAAAGAGGAAATCCAAATGGCCAATAAGCATCAAAGACTATTTAACTTCGGGAGCAACCAGGGCATGTAAATTACAGCAACATGGAAGCCGTTTACCCCTGGAGGTGGTGACGGAACTAGAGTGGGAGAGGTTTCCCGGAGACCTGAGCGAGGAGGACAGGGGCTGCAAAGGACACAAAGAGGTCTCTCTCCCGCCCTCTCTCTGCACACAGCTCATTCAGTGTGAAAAATAAACCACGCTGCTAATTAAAGAAACACATTAAATGAAAATGCTGCCGAAACCGGTTTGGCTCAGTGGATAGAGCATGTACCTTGGTTGCGGGCACATCCCCAGTTGGGGGTGCGCAAGAGGCAGCTGATCGATGATTCTCATCGATGTTTCTAACTTTCTATCCCTCTCTCTTCCTCTCTGTGAAAAATCAATAAAATATATATTTTTAAAAAAATAATAATTCTTTAGGTGAGGGGATGGATATATATATAGATTTACACACACACACACTGCACTAATGGAGGAAACATCAGATGGCGAATCTCCTGGAAATCATTGTGCCAAAAAGAATGAAAATGCACATATCCCCTGACTCTGCAATTCTGCGTGTTCGCATTTATTCTCAGGAAACAAGCCAGCAGAAAGGTGCAGATGTTTGACGGCAGCACTGACTGGGGAAAACAGAACCAACAGGCCAGAGCGAGAATCTCCCGGTTTTGATTTTTCAGTAATACATCTGCCCTACGTGCTACACACACATTAGAAAGCATACACAAAAAATAAAAATTTAAAGGATAAACAGAAATTCTAACAGTTTCTTCCCACATCTCAGTGGTTCATCTTGAGCATCTCCTGGAAGAAGCACGTCTTACCTGGGGACACCAGGCCATCCGGTCAGCGATGAAGAGCAGCGCGGTGAGCTGGTGCAGAGAGCAGGGGAGTCGGTGGATTCTGTGAAAAGGGAAGCAGTCACGCCGTACAGAAACGGCTGACCGGGATGCAAAATGTTTCTGTTCTTGGGCCACAAGAAGTCGGGGAGCATAGTTTGGTCGGGGTTAAGTCTTGGTCAAGGCTGAATGAATCTTCTCACTCTTCCTCCCGCCTCTGGGCTCCCGTCCCAAGCTGATATTCTTAAAAGGAAAATCCACTTGGAAGTGAAGTCAACAGTACTTATTATAAAAGCTGAAGACACCTGGTCTAATTAGTGAGCCTTGGGGCAAGGTCTGAGGAGTTTGAAAGAGGCAAGAGGTAAGGGAAGGAACCCTAGTTATCTGTAAAGAGAGTCAGAGCCTGCAAGCTCAGAACTCAATTCCATTTCTCCTGCTGCTTCGGGCAGATGCGGGGAATCACCGGGTGGGCGGCAGCAATGCTGCCAGGGGAAGCCCCGGACACAGAAAGCGTGCTCCCCAGGAACCCACATGCAGCCTGAGCCGCAGCGACACAGACCCTGCTGCTCGCTGCTCTTCCCGCCCTGAGGAAGGAGGGACGAGGAGGTGCAGGGGAGGACAGGTCCTCCTGGAGCTTGTCATCAGCCACAAGAGCAAGCACTGGGGCTGTGCCGTGCGCCTTAGAGAAGCGGAGGCGGATTCAGGAAAGGCTCTGAGGGCCCCAGGCGCACTGAAAGGGAATGCCACCTTGGGAAGTTCTCGCTGGCTTCAGAATTGTTTCCTTCCTTTATGAAATCAGAAAACAGGAACAAAGTTGTAGCAAACACCCCCTTCCATCCCTCCAGAGGGCATGGCAGGAGTAAGGGGTGAGGCACGTTCTGGCTCTGTGAGGGGCCCCAGCGGAGTGCCCTCCTGCTGAGTGCTCCCTCCATGCGGGCCGGCTGCTATCCATGGGCTGAGTAAGTCCTCCTGGCTGGCACCTCCGTGGCTTCCCTGAAACAAGTGGGAACATACCAGCCTCTAAGAGGACGGCTAAGGAGGCTCCCGCCAGGACAGTTTCCACCCAGGGGCCGTTAGCTGTTCCGGCTTCTGCTAGTGACCTCACTGCAGGGACACTTTGGGGAGACTGGCTTAGAAAGCCTGGAAATTCAGCAAGCGGCCGATAAGTTTAACACGCCATGCACAAAGGGTTCCTCTCCATAAGAGTACAACTGCAAACTGTAAGAAAAGATTCCATTCCTCAGAACAAAACAAAAAAGCTACCAGAAATAAAGCCAACACAAAACACGCCATTTAAACTGCTTCTACACGGAAAACAGCATGAGACTTACCCGACAGGCACAAAAACAAACCAAAGCGGTGAGACATGCGACTTTCCTGGATGATAAAGTTTGGCGTCATAACCACAGCCCGACCCTCGTAGCTCAGTTGGTTAGAGCGTCATCCAGAAACATAAGGCTGTGGGTTCAATCCCCAGTAAGGGCACATACAACAATGAACCAATGAATGCATAAATGAGTAGAACAACAAATCAATATTTCTCTAGCAAATCAATAAATAAAAATAAAAAAGTCTAGCCTTGGCCAGGTAACGCAGTTGGTTGGAAGGTTGTCCCACACACCAAAATGTTGCAGGCTCACTCCTGGTCAAGGCACACATCTAGGTGGTGGGTTTGGTGTCCGGTCACCGCACATATGGGAGACAACCGATCCATATTTCTCTCTCACACTGGTATTTCTCCCTCTCTCTCCTCTCTCCTCCCTCCATCCCTCCCCAGCCCCATCTCTCTCTCTCTCCCTCTCTCTCTCTCTCTCTCTCTCCCTCTCTCTCTCTCTCTCTCTCAAAAACATATCCTCAGGGGAGTACTGGAAATAAAAAGTATATTCTTGCCCAGGGTGGTTCAGTGGTTGAGCAACAGCCCATGAACCAAGATTGCAAGTTGGATCCTCAGTAGGGGGCGTGCAGGAGACACCAATCAATGATTCTCTTTCCTTGATGTTTTACTAATATTTTTAAAAAATATATTTTATTGATTTTCAACAGAGAGGAAGGGAGAGAGATGGAGAGCTAGAAACATCGATGAGAGAGAAACATCAACCAGCTGCCTCCTGCACACCCCTCACCAGGGATGTGCCCGCAACCAATGTACATGCCCCTGACTGGAATCGAACCTGGGACCTTTCAGTCCGCAGACCGACGCTCTATCACTGAGCCAAACCGGTTTCGGCTACTAATATTTTTTAACTGGCAGATTAAAAACAGCCCCAAAGAAAAATGGGAAAAGGACATGATAAAGCAACTAATAGAACAGGAAATTAAAATGGCCAAAAAACATTAAAAAATGCTCAATCTCACAGGTAATCTGGAAAACGGACACTTAAAAAATGAAACATTTTTGCCGGGACCAGTTTGGCTCAATGGATAGAGCGTCGGCTTGGGGACTGAAGGGACCCGGGTTCGATTCCGGTCAAGGACATGTACCTTGGTTGCGGGCATATCCCCAGTAGGGGGTGTGCAAGAGGCAACTGATCGATGACTCTCTCTCATCGATGTTTCTAACTCTCTATCTCCCTTCCTCTCTGTACAAAATCAATAAAATATATTTAAAAAAATGAAACATTTTGCTGAACAGACTGGTCACAATTAAAAGGGTAGGGTAGGGTAGGGATGTGCAGGAGGCAGCTGGTTGATGTTTCTCTCTCATCGATGTTTCTAGCTCTCTATCCTTCTCCCTTCCTCTCTGTAAAGAATAAATAATAATAATAATAATAAAAGAAATATAAGAGATTGTAAGAAAATACTATGAACAACTATTAATATATGCCAATAAGCTGGACAATATGGATGAAGTGGACAAATTCCTAGAAAAATACAATCTTTCAAAACTGAATCAGGAAGAAATAGAAAACCTGAATAGGCCAATAAAACTAATGAAATAAAAGCAGTAATAAAAATGTCCCAGCAAACAAAAGCCTGAGTCCAGACGGACTCACAGGGGAGTTTATCAAACCTTCAAAGAACAACTAACACCTCTACTCCTAAAACTATTGCAAAACGTCCCAGAGAAAAGAACACTTCGAAGCTCTTTTTCTGAGGCCAGCATTATCCTAATTCCAAAACCAGATAAATTCACTACGGAGAAAGAGAATTACTGGCCAATGTCCCCGATGAACATAGATGCTAAAAGCCTCAAATATCAGCAAATCGGATCCAGAAATATAGTAAAAAGATCATACATCATGACCAAGTAGAATTCATTCCAGGTAAGCAAGGCTGGTACAATATTTGTAAATCAATAAATGTGATACTTCACATAAACAAATTGAAAGACAAAAATCACATGATCATATAAATAGATGCAGGAAAAGCATTTGACAAAAATCCAATACCCATTTATAAAAACTCTCAGCAAAGTGAGATAGAGGGAGCATATTTCAACATGATAAAGGCCATATATGACAAACCTTCACCCAACATCATACTCAATGGGCAAAAGCTAAAACCATCTCCCTAAGAGCAGGGATGTCTGCTTCACCACTCTTATTCAACAAAGTACTGGAAGAACAACAAGTCAATATTTCTCTAGCAAATCAATAAATAAATAAAAAAAGTCTAGCCTTGGCCAGGTAACGCAGTTGGTTGGAAGGTTGTCCCATACACCAAATAAAAGGCATCCAAATTGGAAAGGAGGAACTAAAACTCTCATTATTCACAGATGACATGATATTGTACATAGAAAATCCGAAAGACTCCACCAAAAAACGACTAGACTTAATAAATGAAATTGGCAATGGAGCAGGATACAAAATCAACACCCGAAATCTATGGTTGTTTTGTACAGCAATAATGAATTCTCAGAAAAGAAACTAAAACAGTCCCACTTACCACTGCAACAGAAAAAATTAAGATACTTAGGAATAAACTTAACCAAGGAAGCAAAAAAAAAGTATAATCAGAAGCAAAATCAAAGGACAAAGAAAACGATAAATCACTGTAACTGCTTTCATATTAAAATATTTATTTTTCTAAAAGATCACACAAAAGTTGGGAAGAGAAAGAGGATGTCAACTAGTCTACACCGAAGTCCGGGCGGACGAGGACAAAGAGCTGCCTAAGGAAACGGAGCTGGAGCCGGGGCACAGGGAGCAGCCCCGTGTGCCCGTCACTCCCTCCGGGCAGGGAGGAGCAGGCTCACTCTTTAGACATGCTCTTGATGGTCTTGTGCTCCTTCATGGCCTTCTCCCAGTCGCTGCCATTGAATTCCTCGATGACCATGCTCCGCACAGTGCCCTCGTCCAGGCAGTGTGGGGCGATGCCTGGGGGTGGCAGAGAGAGGGGTTTCCTGGGTGATGAGACCAGGGGCTCTCCTGGCTCTTGCACAAGCCCACACCTGCAAGCGTCACAGGGCTGCATATGAGCTCACAGCTCCTGCTTGCTTTCCTCGTCTCTGGGACGGGATCTGACTTCTCAGCCAGGGAGGCCACGGCTGGCCATCGGGCAGGACAGGCTGAGGGCAGAGCAGAAAGACGCCGCCTGGAGCAACCTCTGACTCACAGTCTGCGGCGTCCCCAGGCCTCCTCTGGCTGAGACAGGTGCTTCTAAGCATTAAATGCCGCCCCATCGATACAGGAGTTACCACCGTCCCAGAGCCCTCCTGTGCCTCGAGGTGGGAGAAGGGCGTCACCGCGGGGACAGACAGCAGCTGCTCCGAGAAATGGGCAGCAGAGCAGGCGGTGCCAGGCCCTCCCCACGCGAGGCAGTCAGGCCGCTGCCCGCTCTGGAGGCTGCGCTTCCGGGAACACAGCCCCTGGGCGCCGCCCTCGCCGCTGCTTCAGTTCACTCGGCAATGGCGTCATGGAACCACCAGCTAAAGGCTGTTTCTGCCTCCAGATCAAGGCCAGGGAGAGGGACTTGGGGGGGGGGGGGGGGTCTCCTGTTTCTATTTTGAACCAAAAAATTTGAATGGCATTATCACTGCCTCCTTATCCCTTTACCCACCGTTGCTACCCCCTTCCCACAGCCCCCATCTCTCCCGATTGCTGTCCCCAGTGCCAGCCCTGGAGGCAGCTGGCAGCACCAGGATGAGGTCAGGTGGGGCTGGCGTCTGATCGACCAGAACCGGGCTTCCATCCAGCGTCTGTTCCGGCGTCTGTTCCTCTGAAACAGGCATGTGGGAGGGCCTCCACGCTGGGGCACGCCGAGCCCGCAGCGCCCACCGTGCACCGGCCTTTGCCCAGAGCAGCCGGTGGCGGGAGCCGCGCTGTGGTCCCGGTACTCACCGAAGCCGCCGGGGTTGGAGCGGGGCGTGTAGAAGCTCTGCACCCCGCACCTCTTGCAGAAGGTGTGCTGCGCCTTGTGGGTGTTGAACGTGTACGTGGTTATGCTCTCCGCTCCCTGAGGGAAAACACACAGACAGTGTCCTCTTCCACCAAGAGACGTTTATTTCCCACTTAAAAGTCTATCTTTCAAAAGGCTCAACGGGTTAGGCAGCCTCTGTAGGGCCCTGGGAGGAGGAGCCCTGGGACACACCGATCTCTCAGGAAACCGCCTGCACGGCCAGGAGCCGCGTGTGGACGGGCCCTGTGCTGGGGAAGGGCAGCTTGCGCCTCCTCGCAGGCCAACCGCACCCAGAGCGGCCCAGCCTGTGTCCCCGTCACAGCCGGCAGCCGGGGCATCAGGGCGGGAAACGCCACTTTCCAGCCCAGGGAGCCGCAGCTTAGCTCGGCCTGGGACTGGCCTCCACGTCCCCACGCGGCTGCTGACGGTCTTGAGAAAACCTTCATCTGTGAAGAGCAAACTAAGAAGAGTACTTGCCAGACATCAGAGACAAAAGACTAATTTCCCAAATGGATAACAAATGAAAAATTGGACAAAAAACATGAACAAACAGCGCCCAAAGTGCAAGGTTGAGGGTTTGATACCCAGTCAGGGCACCGACAAGAATCAGCCAGTGAGCGCACAAATAACTGGAACGAGAAGTTGATGTTTCCCCCTCCCCCTTTCTTCTCTCTCTAGTCCATAAATAAGAATTAAGAAAAAAAATAAATAGCTCTGTAACCTGTGAAATGGTGTTTACACTCACGAACTGCGATGAGGCGTTTTTCTGTCGGGGCCAATGTAAAAGCAGTTTAACAGTATGAGGAGCACATGGGGAACATCGCTCCACGGACCAGCTGTGAGAACACACACTGGTGAGTTCTGACAACAGTTTTTTTTTTCTTAATATCTTCCTGGTGTCTTTATTTTATTTTATTGTTTTATTTTTTTAAATAAATTTTTATTGTTCATATTATTACAAATGTTCCTTTCCCCCCCCTTCTCACCCCACCCTCTGCCCTTTCCCCACCCCCCATTGTCCTCATCCATAGGTGCACAGTTTATGTTCAGTCTCTTCCCACATCCCCCTCTCCCCTTTTCCCCAAGAATAAACAGTTCACTCCCCTTCCATACCTCTGATTCTATTATATTCAACAGTTAATATTGTTCATCAGATTTTTTTTTTTTTTAGTTTCCTTGGTTTTTAGATTCACTTGTTGATAGTTACGTATTTGTTGTTCATAATTTTTATCTTTATTTACTTTCTCTTCTGAAAGAACCCCCTTCAGCAATTCATATAATTCTGGTTTGGTGGTGATGAACTCCTTTAGCTTTTTTTTATTAGTGAAGCTCTTTATCTGACCTTCGAATCTGAGTGATAGCTTTGCTGGATAGATTATCTTTGGCTGTAGGTTCTTATTATTCATCACCTTGAATATTTCTTGCCATTCCCGTCTGGCCTGCATGGTTTCTGTTGAGAAATCAGCTGACAATCGTATAGGTGCTCCTTTATAGGTAACTACCTTCTTTGCTCTTGCTTCTTTTAATATTCTCTCTTTGTCTTTTGCTCTTGGAATCTTAATTATGATTTGTCTTGGTGTGGTCCTCTTTGGATTCCTTTTGTTTGGAGTTCTGTGCGCTTCCTGGACTTGTAAGTCTAATTCTTTCACCAGGTGGGGAAAGTTTTCTGTCACTATTTCTTTCAGTATGTTTTCGATATCTTGCTCTCTCTCTTCTTCTGGGACCCCCATAATTCTGATGTTGGTTCGCTTGAAGTTGTCCCAGAGGTTTCTTACATCATCTTCAACTTTCTGGATTCTCTGGCCTTCTTGCATCTGCGGAGGAGTGTCTTCTGGCTCTTTATGTTCCAAATCTTTGACTTGATTCTTGCGATCTTCCATTCTGTTTTTAGGACTCCATAAAATATTTTTTATTTCAGACAATGTATTCTTTATTTCTTGTTGATCCCTTATTATTTCTAGTTGATCCCTTTTCATATCCTCATAGGTCTTGTTTATTTTATCGGCCTTTTCTAGGAGATTCTTGAACAACCTTATAAGTGTGGTTTTGAACTCTATATCCAGTCGCTTTTTGTCCTCCATTTCTTTTGTTTGTGATCTATTTGGTTTAGGCATTTTCGCAGGCAGCTTTCCTGATGGGGCGGGGTTTCAGGGTGGAGCCTACAGCCTTGGCTTCCGTCAGCCCCGCCCTATGCGACTCCTGAGACTCAGGGTCCTTCAGTACTTGTTGCGAGCGCCTCTGAGAGAAAGGTGCCCTCGATTTTCGCCTCCTGCCAAACTGTCTATGCTCTCCCCCAATGAGTCCGGTTTTGGGGTTCAGTTCAGTTGGTAGTGGGATTGGAGGTGGCGTTCAGAGCAGTCTGGAGCCCCTGTCTCCTTCCCGTTAGGGCAATCCCACGGCACAGCCAGCCGGCCCTTCTCTGCTCGCAGTGTGCGCGCCTCCGGGACCTCCTTTCGCCACTTCCCCGGAGTCCCGCCTTACAGCCCGGCTCCCTATGGATGAGCCTGGGTCCCCGGGGTCTGGCCTAGAATTGGGGTTCAGAGCAGTTGGAGCTGGGCCCAGCACAGTCGGAGCTTTTCTCTCCTTCCCGCTTGGGACCGCCAGCCAGGCACTCGGCCTCCCTCCTCTCCGGCTCTGTCCTCTCGGCGCGCGCCATGTGTCTCCGTACCTTGGGCTTTTACAGCTCCTCCGCGCTTCCTTCTGGTTTTCTCCTTGCTTCTCGTTGTAGAATTTCCAGTCAGTCGACTTTCCTGTAGTTCTGGGTAATGTCCATTTTATATTTTAGTTGTATTTTGTTGAAATTGTTGTGTGCGGCTGCAGCTAGTTGCCTACCCGAGCAGCCATCTTGGATTCTCTCTTCCTGGTGTCCTTTCTGACATCAACATTTTAAATGGACATCCTTTAACACAGCAACGCCCCTGCTAGGAATGTCTCCCCAGCAAGAACTCCCTGTGTGCAATGGCACATGCACACGGACAGTACAGCCTGCCTGGAAAGGCTGAGGATTGAGCAAACTGACCGCGCCCACCAACAGAAGACCAGTTGGAGCATTACAGACATAACATGGGGTCCTCTGCGACTTTCCCAAACAACGAGGCAGTTCCACCCACAAACACTAATCGGGAATCTTCTCTACGGTCACCAAGTTAGTGAAAAGGCAAAGTGTGTAACAACTTTTTGTAGTAGACAACCATTTCTATTTTTTAAAAAGGATACACATACTTGTGCGCTGTGTGTGCACGTGTGTGTGCACGTGTGTGTGTGTGTGCACGGGTGAGGGCTGGGGTGGAGGTTTTCTTATGCTTCATCCCCCGCTGCCAGAACAGCCTGGAGCTTGTGTCTCCTGTAAAAACAGTTCCCTCAGGAGTCCCGCCCCCTGCCCACGGCCACTTCACCAGAGAAGCTGCAGAGAACAGCCAGTGGTCCTGCAGCAGCTCAGTGACCTGATTACACAATTCGCCCAGAAGTGACCGAGCAGGGAGCTGCTCACACCGGCTGCACCGTTCACCATGAGGTCACCAGAGGTCACCATGACACCCGTCCTCACTCCCTCGCCATGCTGTGTGCCCACCAGCCTGGCCACAACCCTCCTCCCACAGAGGCGCACAGCCCGTCATCACTTCTGTCTCAGGCCCAATCACACTCACCACGGGCAGCATCTTGACAAATCCAACGGGCACTTCTCTTTTTTTTTTTTAATATATATTTTATTGATTTTGTACAGAGAGGAAGGGAGAGAGATAGAGAGTTAGAAACATCGATGAGAGTCATCGATCAGCTGCCTCTTGCACACCCCCTACTGGGGATGTGCCCGCAACCAAGGTACATGCCCTTGACCGGAATCGAACCCGGGACCCTTCAGTCCCCAAGCCGACGCTCTATCCACTGAGCCAATGGGCACTTCTCTTGACCACTGGCTTTTAACTTGCTCTTCTACTAACTGCTCAGAACCACGCCTTCCATTTAGAATGGTCTCTGAGGACCCGCTCTCCTGTTCCTGCCCTCCCCCGGCTTACTAATGCTGGCGGGCCCAGGAGCCGTCCTCGCCCTCTCCCTTCTTCGGCGACACCCTCTGCGGCTGGCCCACCGGCCTCCTAACTCTAAGCACCAGCAATGAGCCGGCCTCGCCAAACCGGCAGCTGCAGCTCTGCTCTCTCTCCAGACTCACATCCAGCTCCCACCTCCTAGCTCTGTAGGTTTGTCCAAAAGATAACTTCAACCGAGCTTTTTCTGAAAAGAACTCTTGATTTCAGCATCTTACCACTTCTCGCCCGGGATCTGGCATCTCTGTCCGCTGCGCTGGTCAGGCCCAACACTGCGGATGAGCTTTGCTCTCTCGTCCTCTTCGCCCCAGTCCTTCAGAGTCTGAGCAGCCTTCTCTGCAGCAGCAGCTCTCAGCGCGGTCCTCACCACAAGCATCACATGAACGCGTGCGGAATGTCCATCTTCCTCCCCATCCCAGCCCACGGTCAGGAGCGGGGCTCGGCCACCTGTTCAGCATGCCCTCTAGGTGGCGGTGCACACTGAGGTGTGAGACCCACTGCTCTAAAACATCTGTCAATTACCAATTCAAACATCTCTCCAGCCATGGCCAATGCTGGTCAGTGGTTAGAGCGTCATCCCGTGCTCTAAGGATTGTGGGTTCAATTCCCAGCCAGGGCACATATCCAGGTTGTGGGTTCAATTCCTGGTTAGGGGGCGTACAGAAGTAGGCAACCAATCAATGTTTCTCTCTCACATCCATGTTCCTCTCTCCCCATTCCTCTCTCTAGAATAAAGAAAAAAAGTACATCTCCAATTATCTGTTTTCTTTCCATCTCCATGACTACCGTCCTAATCCAAGTTCCCATCATCTCTCACCTGACCCGCCATGACAACCTCTTAGCTATCGCCGTCTGCACCTTACCTCCTTTCCAGCCAGTCTGCACCCCACACCAAAGTGAGCTTTTAAAACCCGAGGCAGGCCCTGTCACTGCCCTGCTTCTGCCCGCCAGTCCAGGAACTTCACACTACACCGGAGGAAAGCTACCTCTCTGCTGCGCTCTCTCCAACCACCCTGTTTCCCCCTCCTTTTCCCTCCCCTCCCGTCCCTCCTGCACTGCTTTCTCTCTGCTGGGGGGGACTCCGCCCCGCACCCCCTTCATCCTGAGAACTGAGCCGGGGGACCTTTCCTGCCAATCTACGCCGGCCCCGTGCCATCTGCCGTGCCCTCTGCTTCCCCTCGTTCCACAGCGACCGGCCTTCTCGCTCAGTCCTTCTGGCCCCTCCACAGCCTGTCAGCTCCGAGGCGGACCTCTCTGCCTGCCAGCTGCTGGGCTTCGGGGAGCAGTGCCTGTACACAGGAGGTGACCCCTGTGTACTTGTTGAATGAATTGATAAGTTCTGTACTTACTTTAAAAAAACACACACACACACACACAATATGGACATATATGAATCACTGCACCTTGTATCTGAGCCTAACACAATGTTGGGTGTTAATTCAGAGTGAATGAATAAGCCCTGGGATGCACCTGGGATGTGGGGTGGCACATAAGTGGAACAAATCGATGTTGCTCTCTCTCTCTGTGTGTCTCACAAAATCAATAACAATTTTCTTAATTAAAAAGAATAAATAAATACAAAAAAAAAAAAAAAAAAAAGCAGAAACTTGTTCCCTCAACAGACTGGAGCGGAAGAAGAGAATGGCTCTGGAGCACCGGGAGAACGCACTGGTAAGCAAGTCCCGGAAGAAAAATACCAGCTCAAGACCCAGAGCCCCAGCCGCACCCACTGTGTCTTCAAACACCGTCCGCCCGGGGGCCGGAGCACGGGGACGGCCCGCAGCCCCAACACCGTCCGCCCGGGGGCCAGAGCACGGGGACGGCCCGCAGCCCCAACACCGTCCGCCCGGGGGCCGGAGCACGGGGCCGGCCCGCAGCCCTAACACCGTCCGCCCGGGGGCCGGAGCACGGGGACGGCCCGCAGCCCCAACACCGTCCGCCCGGGGGCCGGAGCACGGGGCCGGCCCGCAGCCCCAACACCGCCCGCCCGGGGGCCGGAGCACGGGGACGGCCCGCAGCCCCAACACCGTCCGCCCGGGGGCCGGAGCACGGGGACGGCCCGCAGCCCTAACACCGTCCGCCCGGGGGCCGGAGCACGGGGCCGGCCCGCAGCCCCAACACCGTCCGCCCGGGGGCCGGAGCACGGGGCCGGCCGCAGGCCTCGGAGGGGAGTGCGGGCAGTCCTCGGGAGTCGGGAAGACGGGAGAGGAAAGACGAAGGACCAGGGCAGACAAGCAACAGGAGACAGATCAGCCCGAAGTCCGGGGAGGGAGCCCCTCACTGCCCAGGCGGCGGGGACCACGCGCTTGTCCTCTGTCTGTCCTGGGCTGCAGACAGGGAGCAGGACCAGAGCCGGGCCTGGAGCCGGAGGGCGGAGGGCAGGGACACTGCACGCGCACAGCCATGTCTGTCCCTTCCAGATGCTGCCCGAGAACAAAATAAAGTCCCACAGGAACAAGGTTTAAAAACCTTATGTTTTTCACTGGGAAATGCTAAAGTACAGTACTTAGAAAACAGAGAAGTAAAATCCTACTTTGATAAAAGACAAAATACATGTTTAGATGGATCGATCTGTGTAGAAAATCATACACAAGATATACACCAAAATATTAAGTGATTACCTAGTTGACAGGATCTGGGTGATCTTATTTATTGGAAAATGTTTCCTCAGTATTATCAAATAAGCATCCAAAATATAAAGGAAAAAGTAACGAGCTTTTACAATAACCATGGAGCCGGGTGACCAGGGACATGACCGCCCAGAGAGCCGTGCCGCTCCTGGTCCCGCGGACTCCCCCCGGGGCTGCCATCGCAGGGACTCACCACGGCTCCGCCTCTCCAGCCCTGCTCTCAGCACTAACCTTCAGGAGCTTGAAGCGAGAAGCAGGAACAATGAAGTGTCTGTTCTGCTTCTTCTTGCAGACACTGCAGCTGCAGAAAGACAGAGGCCCAGACTGTGAACAGCCTCCGCCCCTGAGTGCCCGGGCCCCACCGATAGGGGCTGAGCTGGCTGACCCAGGAGGCTCGCAGCGAAACTGGCCGCCTGGGCTCTGCCGAGGCCCCCGGCAGCAGTGGGGACCACCATCCCCTTTGAAGACCCTGGCTGAGACCACGTGTCTGTCACCCACCCCCGCTTCATGCAGGGAGCTGTCGTTCTAGACACACTGACACCACGCATAGAGGCAATCTTCCACCTCTGGGAGAGCCACCCCAAAATGGACAGAAAGATTGCGTGTCCCTCTTTGCTCATCTGCTCCTCACAGCAAGCCTCGCTCCAGGAAAAACAGGTCCTCAGAGGACCCTCTGTGGAGCTAAATGTAAGCCCTCTCTTTTCAGCCCACCTTTTTAAAAAATTATAATTTAGTACAGAGTCCTCCGCACCGGAAGAGCCTCTAATCCTCTGGCATCGAGGCCATGGTGCTTCTTCAGTCTAGACTCCACTTTATAGCCTGGTCAGGCCCATGGCATTTTTTTCACATAAAACTCAGGGACCACCTAAGGACAAAAGGTCCACACGACGGAGCCTGTCCCTGTTCTGTCCCAATGCCAGGGACGGCGCTGGAAAGCACCTCCACCTGGAAGAGCCCAGCGAGAGGCCGGAGCATGGCGTGTACCCCCCTCACTCTCCCTCCCCCCAACTCTGAAGACTCTGCCCAAGGCCTTCCTTCAGTGCCCAGACTGACCCGCTTCAGCCACCACTGCGCCACCCACCAGTCTGGGGGTGACTCTGCCAGGTGCAAGCCAGAGGACCCTGCTCCGTGTCACCTGAGTGGTACTATAGCAGTGCGCGCGCTCGCTCTCTCCCTCCCTCTCTCTCTCCCCCCCCCCCTCTCTCTCTCTTTCACTCACTTATGCATACACACTCACATACAGAACAGACTCAGTTTTTAGCCTCCATTTTTTAAAAAAATGTTATTATTAAAAACCTCTGGCCCTGGCTGGTTTGGCTCAGCGGACAGAGCGTCAGCCTGCAGACTGAAGGGTCCTGGGTTTGATTCCAGTCCAGGCTCGAGGTCTGGCCCTGGCCAGGGTGTGTAAGGGAGGGAACCACCCGATGTGTCTCTCTTACGTCGATGTTTTCTGTCTCTCCCCCTCCCTTCCACTCTCTCTAAAAATCAATGGATAAATTTCCTCAGGTGAGGGTTAACTACAAAAAAACCCACAAAAACAAAGTGAAACTTCTAGCCCCAGCCAGTGGGGCTTACTTAGTAGGCTGGAGCAGTGGTCAGCAAACTCATTAGTCAACAGAGCCAAATATCAACAGCACAACAATTGAAATTTCTTTTGAGAGCCAAATTTTTTTTAACTTAAAACTTCTTCTAACGCCAATTCTTCAAAATAGACTCGCCCAGGCTGTGGTATTTTGTGGAAGAGCCACACTCAAGGGGCCAAAGAGCCACATGTGGCTCACGAGCCGCAGTTTGCCGACCACAAGACTGGAGCATTGTCCTGCACAATGAAAGGTCACAGGTTTAATCCCAGTCAAGGCACATACCTGCGTTGCAGGTTCAATCCCTGGTTGGGGCTCCTATGCCCTCCTATGGGACGCAGCCGATTTGTGTTTCTCTCTCACATCAATGTTTCTCTCTTTCTCTAAAAATCAATGAACATATCCTCAGTGAGGATTAAAAACAAAATTTTAAATTAAAAAAAAACAAACAACTTCTAGTACACACAACAGGGACAATAGGACAATGAACCCTTATGTACATATCATCCGAGTCCAACAATTACCAACTGCATGTTGTCCCATCTATCCCCCGTGCCCAGGAAACTGAGGCACCGCCTAACTCCGAACCTTTGAACAACAAGGGAAGAGAAAACACGCACTTGCAGTCAAAGATGTGCAGGTCTGCAGAGGCCCAGACTTCAAAGCGGACCGCTCCACAGTGGCAGCCTCCCGTGTGCTTCACCAGGCCCTGGTATTCACTACAGGAAACAGAAAATCGGTAAGATAAGGATTTCTGAGGTGCAGCAGAGCTCCCTAACACAGCCACAAACCCAAACAGGCAGCCAAAAGGGGGAGACAAAAGAAACAACCCACAAATAAAAGAACTAGAGAATTATCCAGAAGAAGAAATAAATGAAACAGAGAGAAGAAATTTATCTGATATAGAGATTAGAAAATGATGTTAACGAGGATCAACAGCATGAGAAAAGATATACCGTATTTTTCGGACCATAAGACGCACTTTTTCCCCCCCAGAAGTGGGGGGGAAAAGTCCCTGCGTCTTATGGTCCAAATATAGCCTACACATATACTTTAAAAAAAGTTTTTTTTACTTGCCCGGCTCTGTGTGGTCTCTGTGTGCTTGCCCGGCTCTAAAATGGTTCTAAATGCTGCTGTTTACTTTACAGGGTTGATTACATGTGTTTATGACTGTGATGTTGAGTTTTAATGCACATAAAATATTTTAGGACACTATTTGTTTCAGAATCTTTTTTTTTTTCATTTCCCTTCTCTAAAAACTGGTGCGTCTTATGGTCCGGAGCGTCTTATGGTCCGAAAAATACGGTAGTAACTATGAAAACAGAAAGAATGACATAGCACAAATAAAGAACACACAAATAAAGGAATACATAGCAGATCAGATGAAGCTGAGGATCAAATCAGTGAATTGGGTGACAGGATTGAAAAAAAATCACTCAATCAGAGAACTAAAAAAGAAAAAGGCAGCCAAAACTGGTTTGGCTCAGTGGATAGAGTGTCGGCCTGCACACTGAAAGGTCCCGGGTTCGATTCTGGTCAAGGGCATGTACATTGGTTGTGGGCACATCCCCAATGGGAGATGTGCAGAAGGCAGCTGGTCGATGTTTCTCTCTCATCAATGTTTCTAGCTCTCTATCCCTCTTCCTTCCTCTCTGTGGAAAATCAATAAAATATATTTTTTTTAAAAAACAAAAAAACAGGAGGACAGCTGTGGGATAATGTGAAACGTAACAATATTAGAATAGCAGGTGTGCCAGAAGAGGCAGAAAGGGAGAAAGGGATAATGGCAGAAAACTTCCATAACCTGGTAAAGGAAAAAGTCACACAAGTCCAAGAGGCACAGAGAACCCCAAGCAAGAAGAACCCAAACAGACCTATGTCCAGACACATCATAATTAAATTTCCAAAATTAAAGACAAAGAGAGAATCTTAAAGGCAGCAAAAGAAAAGCAAACTGCTACCTACAAAGGAGTTCCCATAAGGCTGACACCTGATTTCTCATCAGACACTCTACAGGCCAGAGGGAATGGCACGAAATACTTAATGTAATGGGAAGCAAGGATCTGAGACCAAGATTACTATACCAGCAAGGCTATAGTAATTCAAGTGCACATTCAAAATAGACGGTGAAATAAAGAGCTTCCTGAACAACAACAACAAAAGGCTAAAGGAGCACATCACCACCAAGTCAGCATTACAAGAACTGCTAACGGGACTGCTGTAATGAGAAGAAGAAACAGAGAGAAACCTGGGCATACAGAATTAAAATGGCATAAATAAGTACCTCTCAATAATAACCCTAACTGTAAATGGATTAAATGCTCCAGTCAAAGATTTAGGTTAGCTGAATTTTTACAAAAACATAACCGCACTACGTGCTGTCTCCAATAGACCCACCTCAGAACAAAAGACACACACAGGATGAAAGTGAAGGAATGGGAAAAAATGGAAAAGAAAAAAAGCTGGAGTAGCAATACTCATCTCTGACAAATTAGACTTCAAAATGAAGGCCATCACAAGAGACAACAAAGGTCACTACCTAATACTAAAGGGATGGATTCAAAAACAGGATATAATCCTGGGAAACATATATGCACTCAATATAGAAGAACCTAAATATATAACAAAACTTCTAGAGGACTTTAAGGGAGAGATCAACAGCAACATAGTCATAGTAGGAACTTTAACGCCCCTCTGACTTCACTGGGTAGATCTTCCACACAAAAACTTAGTAAGGAAACAGTGACTCTAAAGGACACACTTTTGATCAGATGGATTTAATTGACATTTATATACCATTTCACCCCAAAACTGCAGAACAGACATCAAGCACATGGATCATTCACAAAGATAAACCACATGTTAGGACACAAAACAAGTCTCTACAAGTTCAAGAAGACTGAAATCATTTCAAGCATCTTCTCAGATCCCGTGGAATGAAATTAGAAAACAACTACAGTAAAAACTACCAAAACATTCAAACACATGGAGGCATTTAATCCATTTACAGTTAGGGTTCAAACACAATAAGTAACAAGTTATTAAACAATGATGGGTTACCACTGAGATCAAGAAAGAAATTAAAAATTTCCTGGGAAGAAATAAAAATGAGTACACAATAACCCCAAATCTCTGGGATACAGCAAAAGCAGTCCTGAGTTCATAGCATTACAGGCCTACCTCAAAAAACAAGAAAAATTATCAATAAGCTATTAAACACTACAACTTAAAGAATTTTAGAGAACAACAAGAAAAGCCCAGAGTTAGTAGAAGAAAGTAAATAATAAAGATTAGAGCAGAAATAAATGACACAGAGACTAAAATAAATACACACACATACACACACCAATGGTTCTTTGAAAAAATAAACAAAATTGATGAACCATTAGCCAGATTCATCAAGAAACAAAGAGAGAGGACCAAAATAAATATAATCAGAAATGAAAGTAGAAAGAAACCACTGACACCACAGAAATACAAAGGATTTTAAGGAAATACTATGAACATCTATATGCCAACAAGGATAGATCAAGACAATATGGATGAAATGGACAAATTCCTAGAAAAATACAATCTCCCAAAACTGAATCAGGAAGAATCAGAAAACCTGAATAGGCCAATAACAACTGAGAAAATTGAAGCATAATAAAAATAAAAAAAACTTCTGGTAAATAAAAGCCCGGGTCTGGACATATTCATGGAGGAGTTTTACCAAACATTCAAAGCAAAACTAACACCTATCCTCCTCAGACTATTCTAAAAAATCCAAGAGGAAGGAAAACTTCCAAGCTCTTTTTATGAGGCCAGCATTACCCGACTTACAAAACTAGATGAAGACACTATAAAGCAAGAGAATTACTGGCCAATATCCCTGATGAACATAGATCCTAAAAGCCTCAACAAAATATCAGCAAATCAGATCCAGAGTATAGTAAAAAGATCATACACCATGACTATGATCATTCCAGGTATGCAAGGCTAGTACACATTTCACAAATCAGTAACATGATACATCACATAAACAAACTGAAAGACAAAAATCACATGATCATATAAATAGATGCAGAAAAAGCATCTAACAAAATCCAACACCCATTTTTAAAATAAAAACTCTCAGCAAAGTGGGAATAGAGGGAGCATATCTCAACATGATAAAGGCCATATATGACAAACCTACACCCAACATCATGCTCAATGGGCAAAAACTAAAACCATTTCCCTAAGAGCAGAACAAAACAGGGATGTCCGCCGGAACCGGTTTGGCTCAATGGATAGAGCATCGGCTTGGGGACTGAAGGGTCCCGGGTTTGATTCCGGTCAAGGGCATGTACCTTGGTTGCCGGCCCATCCCCAGTGGAGGGTGTGCAAGAGGCAACTGATCGATGACTCTCTCTCATCGATGTTTCTAACTCTCTATCTCTCTCCCTTCCTCTCTGTATAAAATAAATAAAATATATTTTAAAAACAACAACAACAACAAAAAAAAAAAACAGGGATGTCCGCTTCCACCACTCTAATTCAACAGAGCACTGGAAGTCCTGGCCACAGCGATCAGACAAGAAGAAGGAATAAGAGGCATCCACATAGGAAAGGAGGAAGTAAAACTCTCATTATTCACAAATGACATGATATTGTACATAGAAAATCCTAAAGACTCCACCAAAATTCTTCTAGGTTTAATAAATGAATTTGCAATGTAGCAGGATACAAAATCAACACCCTAAATCGATGGCTTTTTAACACATCAATAATGAACACTCAGAAAGAGAAACGAAACAAACAATCCCATTTACCATTACAATGAAAAAGTTAAAATACTTAGGAAATAAACTTAACAAAGGAGGCAAAAGACCTGTATTCTGAAAACTACAGGATATTGAAAAAAGAAATATAAACAAATAGAAGAATAAACCATGTTCATGGATTGGTAGAATCAACATCGTTAAAATGGCCATCCTACCCACGGCAATCTACAGATTCACTGCAATCCCTATTAAAATACCAATAGCAGATTTCACAGATCTAGAACAAATACTTCAAAAATTTATATGAAATCAAAAAGGACTCTGAGTAGCTGCAGCAATCTTGAGAAAGAAAAACAAGTTGGAGGAATCACAATACCAGATTTCAGGTTATACTACAAGGCCACCGTAATCCAAACACAAGAACAGGCATATAGACCGATGGAACAGAACTCAGACCCCAGAATCGACCCAAACCATCACGCTCAATTAATATTTGACAAAGGAGGCAAGAGCATACAATGCAGTCAAGAGACTCTCTTCAATAAATGGTGTTAGGCCGAAACCGGTTTGGCTCAATGGATAGAGCATTGGCCTGCGGACTGAAAGGTCCCAGATTCGATTCCAGTCAAGGGCATGTACCTTGGTTGTGGGCACATCCCCAGTAGGGGGTGTGCAAGAGGCAGCTGATTGATGATTCTCTCTCATCGATGTTTCTAACTCTCTATCCCTCTCTCTTCCTCTCTGTAAAAAAATCAATAAAATAGCCGAGACCGGTTTGGCTCAATGGATAGAGCGTCGGCTTGGGGACTGAAGGGTCCCGGGTTTGATTCCGGTCAAGGACATGTACCTTGGTTGCAGGCATATCCCCAGTGGAGGGTGTGCAAGAGGCAGCTGATCGATGACTCTCTCTCATCGATGTTTCTAGCTCTCTATCTCTCTCCCTTCTTCTCTGTACAAAATCAATAAAATATATTTAAAAAAATAAATAAAAAATGGTGTTAGGAAAATTGGACAGGTATATAAAAGAAATGAAACTAGACCACCAACTTAGACCATCTACAAAAATAAACTCAAAATGGCCGAAACCGGTTTGGCTCAGTGGATAGAGCGTCAGCCTGTGGACTGAAAGGTCCTGGGTTCGATGCAGGCACATCCCCAGTATGGGCTGTGTAAGAGGCAGCTGATAGATGATTCTCTCTCATCAATGCTTCTAACTCTCTATCCCTCTCTCTTCCTCTCTGGAAAAAGTCAATAAAATACATTTTAAAAAATATATAAAATAAAAATAAAAATAAACTCAAAATGGATGAAATACTTAAATGTAAGTCAGAAAACCATAAAAATCATAGAAGAGCCCAGCCGGCATAGCTTAGTGGTTGAGCGTTAGCCTATGAACCATGAGGTTATGGTTTGATTACAGGTTCGGTTCCAGTCAGGGCACATGCCCAGGTTGCGGGTTCGATGCCCAGTATGGGACGTGCAGGAGGCAGCTGACTGATGATTCTCTCTCATCATGGAGGTTTCTATCCCTCTCTCCCTCTCCCTTCTTCTCTGAAATAAATAAAAATAAAAAATGCAGCCGAAACCGGTTTGGCTCAGTGGTAGAGCGTCGGTCTGCGGACTGAAGAGTCCCAGGTTCGATTCCAGTCAGGGGCATGTACCTTGGTTGCAGGCACATCCCCAGTGGAGGGTGTGCGGGAGGCGGCTGGTCGATGTTTCTCTCTCATCGACATTTCTGGCTCTCTATCCCTTTCTCCTCCTCTCTGTAAAAAATCAATAAAATATATTTTAAAAAAATAAAAAATAAAAATAAAAATAAAAAATAAAAAATGCAAAAGAAAGCATTCCAAAAATTTTGGGACAAGGTCAGGTGGAGTTAGGGGTGGGAATTCTAATCCCACCACTTAAACATTTTTATTTACGTATGTCAAATATTTACTAAAAAATTGCCAACCAAGTGCACTGCAGTGGAAAGAGAGCAGTAAACAAGATACAGCAGATATGGTTCCTGGCCTTCAAACAAATTACCCAAATAAAGAAAGGCTGGGATTGAAATGACTGATAAAGGCGGCGCAGGCTGCTCTGGAAAAGAAAGACGATGCGCGCCAGCTGAGCTGAGGGTTCAGAAAAAAGCCTTCTGAAAAAGTAACAGCAGCTCTTACCATTTTGCTATATTCTCCTCCAGTATTTTCATATACATGAGTTTTACAAAGCCACACATATACATTCCATACAATTTTATCCTTTTAAAACTTATTATATTATGACTATGATGTGATAAATATCATCAAATTGCTTTCTAAAAGAGCTGGACAGTCTTCAGTAATGAATGGAAAACATTTCACTGTACCTTCTCAAGCAATAACTACAGGGAAAAACAGCTTGCAGTGTTAATCTGCATTTATTTGGTTATTAGGGGATGGTTAAAAGGGGAGGGGGAAGATGGGAGGGTATCCACTAGGATCTTGTAAAAATGTATGCATGGCCATAGACAGACAATGGGGCAAGCTGGCTGGGGTCCATCGGGGGAAAAGGAGACACATGTAATAATTTCAACAGGAATTATTAAAAATAATATATTTTTTAAAAAGGTGAAGGGGGTCCGCCGGCCTGGATCAGTGGTTGAGAGCTGACCTGTGAGCCAGGAGGTCGTGGTCAGGGCACATGCCCAGGTTGCCAGCATGCAGGAGGAAGCCAATCGATGATTCTCTCTCATCATTGATAATTCTCTCTCTCCCTCTCCCTTCCTCTCTGAAATCAATAAAAAGATATATTTTTTAGAAAGTGAAGGGGAATAAAGTAAGTCATGGGAATTTAAGGTCCAGCACAGGGAGTAAAAACACAGTAACTCTGTAGGGTGACAAAGTCATTATTAAACTTGTAGTGGCCACACCATAAGGCATATTAATATCGAATCACTGTGCTGTACACTGGACCTAATATATTGTGTCAACTATAATTTTTTTAAAGAATTGTAAAGACTTAATGCTTTATCATGTTTCTTTACAAGGTGAATCAGTAACTGTACATTCCTCTCGCATGTTAGTTAAAATGGTGAGTTTTGGGTTTTTATAAGTAAAAAAATATTCAGTCCAAAACGACAAAAAGTGAAGCACACAGAAAATCGAATAATCCGTCTCTGAGACTCATTCTCACGAAGAGAATTTCTTCTGGAACAAAGACAAGGAACATTCTTATTCAAGGAATTAGCCAATCGTTTTTTCCTAGGGTCTTGTCCTTTTTAATTCATAAAATAACCAACACTGAGAGATACTGGGGTGCTAAAATCTGTCTGTACAACCGCTCTACAGAGCCGGCCCGGCCGCTACCGCGTTTGGGGATAAGGGGAAGAGGCCAACACCGCGGGCCGGGCCGCCGCCGGAGCGGGGCCCTCCCCGCAGCAGCGGGGAAGGAGCACAAAGACCTGCGCCTCCCGCGCTCCCCGACCCTCCCGCCCCGCTCCCTCCCTGCGCGCCGGGGACGAAACGGGACTCGCACCCCGGCTGGTTCAAAACTTATGCTGAGCTTTCTCATCCTTCCTTCCCCTCCCACCGTCTCCCAAACACCTGCCAATCCGAAAAGCCACTCCGGAGGGGAGGCCCGGCACCAGGCCTCCGGGGACACCGAGCCCCTCCCCAGGCAAGGCCGCGCACCCCCGAGGCCAGCGGCCGGCCCTCAGGATGGGACCGCGCCCGGGGTCCCCGGAGACGGCGGGCGGTCACATACGGGGCGACGCAGGCAGAAAACCTGCCCCACCCGCAGCCGCGCCCCGCGCCCGGGTCCCCCGACACCCGGCCCGCAGCCGCACTCACAAGGTGTCCAGCAGGAGCTTGGCGGCGCCCTCGCAGGTGAGCCTCTGCCGCTTCTGGAACGTCTCCCAGCGCTCCCGCTGGTCGCCCAGGTCCAGCTTGGCCACCGAGGGCGCCGGAGGGGCCGGGACCGGGGGCGGCGGCAGCGCGGGCTCCGGCGGCGGCTCCCCGGGGCCCGCCTCCTGGGCCCGCGGCGACGACGGCCTCGGCCGCTGCTTGGCCGCCCGGCTCCGGCCCCCGGGGTGGCCCGCGGGGCGCTGGGCGCGGGTGTCGCCGGCGGCCGAGGCGGCGGCGGCGGGAGCCCGGGCGGCCCCGGGCCGCTTCTGCCCGCGCGGCTGGGAGGACGCGCTCCGCCGGGTCGGCCGCATGGCTCCGCCACTGGCGCGCAGGCCCGCCGCCGCGCGTGCCCGCCGCCGCGCCCGCAGCCCGCGCGCCCCTCGCCAGCCGCACCTGCGCGCCCAGGGGGCGCTGCCCGGCCCGGCCGCCCCGCTGCGCCCCAAAAGGCGTGTCCGCTCGCCCCTCGGCCTCGGTGAGTGCGCCCTGCAGGCCAAACGGGCCGCACCTCGGGCCCAGGCTCCCGACACCCGGAGCCTTTGCACCTGCGGAGCGGCCTCCGTCCCCCTGAAGCCTCAGGGCTGCCTACCTGCCCGACCGCGGTGGCCCTGGGTCAGCCCCGAATTCACGGCCACGTCCCCGCGGGCAGCCGGGCACCTTCCCTCCAGACAGGGGAGTTCTGCCCTTGCAGGAGCCCCGTGCGCCTGAGATAAACCGAAGGCCTGGAACCCGCTACCTGCTGACAAAGAGCAGCCGAAACCATAGTCCTTAAACTTCGTCTTTCCAACTTTCTAAAACTGTGTGTGTTACAATTTATTACTTAAAAAAAAAAAAAAAAAAAACACGCCTGTTGACCATTGATACCCTTATTGATAGTCAACAGGCTTTAAAAAAAAAAGTAATAAATGAATGAAGCCTTCACCCAGTTACGTGATTACGTTTTGTTGAACACAGCTCCAGACTTATAGTTTCAGCTTTCACCCTAAGTCTATGATCCACCTCAAATTAGGTTTTTTTTTTGGTTTTGTTAATCCTCCCCCAAAGATATTTTTTCCATTGATTTTTTTTTTCTTAAGAGTGGGAGGAAAGAGTAGCGACAGAGAAACATCTATGTGAGAGAGATATCAATTGGTTTGCCTCCCGCACACACCCCCAACCAGAGCTCGGACAGAAGTACATGCCCTTGCCTGGAATCCAGCCTGGGGAACCTTCCTTCTGTGAGCCTTCCTATCCACTGAGCCAAACCAGCTAGGGCTCAAATTAATTTTTGCAAATGGTGTGAGTTCCTTCCTTCCTTCCTTCCTTCCTTCCTTCCTTCCTTCCTTCCTTCCTTCCTTTTTTTCCTTCCTTCCTTCCTTCCTCCCTCCCTTTCTCCCTCCCTCCCTCCCTCCTTTTATTTCTTTCCTTCCTTTCCTTTCCTTTCCTTTTCTTTTCCTTTCTTTCTTTTTTTCATATAGACATGAAGTTACCTAGGTCTCTATCCTCTATTCTGTTGCACTGATCGACTTACCTGCCCTTGCACCAAGTCAATTCTGTCTTAATATACTTGCTTAATTACTTAGTCATGAAATCAGAGAAAGGCCTCCAGATATCTTCTTCAGGATTATCTTGGCCCTGCTAAGTCCTGTGCATTTCCAAATAAAGTACAGAATCATCTATTTCTACAAAGCAGCCTGCTTGATACTTTATGCTATCAACCATACTCCTATGAAAATCCAATTCCTCCAATTTAATATGTGTAATTTCATTCTTTTAATTTTTGTTTTTGCCATACCCATGGCTGGTTTTGTTTTTTTGAAGAAAATGTTTTAAATTTAAAAAGAGAGTTCCAAAGAAAAGCAAAGAGAAAAACAATAAATTAAAATAAAAGGAAAGGAAAAAAGAGAGTTCTGGCCCTGCCAGTATGGCTCCGGGGTTGAACCAGGAGATCACAGTTCCATTCCCGGTCAAGACCGCTGCCAGGGCTGCAGGCTTGATCCCCACTAGGGCGCGTGCAGGAGGCAGCCAATCAATGATTCTCTCATCAATGATGTTTCTCTTTCCCTCTCCCTTCCTCTCTGACATGAATAAAAATATATTAAAAATAAATTTTTAAAAAATGAAATGTGGCCGAAACCGGTTCGGCTCACTGGTAGAGCGTCGGTCTGCGGACTGAACGGTCCCGGATTTGATTCCGGTCAAGGTCATGTACATTGGTTGCAGGCACATCCCCAGTGGGGGATGTGCAGGAGGCGGCTGGTCGATGTTTCTCTCTCATCGACATTTCTGGCTCTCTATCCCTCTCCCTTCCTCTCTGTAAAAAATCAATAAAATATATTTTTTAAAAAAATGAAATGTGTTTTGATTTAGTTTTGTTCTCCGAGTTTGCACCTCCACCAGTGCAAGGAATTTTTGCCTTCCCTGAATCAGACGACGTTTTCAAAGCGGTGGGGACCATCCACGAAGCAGCTGACTTGAGGTATACGCTCTCCCTAGAGTTCCCCCAGTGGCGCCCACACTCAAAGCCCTCATGCCATGCTACCACCCCAACGTAGACACCAGGGTCACATATGGCTGGACGTCCTAAAGGACAAGTGGCCTGCCTGTGTGACCTCAGGACCATCCTGCTCTCCCTCCTGCTAGAGATCGCAGCATCGATGGCCCGTACGTAGCACACACGTGCTGCAGGGCTCTGGGCACACGCACAGCCTTCAAAAGCTCCGACAGGAAACCTAGGCAAAGCAGGTCTCCGGCCAAGAGCCCTGACCTGGGTGTCCAGCCTCTCTCCTTGTGCCGTCTTCTTACCTTTTCCTTAGGTGGTATGTCCTTGCCTTGATTTCTGTATAGGACTGTATTTACAGCCATGGTATCATATTTGTTTGGTGTCTCATTTTAATATTTTTTTATTTTATTGATTTTTCACAAAGAGGAAGAGAGAGGAATAGAGAGTTAGAAACATCGATGAGAGAGAATCATCGATCAGCTGCCTCTTGCACATCCCCCACTGGGGATATGCCCGCAATTAAGGTACATGCCCTTGAACAGAATCGAACCCAGGACCTTTCAGTCCGCAGGCCGATGCTTTATCCACTGAGCCAAACCGGTTTCGGCTGGTGTCTCATTTTAAAATTAAGCCTCTGGTTGAGCCCCTGTGATGAATAAATAAATAATATATATATATATATATATATATATATATGAATAAATAAATTTTATATATATATATATATATATATATATATATATATATATATATATCCCTAATATGCAAATAGACCAAATGGCAAAACAACCAAACAACTGGTCACTATGGCGTGCACACCAAGAACATGGCAGGTATCGGCAGCAGATGGCAGAGTGTGGAACATGGCGGGCGTCGGCCATGGCGGGATGGTGGAGCAGGTGAGTGGGAGTGCCAGACCAAGATGGGGCGCCAGTTGCTGTCATGGGTGAACCTCTGGCGGTTACTGAAAATTCTTTGCTCCCATGCACTGCCGTCCTGCCTGGTGTTTGCAGCCACTGCTGGCGCCCAGCACTGGCCTCAATCACTCAGCACCATCAGTGGTGGCTGCCAGCCCTGATCGCCTCTCAAGGCTTTTCTACCTCCCCCTGCTCCTGAGGAGCAATTGGGGCTGGCAGCCACTGCTCACACCTGCTGCCAGCGACAGCCCACTCAACCCACTGATGGTTCCCCACTCAACCCACCGCTTGCACCCGCTGGTGGCACCAGCCCCAATTGCACCTACTGCTGGCCCTGGACCCAATCACTCCACACTGTCAGCAGTGCAACCTGGGCTGGGACTGGCACTGTCATTGTGTGGGAAGAGCGGCAGCAGCAGCAGCTGGAGCTGAGCGGCCAGCAGACAGGACCATGGGCCATGGCAGGAGGGGCCGAGGATGGGCAGAGACCCACCCTTGTGCCCAGAGTAGCCTCACGCCCACAGTTCCTTTCAAGGTGCACCAAGTCGTGTACAAGACTCCTACTATTAAATAAATACACTTTCAATATAAAAAATGAAATGTTTTAATAAACAATGCCTTTAGAATTATTCAAAGTGTGTATACATTTTTTGGAATACCTTATGTATAAGCCCTGGAATGTTTATAGTTGTCTTTTTTTTTTTCTTTAATCCTCACCTATCGATTTTAGAGAGATAGGAAGGGAGAGAGAGAAACATCTATGTGAGACTGTAACATAGATCGATCGCCTCCCTACATGTCCTCTTCCATTAGTGTGAAAACTAAGCTGCTCCCTTTACCCATGGAATTCAGGAATTTTGCCAGGATATGTGTATGTATTTATCTTTTTTACTGCGTTGTCTGCAGGTCAATAAGCTTAACACCTGCCAAGCTTGATAAAGTAAAAAAAAAAAAAAAAAAAAAAAAAGGAGACAACAGAATATACATTTATACATTAGAAATGAAAAGGAAAACATAACCACAGAAACAGAATTAACTCTAAGACTTATTATGGAATCGTAATGTTTTTTAGACACTTAACTGGGCAAGTATTTTTATCATCTCTGGCTATTTAGCATCTGTAGGTTGTGTAGGTTTTGACAAGACTTGCTAAATCATAACTTCTATTTAATACTAGGGTCCCTCGGGGTGGTCTGCAGGGATTGGAGCCCCAGCTCACACCCCCAGCCTTGCAGCCCTGCAGCCTCACCTGGCACCCCACCATGGCCTGGTGCCACCACCTCACCTGTTTCACCATCTCACCTGGGGGGCAATCAATCAGGGCCAGGCCCCCTGCCTAGCTTTATCAGAGCCTGGGAGTGGGTGGTGGCTGAGGGCTCCCCCCCCCCCCTCTCGCCCCAGCCACCGCCTCTGGTCACCATCTGCGGGGCCATTAGCAGGGCAATTAGGCCCCTGCTCGCACGCACCTTAGCCTAGCGCCATCTGCTCACCTGCTCCACCATCCCGCCATGGTCCTGTTCTCATCAGGGCCCATCAGAGCCAGCAGCGCCTCCACTGCCGCCCACTGCCAGTGATGCGTCGCTGACGCCCGCCATGTTCTGTGCCACCCCCTAGTGGTCAGCGCATGGCATAGTGAGCAAACTCCTGATCAAACAATTTGCATATGGTGTTTCCCTGAAAATAAGACATCCTCCCAAAATAAGACCTAGCGCATGGAAAAATAAGACATCCCTTGAAAATAAGACCTAGCGCAACTTTGGGAGAAAAAATTAATATGAGTGTCTTATTTTCAGGAAAACAGGGTATTAGGCTTTTATTATATAGGATAGGCTGTTTTTTGAAAAAGAGTGTCATATGTAGAAACGGGAAACATATCCACTCCTATAGCTAATCTAACATGAGCAACTTTCCCTACCAGGAATGACACTAACTTCTTCCAGGATTCAAATTCATAGAGATAGAAAGTAGAATAGAGGTTTTACTATACCAAGTACTATTCACACTATTGTCTGTTCATGGACTATGTATATCCTTATAATAAAGAGGTAATATGCAAATTGACCCTCACACCATCACAAAATGGCTGCACCCACAGTGAGGGCAGAGTTCCTGTAACACAAGATGGCTGTGCCCACAATGGTTCCCCTAATGAGCGATCAGCAGGGACCTGAGGCTGTGTGGCGCCAAGCTGGGATGGGGGACCTGTGGCCGCACCCCCCACCCAGCGGGGCTTGACTGGGGACCTCTGGCCATGCCCCCAACCCAGCTCCAGGCCAAGGGACCTGAGGCTGTGGCCCCTCCCAGCAGGGCTTGACGGGGGTGGGACCGGCTGGGTCTGGATCTTGCCCAATGGGGGTGGGGCTGGCCCAGTCTAAGTGTCGTGTGATTTTGAGGTGCATGCAGGTGGGTGGGGACTTTACTCTGGGTCCCATGGTATGCCCCAGACTCTGACAGGAGGAAGGTTTTCATATACATTTTACTTTCTTTCATCTTTGACACTTATATTATAAAGGGCAAATAGCAATATAAAACTATTTCCTCTAATTCCCTTTTAATGTGCATGAATTTCATGCACCAGGCCACTAGTGTCTGATACAGGGCCAGATCTGTCTCCTTAGAATAAGAGACTGTCTCTGCAGCAAACAAAAGTGTAAATGTTCTTCTATGACATCCACTGTTGTCTGAAAGAGAGCATTTTTTTTTTTTTAATTGACTGGGGACCTCCGGCCATGGCCCCAACCCAGCTCCAGGCCACTAGTATTTTATTGATTTTTCACAGAGGGGAAGAGAGAGGGAGAGAGAGCTAGAAACATCGATGAGGGAAAATCATCGACCAGCTGCCTCTTGCACACCCCTATTGGGGATGTGCCTGCAACCAAAGCATATGCCCTGACCGGAATCGAACCCGGGACCCTTCAGTCCGCAGACCGACACTCCATGCACTGAGCCAAACCGGTACTGGCTCTTTTTTTTTAATTTTTTAAATCAATCTTTATTGTTCATATTATTACAAAGGTTCCTCATTTCTTCCCCCCTCCATCAGGTTCCCACCCCTCCCTCTGCCCCCTCCCCACCCCCCATTGTTCTCATCCATAGGTGCACAGTTTATGTTCAGTAAGAGAGCATTCTTATATTGGAGGTCTCTGCCTCCTTGCATTCTCCTGTGCCATAGCGCCCTCTACTGGAGCCCTGACATTGACCCATTTGCTGAAGGAACACTTCCTGTTGGTTGGTCTGGGAGGGTGTTAGCATATACTCTGCCAGGCATTGCTCTAGGCAGCCATGAATAACAATCTCAGACCTCATGGGGTTTCCAATGTAGGAGATAAAAATATGAATAAATGGAATAATATCAGGGATTGACAAGTGTTCCAAAGACAAGAAAATAATAATGTAGTGTAGAGTACTATCACAGGGTAGTTGAAGAAGACTCTCTGAGGAAGGCACTCGTGAGCTGAATCTTGAATAATGACAAAAAAGGAAGAAAAGTCAATCAGAAGGAGTAGCACAAGCCTTGAGATCAGCAGGAGCTTACCATTTCTGGGAGATGTGTTCCGTTGAGACTTCGGGGGTTCTTTGAGTGAAATTCAAAATTGGCCCATGTATATTGGAGGGCAGGGAAAGACCAAGCACAGAGGCAGACTGTTACAGACTGGGAAATGGCAGGTATAATAAGCAAGGGAACTTTCATATTAGGCTTGTTTGGGGTGCCTGGTTATGTAAGATAATTGCGTGGGGTGAAATTGAGGACAACCTTGACTACCTATTGTATTTGTTCCTGGAGCAACTCACTGCTCTTCCATCCTTAACACAGACTGCTTTTGAGTCGAAGTATTAATAGTGGATTGACCATAAAGGTGCATGTGGCCCACCTAGTCTAGATACTTTTTACACTTGTTCTAAGCCTTACCATCTGAAATTTTGGACAAACTGAGTTGGATTCTCATAGGATAGCTAGCTGGACACAAGTCTACATCAAGGGCCATCATAGGAAATAGCTGTAGTAAAATTCATTTCCCCCCTAGCTTTGAGATATACTGGACAAATCATGTAACGTAAGTTTAAGGTATACAAAATAATTATATATACTAGTGGCCCACTGCATGAAATTCGTGCACATTAAAAGGAAATCAATTAGAGGAAATATTTTAATATTGCTGTTTGTCCTTTATAATAGAAGTGTCAGAGATGAAAGAAAATTAGTAAACTATATATGAAAATCTTCCTTCTGTCAGAGTCTGGGACGCACTGCGGGACCCAGAGTCAAGTCCCCACCCACCCATCCATGCCTCAAAATCAGGCCAGACCCAGCTGGCCCCACCCCATTGGGCAAGATCCAGACCTAGCCAGCCCCACACTCGTCAAGGCCTTCCCGGCAGAGGGTACAGCCTCAGGTCCCCTGTCCTGGCACCAGGTGGGGGGCACAGCCCAGGTCCCCGACAAGCCCTGCTGGGTCGGGGGCATGGCCTGAGGTCCCCTGGCCCAGCACCAGGATGGGGGAGCGCCTTGAAATCCCCAGTCAAACCCGCTGGGCAGAGGACACAGCCACAGGTCCTCTGCCCTGGCCCAGTGTCACACAGCCGCAGGTCCCAGCTTATCGCTTGTTTCATGAACCTCGCCTCCACTGTGGGTGCAGCCATTTTGTGCTATAGGAACCCTGCCTCCTCTGTGGGCGCAGCCATCTTGTAATGGTGTGAGGGTTAATTTGCATATTGCCTCTATTATATAATATATGATGATTAACACAGTAAAGTTACTTAACACATCTATCACCTCACATAATTATGTTTTTATGTGTGTGGTGAGAATATTTAAGGTCTATTCTCTTAGCAACTTGTAAGTCTACAGCACAGTATTATTAACTATAGTCACCATGTTCTATATTTGACCCCCAGATCTTATTCATTCTTATAAAATTGTTTATTATCCCACTGGAGGGATGCAATGGTGGGCTTTATCCATTCACCACGGAGCATACGCTTTGTGAGAACCTAAACAAGACATTTGACTCAGAAAAAGTTCTGTTTCTCTTGAACAATCAGTCAACTTCTCTGTATCTTGGGGACAGTGTAATAAATGTGTAATCACGTTCTCCTCTTGCTTTCACCACTTAGGTAGCTAGCCCTACATTTGCAGCCTATTTCTAACAGCCATACAGGACCACTAGAGACAATCAGCATATGGGTTAAAACTTTGGGCTTTAGAGTCAGGTAAACCTGAGTATTTATAATATGGCACAGTCACATTATTTACTTTGGGAAGTTATTTTGTTGGGAAGATTAAGGGATACAATGCTAAGCATAAGTCCTGGCACAACAATCAACATAATCATAATGATTTCACCTTATGGTAAGCAGTTCTGTGTGCTCAGATTCCTTTGACCTTTAGTATTTTCTGGTCCCTAAGACACACACGTTTTCCTGCTTCAGAATTATATAAATCGATTAGTTGTGATTCTTTTTAAAATTCTGCTATATCAACCCTACAGATAAGAGTGCTTGCCGTAGAGATCATTAAATCTGCACCTGAGAGGTTCTTGCTCTCAACGGACAGCAAAGAAGCATATTTTGTATGCCTGACAGGACTAGCAAAGCAGAAAAGATGTGTTTTGCTTGAGGTATTTATTACTTAGGTAATGAATTTAATCCTGTAATTACCCTTGGTCATCACAAGTTCATTACTATTTTAAATATTTTGATATATCCTCTGATAATATATCTGTTTGGATTCAAAGAGCAGCATTACATTCCAAAATAATTAAGGAATCTGTTCTTTAGCTTCTGTTTGGGCTCCAATAAATTCAAACAGATGAGATCTATTAGAATGACACTAATGTTTGGTACATTAACATGATTTAAGAAGTCCGAAACTGTGTAAATATACAGTTATATTTCATTAAAGGAGGTGCTGATATTTATCTTTTAAAAATTAAAATAAATCTAGCTCACCGGTTTGATTCCTGTTCAGGGCACAGGCCTGGGTTGCTGACTCAATCCCCAGTAGGGGGCATGAGGAGGCAGCCAGTCAATGATGTCTCTCTCATGGATGTTTTCTATCTTTTTATCCCTCTCCTTTCCTCTCTCTCTAAAAATCAATAAAAACACACTTTTAAAAAATAAAAAATATTGCCGAAACCAGTTTGGCTCAGCAGTAGAGCGTCAGTCTGCGGACTGAAGGGTCCCGGGTTCGATTCCGGTCAAGGGCATGTACATTGGTTGCGGGCACAACCCCGGTGGGGGGTGTGCAAGAGGCAGTTGGTCGATGTTTCTCTCTCATCGACGTTTCTAGCTCTCTATCTCTCTCCCTTCCTCTCTGTAAAAAAATCAATAAAATATATTAAAAAAATAATAATAATAAATATTATTGAAGTAAGTTTACTTTTCGTTTCTGAAATATCTTCATGCTCATCAAATATTTACCTGAGCTATATCAAGAATTGCTTTGCCAAATGTTTGTCTAATTTAACTTTTTTTTTAACAATAAAGATATTTTATTTATTTATTTATTTATTTATTTTTAAATCAATCTTTATTGTTCATATTATTACAAAGGTTCCTCATTTCTTCCCCCCTCCACCAGGCTCCCACCCTACCCTCCACCCCCTCCCCACCCCCCATGGTCCTCATCTATAGGAGCACAGTTTATGTTCAGTCTCTTCCTCCCACCACCACTCCCCCTTTCCCCGAGAACAGTCAGTCCACTCCCCTCCCATATCACCAACTCTACTACAATGAACCGCTATTATTGTTCATCAGGTTTTTCAATCTCCTTTTTTTGTTGTTGTTGTTGTTGTTTTTTAATTAATAAACTTTTACACTTCTAAGAATAAATTTTAAAATCTAATAATTTTAAACCTTGGTTGTTTTTTTCTGCCCTGGGAATTGAGAGCAAACTTGTTTACATGTAAACTTGCCCTTAGGCTATCAAAAGGTGTAGCCATTCAAGTGTAAATGGACACATTGTTTAAACATAGCTGCTGGTTGGAATTGGATTACCTGTTCTGGGTGGGAAGGGCTTGTCATTCCCTTTCTCCATTAAAATTAAGGTGTTAGCTTTAAAACCTCTTTTTGGCAAGAGACCTTAAACTTTCAGAACTTAAAATTTTTCAGATAATAAATCAGTTACTTAGCATTTTCTCAAATCAATAATACCTCCACATGCCCAATGATACACTTCACACAAAAGACATTTCCAAATAGATCAACCAACCTCATCCCGGCCCCACACAAGGCACTCACAGATCAACACCCCAGCGCTATACTAACTCAACACATCCAGATCTAAACCTTCCTCATTTGATTCAGCAGACCCTCAAGTTCCCCCAAAAGTTTCCAGCCATGTCTGAGAGGCAGCCTTGGGGCGGAGGCAGGTGAGGAGCGAGCTGTTCCGGGCCTCGCTGCTCCGGGCCTGGCCTCTGTTGCTCTGGTCCATTCCACAACTGAAGGGGCAGGGCTGGGCGAGGATGAGATCCCGACAACTCCCCGCAGGGCAGAGTTATCCCTAGCCCTCACCCAACCAATCAGGGTTAGCCGAGGCAGTGACATCACCACCAACCGGAGTAAAACCCCTGGACTGGGCGAGATTCGCTCTCTCTTCCGCCATGCTGCCTGCGTGAGTGGGAGGAGGCCATGCTAGCATGGAACAGGCTCTTTTGTTTATTGCATCGGACTCGGCTCCCTGGTGGTCCTTGGGGATCACGAAGTCTGGGCGAAACACAAGCAGCTGCTCCGGGTCTGGCCACTGTGGCTCCTGACCTGGCTGCTCCGGGCGTGGCTGCTGCTGCTCCGGGCCTGGCTGCACCCAAACCGGCTGCTCTGGGCCCGGCTTCTCCGGGCCCGGCCACTCTAGACCTGGGTGTTCCTGGACTGGCCACCCTGGGCTTGGCCGCCTCCGCCTCAGGCCTGGCTGCCACTGCCCCAGGTCTGGCTGCTCCAGTGCTGGCTGTTGATGCTCTGGTTCTGGCTGCTGCTGCTCTGGGGCCTGGCCGTTGCTGCTCTGGGCCCGGCTGCCACTGCCTTGTGCCTGGCCACTCTAGGCCTGGCTGCCGCTGTTCCAACATTCTGTCTTTTTTTTTTTTTTTTTTTTTTTTTTTAACGCATTTATGTTGCAATGTTGGCTGCTGAGTTGAGTTCTGACTTAGTCTTTGATTTTTCAAGATCTTCTTTGTATTCTTTCTTAAGTAATTTTACTATCTTTTGTTCTCACTTGATTTCTTCACATTGAGAACTTCTTTGGTTTCTTCCTCCTTGTCCTGGAAGCTCAGCAGGTTGGCCTGTGGCACCCCTTTGTTCTCCGCTGGCTCCTGCGCTGCTTCAGCCTGTTGCCGGGGTCAGCGCCGCCCAGGAAGCAGCCCCCGGCCTTGGCTCCGTTGCCCGCGCTCAGCGGTCGAAGGCTCAGGGCCCCCCTTCCCTGGGGGCCCCGTCGCCCGGCTCCTTGCTGGTGCCCAGCTGGCCGGTGTCCGGCAGGGGCTCCTGCTCCTTGTCGCGTTCCTCCAGTCTGGAGCTTTTTTTCTCCTTCCCGCTAGGGGAGTCTAGCATCAGGGTCAACAGTCTGTCCTCTGCGTGCAGTGTGCGCGACTCCGGGGGCTCGGCCTTTCGCCGCTCTCCCAGGACTCCACCTCACAGCCCCGTCTCCCTCTGCTTGAGCCTGGGTCCCCAGGGATTGGCCTAGAACTAGAGTTCAGGGCAGTTGGGAGTGGGGCTCAGCACTGCTGGAGATTTTGTTTCTTTCCGCCAGGGCATTACAGCATCAGAGTCAACATTCTGTCCTCTGCGCGCAATGTGCGCGTCTGCGCGCAGTGTGTGCGACTCCGGGGGCTCCGGCTTTTCGCCGCTCCCCCGGGACTCCGCCTCACAGCCCCATCTCCCCCCGCCTGAGCCTGGGTCCCCAGGGTCCGGCCCAGGACTGGGGTTCAGAGCAGTCGAAACTGGAGCCCAACACGGCTGGGGCTCCTGTTTCCTTCCCTCCAGGGCAATCCCGCATCAGAGTCAACATTCCTTCCCTTGCAAGCAATGTGTGCGACTCCAGGGGCTCGGCCTTTCGCCGCTCTCCCAGGACTCCACCTCACAGCCCTGTCTTCCTCTGCTTGAGCTTGGGTCCCCAGGGATTGGCCTAGAACTGGGGTTCAGAGCAGTCCAGACTGGGGCTCAGCGCCGCCGGAGGCTTTGTTTCTTCACGCTAGGCACATGTGTCAAACACAAGGCCCGCGGGCCAAATCCGTCCTGCCAGGCCTTGCAATGTGGCCCGCACCGCGCTGTCATCACTGCACTCCGCTGCGTTTCCATCACAATGACAGTTTATGACTGTTCAGTAAACCATTCGGCCCGCGATTTAGGCTGGATTTTAGATTTTGGCCCCTTTTCTGATTGAGTTCGACACCCCTACGCTAGGGTAATCCAGCATCAGAGTCAACATTCAGTCCTCTGCACACAATGTGCGCGCGACTCCGGGGGCCCTGCTTTTTGCCGTTCCCCTGGGATTCCACCTCACAGCCCCGTCTCCCCCTGCCCGAGCCTGGGTCCCTAGGGTCTGGCCCATAACTGGGGCTCAGCGCTGCTGGTTCGGGGGTTCAGCCCAGGCTGGGGGTTTTATTTCCTTCCTGCTAGGGAATGCCAGGCAAGCCCCCAGCCTTCTCCTCCTCTCCGGCTGTGTCCTCTCCACACACGCGCGCACATGCGGACGTGCAGCATGTCTCTGTACCTTAGGCTTTTTTTTCAGCTCCTCTGATTTTCCTTCTGGTTTTCTCTTTCCTTCTTGTTGTAGAATTTTCAGTCAGTCGACTACCTGTAGCTCTGGGCAATGTCCACTCTACATTTTAGTTGTATTCCATTGAAATTGTTGTGTGCTGCTGCAGTTAGGTGTCTACCCGAGCAGCCATCTTGTATCCTCCTCTGCTGTTTTTATTTAATTTTTTATCAGGTCTTCCGTTTTCTTTAGGGATGCTGGATTTTGTGGTCACATACAGATTCTCATCTTATCCTACTTGGACAACTGCCACCATCTCTGGAGAATTAGTCTCTAATCTTGTCCACCTTCTATTCACCTGCTATGATGTCATCAAGTTATCATTCTACTATAGAAATCTAGTCATGACATTCCTATGTCAAATATCTACAGGAACAATCTAAGGTCCTGAGCAGAGAAGGGCACATTCTTCATTAGTCATTCATTCTTTCAACAAATATTTACTAAGTGCTGATTACAAACTAGGCTCTGTACAACCTGGCAATGTGTGGAGGTATGGTGATAGACCAGAGAGCTATGACCTGTGTCTTCATGCCATATATATTCTAGTGAGGGAGACAAAGAGATAAACAACCTTATAAGTAATACAATTGTGAATTGGATAAACATGTAATTGTTGTTAAAGAAATAACCAGGGTGCGTTAAGTCCTAGAGCAGTGGTGTATGTCAGAGAAGGCCTTTCTGAGGAGGTGACATTTATGGGAGACAGAAGTGGCCAGAGAAGAGGTCTAGGCAAAGGAAACATCAAATGCAAAGATCCAGAAATGGGAAAAACCTTGGATAGACAGTATGATCGGAACTAGTGAGGTTGAGGTTGCTGAAGAGTTGAGCTCGGCCTACTTCTTCAGCCTTATTTTCCAAACCACAGGCCAACATGCAGCCACCCTAAATCACATACATGCATAGCTACTCACCATTCCTCAACATATCATGCCTGCCTGCCTTCCTTCCTTCCTTCTTTCCCTTTCTTCTTTCTTTTATGCCTGGGTTGGGGGCTTGAGCCCAGTTGGGGATGTGCAAGAGGCAGTTGATCAATGATTCTTTCCTCCTTTTCTCTCTGAAATCAATATATATAATTCTTTATTATTTAAAGTACTACATATAGTATTATATATGTCTCCTTTTCCCCCCATTGACCTCTCCCCAACCACCTCCATCCCCCAGCACATGCCTTACTCCCCTAGTGTCTGTGTCCACTGGTTATGCTTATATGCCATACCATGTCTTTCATTTTCCACCTCCTCCTGGATAATCCTTATCCTCCTTATGACTGGGTTTCTAAATAATATTTTCATTGAAACCTTTGGGTTCCTTTACTATCCTCCTCCTCCAGGCTCTTTCCTTCTCTGTGCCTCCATGGAAACCTATCTATACTTCTTTTTTTATACAGCTAACACTTATTGAGTGTTTTTATCTGCTAAGCATTATTCTAAACATTTAACCTATATAAACTCCACCTTATGAGGCAGGTTCATTTAATCCTCAAAAACTCTGATGAGCTAGGCATTATTACTATTCTCCACCATATAGGTGAAGAAACTGAGGCACAAAGAAGGAATTCGCTCACAGTTACACAGTGAGTACATAGTAGAGTGAGGATTTCAACCAAGATTGTCCAGTTTGAACTTTAAGTGCTAAACCCTTGTATGTCTTTCAATATTGGTAATAGTAACTAATAACTAACATTTATTGAGTACTCCCTACATGCCAGGCTTTCTTCTTAACTCTTAACATGAATTAACTCTGAATCCTCCAACAATTCTTTGAGGTACATATCCTCAGACCTCACAACCACCCACTTGTTGGTACTAAGACCATGACTCTGTTGAATGGAGTCCATGTCCTGTCCCAGTACAGCAATCCCAATGCCTCTCATTCCCAGAAGTTGCTCAACAAATGTCTGCTGAATGAATGAATGAATGAATGAGCCAGCAGACCTAGTATCTTTCTCTTGGCTCAGGATTCAGACTTCAAGAGTATACAGTGCCCAAGAATAATTGCTTAGAGAAAATGATGATAATGAATTATAAACCTATTATAGTAAATACATACTGAGAACTGATGAATATAAAATTTGACTTAATATGCATATTCTCTACATTTCAAATGTATCAGAGATTGTATTATGTATTAGAAAATGTACTAGCCAACTCCTCTGACATCAAAATAGGGGCAAAGAGCTGATTTCAAGACAGCTCTCATAATAAATCTAATGTTTAAGTGTGACACAGCCAACAAAAATAACATGTTGGCTTATGAAACCATCTACACCTTTTGGCTATTCTGTTCCTACATTTGACAGCAAATATAAGACACAAGAAATAAGAATTTAAAGTGTCATTTAGCCCAGCCAGTGTGGCTCAATGGTTGAACATCAACCTATGAACCAAGAGGTCACAGTACGATTCCTGGTCAGGGTACATGCCCCAGGGTTGTAAGCTTAATCCCTAGTGGGGGGCATGCAGGAGGCAGCCAATCAAGGATCTCATCATTGATGTTTCTATCTCTCTCTCCCTCTCCTTTCCTCTCTGAAATCGACTTTAAAAAATATTTAAAGTATCATTTAAATCCCAAAGTAAGTTCAATCAGAAAAAGAAGAACTCCTTTAAGTCTAAGGGAATGGTACAAAATTAATTTATCCAAGCAAATAATAGCTACTATTGCCTTGTTAGGTCTGGATACCTAACACAATTTTCTAACAAGTTGGGAAATTAATACAGCAAGCCTCATTTTCTTAGTCCATTGACTAGGATTGAGAATTCCTTAGAAATGTGTTGGAAAAAGAAAATGAGTTTTTCAAATGCCAACTCTAAAGGGGACGAAGCAAAAAGGCAAAAAATGAGGTATGGAAATGTCATTTGCTCAACATTTACTAAATACCAAGTTATTTACCTTGATTTTAAGACTAGATTTTACAGACAGAGAAATTACAGGTTAAAAATGTTAAGTAACAGACACAGTCATAGGGCTGATTTAAAACCACGTCAGGAATCTGATACAGTTGTGTTTCATTCCAAGTTTCATACTCTTTTTGCTGTAACATACTGCCTTAGGTTCCTAAAGGATTTATTGATGAATTTTATATAACTGACACATTTGACACTCAGCCAATTTGTTTGTAGGAGCAAAGCCAACATTTATTCCTATCTCATTAACAGTTACAAGTCATATTGCACTGCCTCTGACAATTTTTCCCAAGAGGCTCCTTAGCTCTTCATTCCAAAGGAATTCTGATGGCCAACTCTACAGGACTGTCAGACCTGCCTCAAGAGTCTCTACCCTTGCCAAAACTGGTTTGGCTCAGTGGTAGAGCATCGGTCTGCGGACTGAAAGGTTCCAGGTTCGATTCCGGTCAGGGGCATGTATCGGGTCTATTAATAATTAATGTCGTTTTTAAACATTCGTTTAAAATCTTGCTTGGCATTGACTTGTATTGACATAACCTTCAAACACGTGGTATCTACAGAACGTGTGAAGTGCAATTAACAAGTTTTGCTTAAAAAAGTTTGTGTTTGGTTTGGTTTTTGTTGCAAAACTAGGGCTAAGAAGATGGCGGATGAAGAGCATATTGGGCACTGCATGCTTTACGAGTTCCAATTAGGAAGAAAAGCAAGTGAGGCTGCAAAAAACATCTGTAGTGCTCTTGGTCAAGATGCAGTTAGCGCCAGAAAATGCCAGCGTTGGTTTGAGAAATTTCGCGAGGGAAATTTTTCGTTAGATGAAAAGAGTGGTCAAGGCCGTGTGTCCAATTTTGATCAAGAAGGTCTTCAAGCTCTTTTGGTGCAAAATCCTCAAATTACCCAACAAGAGCTTGCGACAACTTTATTTTCTTTTTAATTATTTTTTTTAAAATAAATTTTTATTGTTCATATTATTACAAATGTTCCTTTCCCCCCCTTCTCACCCCACCCTCTGCCCTTTCCCCACCCCCCATTGTCCTCATCCATAGGTGCACAGTTTATGTTCAGTCTCTTCCCACATCTCCCTCTCCCCTTTTCCCCAAGAATAAACCGTTCACTCCCCTTCCATACCCCTGATTCTATTATATTCAACAGTTAATATTGTTCCTCAGATTTTTTTTTTTTTTTTTTTTTTTTTAGTTTCCTTGGTTTTTAGATTCACTTGTTGATAGTTACGTATTTGTTGTTCATAATTTTTATCTTTATTTACTTTCTCTTCTGAAAGAACCCCCTTCAGCAATTCATGTAATTCTGGTTTGGTGGTGATGAACTCCTTTAGCTTTTTTTTATTAGTGAAGCTCTTTATCTGACCTTCGAATCTGAGTGATAGCTTTGCTGGATAGATTATCTTTGGCTGTAGGTTCTTGCTATTCATCACCTTGAATATTTCTTGCCATTCCCGTCTGGCCTGCATGGTTTCTGTTGAGAAATCAGCTGACAATCGTATAGGTGCTCCTTTATAGGTAACTACTTTCTTTGCTCTTGCTTCTTTTAATATTCTCTCTTTGTCTTTTGCTCTTGGAATCTTAATTATGATTTGTCTTGGTGTGGTCCTCTTTGGATTCCTTTTGTTTGGAGTTCTGTGCGCTTCCTGGACTTGTAAGTCTAATTCTTTCACCAGGTGGGGAAAGTTTTCTGTCACTATTTCTTTCAGTATGTTTTCGATATCTTGCTCTCTCTCTTCTTCTGGGACCCCCATAATTCTGATGTTGGTTCGCTTGAAGTTGTCCCAGAGGTTTCTTACATTATCTTCAACTTTCTGGATTCTCTTTCCTTCTTGCGTCTGCGGAGGAGTGTCTTCTGGCTCTTTATGTTCCAAATCTTTGACTTGATTCTTGCGATCTTCCATTCTGTTTTTAGGACTCCATAAAATATTTTTTATTTCAGACAATGTATTCTTTATTTCTTGTTGATCCCTTATTATTTCTAGTTGATCCCTTTTCATATCCGCATAGGTCTTGTTTATTTTATCGGCCTTTTCTAGGAGATTCTTGAACAACCTTTTAAGTGTGGTTTTGAACTCTATATCCAGTCGCTTTTTGTCCTCCATTTCTTTTGTTTGTGATCTATTTGGTTTAGGCATTTTCGCAGGCAGCTTTCCTGATGGGGCGGGGTTTCAAGGTGGAGCCTACAGCCTTGGCTTCCGTCAGCCCCGCCCTATGCGACTCCTGAGACTCAGGGTCCTTCAGTACTTGTGAGCGCCTCTGAGAGAAAGGTGCCCTCGATTTTCGCCTCCTGCCAAACTGTCTATGCTCTCCCCCAATGAGTCCGGTATTGGGGTTCAGTTCAGTTGGTAGTGGGATTGGAGGTGGTGTTCAGAGCAGTCTGGAGCCCCTGTCTCCTTCCCACCAGGGCAATCCCACGGCACAGCCGGCCGGCCCTTCTCTGCTCGCAGTGTGCGCGCCTCCAGGACCTCCTTTCGCTGCTTCCCCGGAGTCCCGCCTTACAGCCCGGCTCCCTATGGATGAGCCTGGTTCCCGGGGGTCTGGCCTAGAATTGGGGTTCAGAGCAGTTGGAGCTGGGCCCAGCACAGTCGGAGCTTTTCTCTCCTTCCCGCTTGGGACCGCCAGCCAGGCACTCGGCCTCCCTCCTCTCCGGCTCTGTCCTCTCGGCGCGCGCCATGTGTCTCCGTACCTTGGGCTTTTACAGCTCCTCTGCGCTTCCTTCTGGTTTTCTCCTTGCTTCTTGTTGTAGAATTTCCAGTCAGTTGACTTTCCTGTAGTTCTGGGTAATGTCCATTTTATATTTTAGTTGTATTTTGTTGAAATTGTTGTGTGCAGCTGCGGCTAGTTGCCTACCCGAGCAGCCATCTTGGATTCTCTCTCAACAACTTTAAATTGTTCACAAAAAACAATTTCCAATCAATTGCGTGCACTTGGCAAAGTCCAAAAGTTTGGAAAATGGGTTCCTCGTGAGTTGACCGACAACAACCGTAATCAAAGAGTCACAATTTGCAGTTTGCTCCTCTCTCGTCAAAACCGTTTGCCGTTTTTAGAGCAAATTGTTACCGGAGATGAAGAATGGGTGCTGTATGTTAATTTGAAAAGGCGGCCTCAATGGTTGGACAAAAATGAGGCTCCACAGCCCACGCCAAAACCTGACTTGCATGTGAAAAAAGTGATGTTGTGTGTTTGGTGGAATTTTAAAGGAATTCTTCATTATGAATTTTTACCATCTACCCAAACCATTACAAGTGCAGTGTATAGTGCCCAATTGGAAAGGTTAGCCCAAGCTTTAAGAGAAAAAGAACCCGCGCTAATTAATCGGAAGGGCGCAATTCTTCACCACGATAACGCACGACCGCATACTGCAAGAATCACTGCTGAAAAACTGCGCCAGTTGGAATGGGAAGTTCTCCCTCAACCTGCATATTCTCCTGATATTGCCCCTTCCGATTACCATTTGTTTCGTTCTTTGCAAAACTTTCTTCTTGGAAAAAAATTTAATAATGAAGAATGCCTCAAAAATGCATTGACCGAATTTTTTTGCATCAAAATCACAAGAATTTTACAACAGAGGGATTAAAATGCTTCCTGAGCGTTGGACACAAATAGTAGAAAACAACGGCAACTAAATATATTGTTGATTAAATTTTGTTGTATTGTTTAAATAAATTCGATTTAAAAAAAGTATTAGAAAACGACATTAATTATTACTAGATCTAATACGTTGGTTGCGGGCACATCCCCGGTAGGGGGTGTGCAAGAGGCAGCTGGTCCATGTTTCTCTCTCATCTTCTCATAGATGTTTCTAGCTCTCTCTCTTCCTTTCTGTAAAAAATCAATAAAATATATTATTTAAAAAAAAGAGTCTCTACCCTTACAGTCAAATCCCATTTGAAAACATATTAATAAAGTAAACTGAAGTGGACTTTGTAAATCTTTTTTTTTTTTTTTTAAAGAAATCTTTCCATTAGATTTTCAAAATTTTTTAAGTCTGTTAAGACTAAGTGCTGCTGGCTTGGCCAGCATGACTCAGTGGCTGAGCAACAATCTATGAACCAGAAGGTCATGGTTGGATTCACAGTGGGGGCATGCACATGCCATGGGGTTGCTGGTTCAATCCCCAGTGTGGGTGCAGGAGGCAGACAATCGATGGTTCTCTCTCCTCATTGATGTCTCCAAATCTCTCTCTTCCCCTCCCCCTCTCTTTCCCTTCCTCTCTGAAATCAGCCGGGAAGGTGCGGGGAGAGGGAGAAAGATAGTTCTAGTCAGTTTGGCTCAGTGGATAGAGGTCGGCCTGTGGACCAAAGGTTCCAGGTTTGATTTCAGACAAGGGCATGCACTTGGTTGCAGGCTCTTCCCAGGCCTAGGCCCAGGCCCTGGTCAGGCTGATGCAGGAGGCAACTAATCGATGTGTTCTCTCACATCAGTGTTCCTTTCTGTCTTTCCCTCTCTCTTCTAATCTTCCTAAAAATCAATGGAAAAATATCCTCCAGTGAGGATTTAAAAAAATAAATAAATAAAAGACTAAGTGCTGCTGAAGATATAGAACTGTGGGAATTCTACATTGCTGGTGGGATTGAAGTTATTACTCATTTTGGAAAGCAATTTGGCAAAATTTATTCAAGTTTCAGGTCCATCTCACAATTCTATTCCTTTCCTAAATACATTCTTTTTTTCCTTTTTAAATATATTTTTTGGGGTGACATTGGTTAATAAGTTCACATAGGCTTCAAGTATGGGTTTCTATGTTACAAGATCTGTATATTGCACTGTGTGCCCACCACTCCCTAGATACATTCTTACACGTGTATAAAAGCATCATATTAATGCTTTTATTGTTGGTGGGAAGGTAAACTGCTATGAAAACAGTATGGTGGTTCCTCAAAAGAAATAAAAAATAGAATTACCATATGATCAATCAATTCCCTTTCTGGGTATATCCAAAAGGTTTGAAAGCAGTGCCTCTAACTTATAGTTGTACACTCATGTTCATAGCATTATTATTCACCATAGCCAAAGATATAATCAACCCAAAAGCCATCGCAAATGAATGACTAAATAAAATGTTGTATGTATATACAATGAATATTGTTTAACTTGTAAAATGAATATTTTTTTAAAATATATTTTATTGATTTTTTTTACAGAGAGGAAGGGAGAGGGATAGAGAGCCAGAAACATTGATGAGAGAGAACCATCGACCAGCTGCCTCCTGCATGCCCCCCACTGGGGATGTGCCCGCAACCAAGGTACATGCCCTTGACTGGAATCGAACCTGGGACCCTTCAGTCCGCAGACTGACGCTCTATCCACTGAGCCAAACCGGTTTTGGCTGAATATTGTTTAAGTTGTAAAACTGTAGACTAAAGGGTCCTGGGTTTGATTTTGTTCAAGGACACATGCCCAGGTTGGGGCCTTGGTAATCAGTAGGGCCATGCAGGAGGCAGCTGGTCAATAATTCTCTTATATTTGATGTTTCTATCTCTCTCTCCTTACTTTTAATTAAATCAATAAAAATATTTTTTTAAATAAATGAAAGGAAGGAACTTCTGATAGATGCTACCACATGGATGAACCTTTAGGACATTGTGCTAAGTAAAAGAAGCCAGTGACAAAAGGACAAATACTGTATTATTTCATTTATATATCATTATTTCATCCCCTTGGGGGATGTTGGACTGCCAGTCAAGGGATCCCACCGGTGCACAAATCCATGTACCAGGTCTCTAGTATGCATATAAAATCTCTTTCCCCCTGCGCCCCCTCTCCTGTTCTCTCTGAGATTCATCAGTTTGTGCATTGAATATCTGCCTGTTGGTGGTCAGTGCATGTCATAGCTACTGGTCAAATGGTTGCTTAGGCTTTTATATATATAGATATTTAAAGTAGTCAAATTCATGGTAGAGTGGTGGTTGCCAGGGCCTAAGGGGAAGACGAGAATGTGTAATGGGTACAGAATTTCAGTTTTGCAAGATGAAAAGAGTTCTAAAGAATAAACCAACTATGGTACATTCATACTATGGGATGCTACTCAGCAACAAAAAGGAGTGAAAATCTATGCAATAACTTGAATAAATATCAACGAAATTATGCTGAGTGAAAAAAGCTAATGTCAAAAAGTTACATATTGTATGATTCCATTTTTATAACATTTCCAAAATGGCAAAATTATAAAGATACTAAAGAGATTAGTGGTTGCCTTGAAGGAAAGCGATGGGAGAAGCTTATAAACATAAAGAGAGAGGATAGCCCTGGTTTGTGTGGCTCAGTTGGTTGGAGTGTTGTCCCATGCACAGAAGGGTCTCATCTTCTATTCCAGATCAGAGCACATACCCAGATTGCAGTTTCAATCCCTGGTTAGGGGCATAAGGGAGGCAGCAGATGGATATTTCTCTCTCTCTCCTTGTCCCTTCTTCTCTATAGAATCAATTAAAAAAAAAAGAAAAAAAAAAAAAGAGGTAGCACAAGGGATCCTTGTGTTGATGAAACAACTCTGTGTCTTGATGGTGATGGTGATTATGTGAATCTACTCATGTGATAAAATTGCATAGAACTACAAACACACTAAAATGCTTGCAAAATTGTTGAAATCTGAGTAGGTCTGTGAATTAACCAATGCTAATTTTCTGGTTTTGATGTTTTACTACAGCTATATAAGATGTTACCATTGTGGGAAACTGGGTCAAGGGTACAATGAGACTTCACTGTACTGTTTCTGATTCCTATGGGTCTATAATCGCTTAAAAATAAAAAAATAAATCATTATGATAAAACAAATCAAAATAACACCCCACACCAAGCATGTTAAACACACGGCAAGCAGGCTGCATGACTAAAACGAGAGCGTTTTAGAGCCTAAAATGAGGAATGCAGCCCACCAGCCTCGAGTTTGGCATGCTTGCTCCACACTAGTAAGACTGCCACTGTATAAACAATAAAAATCAGAAAGTAGACACTGGCCAGGTAGCTCAATTGGTTAGAATGCCATCCCAATATGCCAAGGTCAGGCCACACACAAGACTCAACCAATGAATGCATAAATAAGTGGAACAACACCTTGATGTTCCTCTCACTCTCTCTGCCCCCTTTCTTCTCTCTCTCTCTCTCTAAAGTAAATTTTAAAAATTTAATGTTTAAAAAAACAGAAATAACAAATGTTGGTGGCGATGTGGAGAACTGAAACACTTTGTGATTGCTGTTTGCTATGTAAAACAGAATGGAGGCTCCTAAAAGACTAAAAATACAATTAATCCCACTTCTGAGTTTATATCCAAAAGAATGGAAAGCAACATCTTAAAGAGATATTTCACACCCATGTTCATTGCAACATTATTCACAATAGCCAAGAGGTGGAAACAACCTAAATATCCATAGACAGATGAATAGATAACACACACACACACACACACACACACACACACACACACGCAATATTAGTCCTTAAAAAGAAGGGAATTTTTAAAAAAATATATTTTATTGATTTTGTACAGAGAGGAAGGGAGAGAGATAGAGAGTTAGAAACATCGATGAGAGAGAGTCATCGATCAGCTGCCTCTTGCACACCCCCTACTGGGGATATGCCCGCAACCAAGGTACATGCCCTTGACCGGAATCGAACCCGGGACCCTTCAGTCCCCAAGCCGACGCTCTATCCATTGAGCCAAACCGGTCCCGGCGAAGGGAATTTTGTCAAATGTATGAATGAACCTTGAAAATACTAGGCTAAGTGAAATAAGCCAACCACAGGAAAAAATAATACTGCATGATTTCACTTATACAAAGTATTTAAAGTACTTAAAATCAGAAAAAATAGAAAGTAGAATGGTGATTATCAGAGGCTGGGGGGAGGGGTAAATGGGGAGTTATGGTTTAATGATATAGAGTCTTAGTTTTACAAGATAAAAAAGTTCCAGGGATCAGCAATGTGACTATAGCTAACACATACTGAACTGTACACTTAAAACTGGTAAGATGGCCGAAACCGGTTTGGCTCAGTGGTAGAGCCTCAGTCTGCGGACTGAAAGGTCCTGGGTTCGATTCCAGGTAACGGCATGTACCTTGGTTTCGGGCACATCTCCAGTAGGGGGTGTGCAAGAGGCAGCTGTTTCTAACTCTATCCCTCTCTCTTCCTCTGTAAAAAATCAATAAAATATATATATTTTAAAAACAATTAAGTTTTATATTGTATTTTTTAATACACTAAAAAATGTTTAGGCTGAAGCAAAACAGCAAAATATTAAGCCTTAATAAAGTTGGGTTGTGATTTTAAGGTGTTTGTTATATCTCCAATGAAATACAGTGGCGACCATACTTTGGTAAAAACTGCTGTTTGAATTTTAACCTTGCTATCTGACTTGACCTTCGATTACTTGCTTAAACAATAGGGTAGTTACAGGAGATTGACTGCTTTTGTATTATGGACAAGGTAGGGCCACATTCCAAAGTCTAGCAGGATGTGACTGGGAACCGACCCTGCGGGCTGTCCCCAGTCTTGAGAATTTAGTCTTTAGGATTTTATTAGAACAAAGGAAAATTCCTGTGGTTTGAATCTTTAAAAGGGACTGCCTACCCCTGAAACGGTGCAGTCATTTGGAGTCCACCTGCATGTGGTGCTCTTGTGGCTGTCCTGGCCAGTCAATAAATCCTTGCCTGCTTTTTTAAAATTAATTAATCAGCCTCCGGTGGTCTTATTTTTGAACCCAGGGTTCGACCCCACAACATCCAACTTTCATTTACCGTATTTTTCGGACCATAAGACACACTTTTTTCCCCCCAGAAGTGGGGGGAAAAAGTCCCTGCGTCTTATGGTCCAAATATAGCCTACACATATACTTTAAAAAAAAAGTTTTTTTACTTGCCCGGCTCTGTGTGGTCTCTGTGTGCTTGCCCGGCTCTAAAATGGTTCTAAATGCTGCTGTTTACTTTTCAGGGTTTTTTACATGTGTTTATGACTGTGATGTTGGGTTTTAATGCACATAAAATATTTAAGACACTATTTGTTTCAGAATCTTTTTTTCTTCATTTCCCTTCTCTAAAAACTGGTGCGTCTTATGGTCCGGAGCGTCTTATGGTCCGAAAAATACGGTACATATGTTTGTAATAGTTCATAATAAAACATTTTTAAGTAGCTACTTTAATTGGACAGATTTCTATAATTTTGAGGCCCAGTGTAATGATGATGCAGAATTTTGCTCTGTGTTCATTTTGGGCATTCAAAATTAAAGTTTCTAATTCACTGGTAATAAATTAGGAGTTAATATCATAATTCTGTTGAGAGAAACAGACAAATGAGGAAATGACCAACCACAAACTAACTCCATATATTAAATATCAACTGATAATGTAAAGACAACAATTGGGAATTTTAACTAGAACCACATTTTTCTCAGATTTTTATTAAAAAACATCTAGTCAAGTAAAATCATTCAGAATCTCAGAATCGACTCCTTTGTTCCTTTCTAAGGAACTGCCTAGGCAAAAACTGTTTGCCAATTGAGATTAAGTACTGTCTTTTTGCTTTGTTCTTTAGGGCCTAAGGCTGTCATAAAGTTGTGTTTCTTTTTCCATTTGAATAAAAGGGAAATTGCACTTCCCTGAACAAACATTTGAGCACATTGCCAAATATTGTGCAAGATTACCAAATTCCTGATCTTTGTGTTCTAGTCTTTAATTTGTTAACAAATTACCTTCACAATTTACCATCAGAAATAATATTACTAAAAGCTTCATTTTTTAAACATACAAAAAATTGTTCTTGGACAGCAGATGCCTTCCTTCTGAAAACATTTTTGTTTTGTTGAGGTTACGAAATGACCCACTTTGGCAAAATATTAAACCAGGAAACTGTATGACTAACTTCTGGCAACTGCTAGAACTCCCAGCAATGTCATCATTACCAATCATGAATCTCCAATCTAGAACATTCTAGAATCAACAAGTATGACTCAGGAGAAGCTGCGAGTTGGCGAAACGAGCTGACTCACTGCTGGATTTACAAAAATGAAAATTCATACTTTGTACAATAAACATGTTACCAACTACCTCCTAGCGCAAAATTATCTTAAAGAAATGTTATTTCTGTCTCCTGATTATTAAAATAAGTAGACCTTACCAAGATTTAGTAAATGTAATGTAAAGCTCTCTAGGTGTTAGCTCATATACCTGTCTGTATTGACATCGTTTCTTAATGTTGTGCTTAGAAATGCTGTGATTTAACCACCGTTTCTAAGTGACATCCAGCTAATGGCATTGATGCAAATCTGTAAAGGAGTCTTACCAGGAAGGCCGGTGTAGCGAGGCCGTCCGCCGTGTGTCTGCAGCCCCAGCTCCGGGCTCAGCACCGGCCTCGGAGCCCAGCAGCCGCCCCTCGCGGCCGGGCCTCGCCTCTCGGACCGGTGGCCACGCCGGGGGAACACACCGGCCCCCGCCGGCTTAGCCACCGTTAGTGTCACTGGCACAAGCACTTTAATGGTAGACATATTCGTTATTTCTTGTACGTGAATTCCCAGTCTCTTGAGGAGGGCTTCCGGCCCCTAACCTGCCTTTCTTCCCCCCCAGAGTCACAGCAACAGCAAGGAGGGGCGGGGACTGGCAGCTCCTGCGGGAGCCACGCAGCCCGGGGCCTGAAGGCCGGGTCCCGAAGGCCGGGTCCCGCTGGGGCGCCCTCTGAGGGTCTGACCCACAGGCGCGGTCCCAACGCTTATGAGGAAGGAGCAGACAGAGCCTGCCGAGATTCCAGGGCAGGAGGCTCACGGAAACAAGGCCAAACCGTGTGGGCAATCTGGAGCCATTGTTCTCCCCAGCACTAGAGGAATGATTAAAACAAACTAGCCCTGACGACCGAATGCAGAGGGAGGGGGGAGGGGAAGGAGGAAAAAGGGCAGTTTTACCCCTAAGCCAGCAGTCTCAAGGCCAAGTGCTTCCCATGAATTCTAGGAGGGCCACAATAAAGTAAATAGAGACCTTGAGAATTAATCTGTACAAAATACCCAGCAGAGGAGCTCTGAGACCTACAGGCAGGGGGTCCATAACAACTCAGACCCCGTCTGTGCCTCATAAGCCGGATGTACAGGCTCGCTTGATTTGCTTTTTCAATAAAGCTGCATGCTTTCATTGCTTTAATATATTGGCTTTTCACAGCGCAGTCAAGGGCCCTCGCCTGGGGTTTGGTATTCCGAGGCGGGAGCGGAGGTCCCCTCCCCCACCTCCACCGGAAACACCCAGCTGGCGCGGAGGCGCGCCTCTGGGGCGCACGCGCATTCAGTCACCTAGCGACGTCGGCTCTGCCTGCCCGGAGCCCAGCAACAGCGGAGCGCCGAGTCTGCAACCAATCACCGCCGGCCTGGTGTTCACCCGCCTCACCAATCAGCGCGGGCGCCGCAAGGAAGTTTCCAGAGCTTTCGAGGACGGTTCTCTCAACTCGAATTCATCCGCCTGATGACTTACCTACTTTTTCCTAAAGGAGGAGAGAAATAGCCTGGAATAGAGAGGAGCTTGATTTTTAGGGTCCCTTTTGCAGATTCTGAGGAGTTTGGGGCCTAGTGGAAGGGTCTAACTGCGTCGCGGGAGGTGCGGCCGAGAGAACTATTTTCAGTGGCGCACGGATACGGCGGTTACGTAGGAGTGATAAGTCATCAACAGACGTTGCATAAATTTCAGCTCCGCCTAGCCGGAACTCTCAGAAGCGCCGGGCATTGTCGGGGTTGTGTCGTTGCTGAGGCGGCTCGACGGGATTGCACTTGCGGCATTTTCGCACTCGCTAACCGGTACTGGCCCGTAGCCTTCGAGACCTGGCGGGCCGGGGGCCGGGGGCCGAGGGAGGACGAACGGGCGGGCGGGCGGGAGCGAGGGAGCTTGAGTGAGGAAACGGCCCGGTCTCGGGCTGGGTGGGCCTTGGTGGGGGGAGGGGAGGAGCTGACGCGGCGGCGGCGGCGCGCGCGTCGCCCGGCCTTTCCGGAAGGTGGGCCTTGTTTACGTGAAGGGGGCGGGGCGGTTGGCGCGCGCGGAGAGGGGCTAACGGACGCTTAACCGATGGCGGTTCCATCGTGTCTGTTTCAGAGGGGGAAGGCGGAAAAACGGTAGGGTGACTTCTGGAAACCCTTTCATTTCGAATCGCAGCACAGATGTCGCTTACCAGCTCCGTTTAAAGGAGATTTTTATTTTTCCGGTTCTGTGGGTTTTGTAAAATTTTACTTCAGGTGCTATGCTTAAGTTTTGGGGAAATTCTGGGGTTAAGGAAGAAAGCTCTGGATGGTGAAATTACAAAGCACTTTGGATACCTCATCCAGTATAAGAAGCCTTGACTAAAGTATTTGGCCCTGGCCGGGTGTCTGTTGATTGGGAACCCCGTACACCAAGAAAAAAGGTGGTGGGTGAGAACCTAGGGATTCGAATGAATATTTACTCTCTCCTCCTTTACTTTTTCTCTAAAATTCAACAAAAAACATCCTTGGGTAAGGATTTTTTTTTTTTTTTTTTTTTTTTTGTCAAAAGGAGATATTGCTCCGGTGGTTAGAATTCCACTTGGGGACTGAAGGGTTTCGGATTACAATCTGGTCAAGGTACAAGAACCTCGGGGCTCAGAGGATAGAGCATCGGTCTTCGGACTGAAAGGTCCCAGGTTCGATTCCGGTCAAGGGCATGTACAGTGGTTGTGGGCACATCCCCGGCAGGGGGTGTGCAGGAGGCAGCTGGTCAGTGTTTCTCATGACGTTTCTAGCTCTCTATCCTTCTTCCTTCCTCTCTGTGGAAAATCAATAAAATATACTTTTAAAAAAGAAAAAGATCTTCTCACTGCCACAAAATCTTTTTTTTTTGTTGTTATTAATGCTCACCTGAGGAAAATTTTCCCACTGCTTTTCAGAGTGGGGGGGGGCACAAGATATGAAGAGGCACACATCAGCACGGGGTGATCAGTGTATCCTCCTGACCAAGAATCCTCCATGCATAGGCCAACATTAACCATTGAGCAGAACCGGCCAGGGCAGGGGTTAAATTTTATTTTTTTAAAGGAATTTTGGGTTGACTAATTTGTCTAGTAGGTTTGTGAGAGATGTAGATTAAAACATTTGGAGGTTTGTGAGAGATGTAGATTAAAACATTTGAAAAAACTGTTGAGTTTTGAAGAATTGATTAGATATAAATGTAAAGATCCTGAAATGATACACTTTTGCCTTTTGAACTCTGTAGGTCAAAATGCAAATCTTCGTGAAGACCCTGACCGGCAAGACCATCACTCTGGAAGTGGAGCCGAGTGATACCATTGAGAATGTGAAAGCCAAGATCCAGGATAAGGAAGGCATCCCCCCTGACCAGCAGAGGCTCATCTTTGCTGGCAAGCAGCTGGAAGATGGCCGCACTCTTTCTGATTACAACATCCAGAAAGAGTCCACCCTGCACCTGGTCCTGCGTCTGAGGGGTGGTATGCAGATCTTTGTGAAGACCCTGACCGGCAAGACCATCACCCTGGAGGTTGAGCCCAGTGATACCATTGAGAATGTCAAGGCCAAGATCCAAGATAAGGAAGGCATCCCTCCTGACCAGCAGAGGCTCATCTTTGCTGGCAAGCAGCTGGAAGATGGCCGCACTCTTTCTGATTACAACATCCAGAAAGAGTCCACCCTGCACCTGGTCCTGCGTCTGAGAGGTGGTATGCAGATCTTCGTGAAGACCCTGACCGGCAAGACCATCACCCTGGAGGTTGAGCCCAGTGATACCATTGAGAATGTCAAGGCCAAGATCCAAGATAAGGAAGGCATCCCTCCTGACCAGCAGAGGCTCATCTTTGCTGGCAAGCAGCTGGAAGATGGCCGCACTCTTTCTGATTACAACATCCAGAAAGAGTCTACCCTGCACCTGGTCCTGCGTCTGAGGGGTGGTATGCAGATCTTCGTGAAGACCCTGACCGGCAAGACCATCACCCTGGAGGTTGAGCCCAGTGATACCATTGAGAATGTCAAGGCCAAGATCCAAGATAAGGAAGGCATCCCTCCTGACCAGCAGAGGCTCATCTTTGCTGGCAAGCAGCTGGAAGATGGCCGCACTCTTTCTGATTACAACATCCAGAAAGAGTCTACCCTGCACCTGGTCCTGCGTCTGAGGGGTGGTATGCAGATCTTCGTGAAGACCCTGACCGGCAAGACCATCACCCTGGAAGTGGAGCCCAGTGATACCATTGAGAATGTCAAGGCCAAGATCCAAGATAAGGAAGGCATCCCTCCTGACCAGCAGAGGCTCATCTTTGCTGGCAAGCAGCTGGAAGATGGCCGCACTCTTTCTGATTACAACATCCAGAAAGAGTCCACCCTGCACCTGGTCCTCCGTCTGAGGGGTGGCTATTAATTCTTCAGTTTTGCATTCATAGTGTCCAATAATGGCACTATGCATTCTAGCCATTTGCCCCAATTTAAGTTTAGAAATTACCAGTTCAGTAATAACTGAATCTGTTCAAAATGTTAATAAAAGTTTTGTTGCATGGTAGCATATTTGGTGTCTGTTGTCATGAAATTATATAGTGATGTGGGGATTCCTATATGGTTAAAATGGTGTTTAAGGAAGGGATTTAATTTTGATGCCAATGTGACCAAAATTAAGCCATAGGACTTGGGTAAACATAATTGCAAGACTAAGACCAAGATATAGGAACTTGGTCTTAGTATTGTAATTATAATTACTGTGTGCTTTTCTTGCTCAGTAGAGCATTGTACTCAAGTACTTTAGGTAGTAAGATGGAAACTTAATCCTGTCTGTTTTATGTGAAGTCAGCTAAGAATCAAGTGGAGCCCTTAAATTTGAAAGAAGGCTGGCTGGCAAGAAACAATGTGTGAAAGAAGTTAAAAAGGTTCTGATCTAAGGCCACTTGCAGACACTGGTGTGTGAGCCAGCAAATGAAGGTAGGTCCTAACAATCTTAAGATACTAATAGCTCTACATTATTATAAGGAAGATAAGATTGCAACAGCAAATGAAATTCTCTAATTTGGGACTTGATAAAAGTTTTACCTAAAGCTAACACAAGCAGTTTTTATGTTGCCATACCAGTAACACTAGGCAGGAGTATATTGCTGATAAGAGAATTTTTAAAAATATATTTTTACTTTTTTTTTTTTTTTTACAGAGTAAAGGGAGTTTTTTACAGAGTAAAGGGAGTTTTCTACAAGTTCTCAACCTCGTTTTCCTTTACAAACAGTTCCCTGTAGTATGGTGGTTTTTCAACTTGGAACAAAATTGAATGGTGTTTGTTGAGGTGATGGGGAGGTGTCCAGAGGTGCATTGTTAAAATATAGAAAACCAAGTATCAGGCCTAGAACTAACCCTTGATAGTCCAGGTTTACCTCAAAATGACTTGGGACATATTCTGCCTTAGCAATTGTCAAATATTTGAGCATAAAAATTTGGGAGTACTTAAGTTAGAAACTTGGAGATAGCACTTAATTTTAGACCAATTTAGTGTATGAATACTTCGAATACTTGAGCCAGAAAGAGGGCCAACTGCTTATATATCAAACCCTTGGGGGTGGTAATGAAAAAAGCTTTTAAAACTTTCCTGATAGAAACTTCAATGATGAGAGAATCAGATCATCTGCCTCTTGCGCACCCCCTACTGGGCATGCACCCTGACCAGTAATGGAACTGGCCTGGTTATTGGGCAATGCTCAACCACTTAGCCACACCGGAGGAGCAGTACCCTCTTGAATGGAAGCCTGTGGCTGAAGCTGTCCAAGGAAGTGATCCCCTGGAAAGCGCTCTGGGATTCTCCCCTTTCCCTGCTGTCTTGTAGCTCTAGGCTTCTCAGGTGCTTGCCCACCAACTGAGGTTAGGAATGGGGTCCCCAGGCATGGGCCTCTGGGCCAGGCTGTGCAGCGGGCTGGCCTGAGCAGACCTGCCTCATCCTTAGGGGGTCCACGAAGACACCAGGAATGCCCTTTACATTTACAGAATCACCTGGGGGTCGCTGATGTGCATGGGAAGGCAGGCGGGTGGGGAGGCTGCCCTCTACAGCCACCCCCAGCGCTGCCTTCCCCTGGTGTCCTGTCCTGCCTGCAGGTGCTTGCATCCCACCCTCCTCCCTCGCTGCTGCTTTACAGCCTCCTACGTCCACAAGTGTGTTAAGTGAGAAAATAAGTGGAGAAAAAAAAAAAAAAAATTCCCTGCCTGGCTGTGATTCAGTGGTTGAGCTTCAATAGGAACCCAGTTCAGTTTCCTGTAAGAGCACATACCCAGTTTGCAGGAGGAAGCTGATCAATGTTTCATTAATGTTTATATCTCTAAAGTCAAAACATTTAAAATAATTATTGATTTCAGAGAGGGAGGGAAATCTTGACGAGAATCATTGGTTGCCTGCCTGCCGCCTCCATGCCCCCTACTGGGGATCCAGCCCTCAAACCAGGGACATATGCCCCTGACTGGAATCAAACCTGGGACCCTTTGGTCTGCAGGCCGTTGCTCTATCCTCTAAGCCAAACCAGCTAGGGAAAAACTTTAAAAGCCTACCTTAGGTTTAAGGAAGGTGACCTCTCCAGTTCCATCAGTCATTACATGGGTTAACTTGCTGAAGGCTTAGTTCCTGTTGGGAAACCAATGATTGGAATACATAGCTCAAAAAGTCCATGAGATTATATTGGGTTTCTAACCCCTTAAGAATGTCCAAACTAGTGCTTTTATTAAGCGGGCATTTTGCTGAATATGTAATAATTGGAAAAAGAGACTTTTTAATAGTAAAGTGAATTTTTAAAGATTGGTGTGGCTGACATTGTTGCTTACACTGAAAGGTCACAAGTTCCATTCCCAGTCAGGCTATGTACAGAAGGCAATGGATTGATGTTACCCTATCACATCAATGTTTCTTCCTCTAAAAGTTCATGTTTAGCCCTAATTGATTTGGCTCTGCGGATAGAGTGTCGGACTGCGAACTGAAAGGTCCCAGGTTTGATTCCAGTCAACGCCACATACCTAGGGGCCTGGATTGCAGGCTTGATCCCCAATAGGGGGTGTGCAGGAGGCAGCCAATGATTCTCATTGTTTCTATCTCTCCCTTTCCCTTACTCTTTAAAATCAATAAAAATGTGTGTATTTGTTTTTATTTATTTATTTGTTTATTTATTTATTTATTTATTTATTTTACAGAGAGGAAGAGAGAAGGATAGAGAGCAAGAAACTTCAATCAGAGAGAAACACCGATCAGCTGCCTCCTGCACAAAATGTGTGTATTTTTAAAGTTTATGTTTAAACATTTTTTCCTTTTTCCTAACACTAATAAAAGCCTTGATTAATAAACTTGAATAGGCTCTGGCTGGACAACTCAGTTATAGTATTGCTCCCATATACGAAGGTTTTCAGTTTGATCCCTGGTCAGATACAAGAATCAATGAATACATGAATGGAACAACAGATTGGTGTTTCCAAAATCAATAATTAGTGGTTGAGCATTGATCCATCAACCAGGAGGCCACGGTTCAAGGCATGTGCCTGGGTTTTGGGCTTGATCCCTGGTGTGAGGCAAATGGGAAAAAGGCAGCAGATTGATGTTTCTATCCCTCTCCCTCTCTAAAAGCAAATATATATTTTAAAACATACACACACACTGAAGGTTCTTGGCTTCAATTTCTTGGCAAGGGCATGTATCTGGGTGGCAGGTTTGATCCCGGAACTTTTTTTTTTTTAATATATATTTTTATTGATTTTTTACAGAGAGGAAGAGAGGGATAGAAAGTTAGAAACCAATGAGAGAAAAACATCAATCAGCCACACACCTCCTACCAGGGATGTGCCTGCAACCAAGGTACATGCCCTTAACCGGGATCAAACCCGGGACCTTTCAGGCTGCAGGCCGTCGCTTTATCCACTGAGCCAAACCGGTTTCCTCTGATCCCGGAACTCTTAACGGGTGTGTGTTGGAGGCAACAAATTGATGTGTCTCCCTTCCACCCTCCCTCTCTTCCTCTTTGACTCAAAAAAAATCAATAGAGAAAAAGATCCTCACATGAGGGTTAACAAAAAGTCTATATATAAAAAGCCAGTGACTGGAACTCCATGACTGGTTGCTGTGTGATGCCCACTGTGATGAGGGTTTGGGACTTGCTGGCCAACTTCCCCTGGCCCTGCTCCTGATTGCCCCTCACACCAATAGGGGCGGGGCTGGCAGGCCAACTCCTGTGAGCCCTACCACTGATTGGCCGCGTTGGACTGCAACCCCTCCCCCTGACTGGCCCCACCTCTGATTGCCCCCCCCCCGCCCCCATTCCAGTAGGGGGTGGAGCCAGCTGGCCAACCTCTTGCAGCCCCTCCTGCCCGGCCCCACCCCAGATTGGCCCCCCCATCAATTGGGGGTGGGGCTGGCCCACCAACCTCCCATCGCTCCTCCCTCAGCTGCTGATCTCCAATAGGCTCCCCATCCCATTCAGGGGATCACTCCTATTGAGACCGGGCTGGCTGGACCCCACTTGTGCACAAATTCATGCAGTGGGCCTCTAGTATATAAATAAAAATATACAAAGAATAAAAGCATTTCAGCTGAAACCGGTTTGGCTCAGTAGATAGAGTGTTGGTCTGCAGACTGAAAGGTCCCAGGTTCGATTCCCGTCAAAGGCATGTATGTACATTAGTTGCGGCCACATCCCCAGTAGGGGGTGTGCAGGAGGCAGCTGGTCGATATTTCTCTCTCATCGATGTTTCTAGCTCTCTATCCCTCTCCCTTCCTCTCTGTAAAAAATCAATAAAATACCTTTTAAAAAAAAGGAAAAAACATTTCACTGAACAGTATTTAGTTTGGGGAAATAGGACTTGCACAATTGAGATTTCTACCAAATTTTCACTACAGCTTGACATGCTAATGGATCTTGTGAAAAAGGTTTTCCAGCTGTTCCTGTCTCTTAAGTTTCAGGATCTCTTCCATAGGAGTCCCCAAAGGTATTCATGGGTCTCAGCAAATTCATCCTACACACACTTGAAATTTGAGCAAGGAAAAGACTCGCCCTGTGTCTCTTAACTATCCCCAATTATAATCTTCTTTGTCTACCTTCTATTTAGGAGTTCATTAATATGTTCTATTTCTTAAGAACTTTCTTGAAAGGTGCCTGTGTGCTAAGTTGTCTTAAAAGAATGCTTGCTTGCCGAAACCGGTTTGACTCAGTGGTAGAGTGTCGGTCTGCGGACTGAAAGGTCCCAGGTTCGATTCTGATCAGGGGCATGTGCGTTGGTTGCGGGCACATCCCCTGTGGGGAGTGTGCAAGAGGCAGCTGGTTGGTGTTTCTCTCTCATCGACGTTTCTAGCTCTCTATCTCTCTCCCTTCCTCTCTGTAAAAAATCAATAAAAATATATTTTAAAAAAGAATGCTTGCTTGGCATGCTGAAAGCAAGTCTCAGTAGCCTGATGCCACTCCAAGATAAAGTTTTTGCTAGTTCTCAGTGAAATGAAAAATAAGTGAGAACAAAACAATGGATTATACATAAATTATGAAGTCCATTCAATTCAAAAGATTATACACTGTATAAAAGTGTTGCAGTATAATAAAATGATTGAGTGTGGCTCTGGAGACACGATTACTTGAATTTAAATCTGGCTCCACTTACTGGCTAGGAACACACAAAAGGGTGGGCCCCTGTTTAACATTGGTTCCTTCAGGAAGGTAAAGAGGGGTTAGGGCGATGTATCTAAACTCTACCAATATTCTAGATATTTTCTCATCTGCAACCCATAGGCTTCAAGGAGGCCTGAAGTCATTTGCAACATAGCCTCAGTATTGTTCACAACACACATCCCTGTTCAAGAGCCAGCAAAGGACTTCTACCCTGCAGTCAAATTATGCTCCCAAATTGGATCGAGTTCCTGATTTATTATGCACAAGTCTATGCATCTCCCAGGGCCTCCAGAAACTATATCTCATGAGAATTCCTTAACCTCCAGAGCCTTCATTTTAATTATACTCTGCTCATTCCTTAAATAATCTGAAGGGACAAGTCATGCTCCCTTTAGTTAGGCTCAGCAGACTCCAACCTGAGACAGATGCTGATTTCTGGGAAAGCATATTGCACTCAGTGCAACAATAGTAACGGGGAAGTAAGTTTTGGGGTTTTACTTTTTTCATATTTTCTTGATCCCATTACATCCCTTAGTCTCCCCACACACACACACTATTTTTTTAATTTAATTATTTTATTGTTGTCAGAAGTTGAGTGTTAAAGTTTGCTTCCCAGCTAGTAGGTATCAGCCAACCCCTATAATTTGTTCTAGCACCTACTCCTCAGCCACACATACCACAACTCCTCTTAAGGAACACCTTTACTTTCAGAAATTTCTAGTATCAGTGTTTCCCAAACTTTGTCCTCCAAACATAGCCACTCTAAGAAGGATGTTGTGGTCACAAGGGCTCAGGAAATTATTTCCTCTCTCCTGGAGACTTATGATATGCACTACCATATTAAAGGCTCAAGAAGTTTTGCCTTGCCCTGACTGGTTTGGCTCAGTGGATAAAGCATCAGCCTTCAGACTCAAGGGTCCCAGGTTCGATTCCGGTCAAGAGCATGTACTTTGGTTTGGGGCACATCCCCAGTAGGGGGTGTGCAGGAGGCAGCTGATTGATGTTTCTCATTGATGTTTCTAACTCCCTTTCCCTTCCTCTCTGTAAAAAAAATCAAATATGTATTTTATTTCAGAGAGGAAGGGAGAGGGAGAGAAAGCTAGACACATCAATGATAAGAGAAAATCTTTGATTGGCTACCTCCGCACATTCCACACTGGGGATCAAACTCGCAACCTGGACATGTGCCCTGACCAAGAATCAAACAGTGACCTCCTGGTTCATAGGTCAACAACCACTGAGCCATGCTGTCCAGGCTAACCCAGTGTTTTTCAATTTCACCTTTTATTTAACCTTTTCTATGAATGTCCCTCGCGTTTTGAGAAACACTGTTCCAGCCATGACCTTTCCCATCTCCACTGTGGATCGCGCATGGTTCCAGGCCTCTACGTGCAAACTCTCACAACTGTAAACCTACTTTTTTCCCCACCCTGTATTTCATAGTATAGACATCTCACACTTTACCTATCTTGATGATGGATATGTAGAATGTTTTTAAATTTTCACTGTTAAAATAATGCTGCAATGAACATCCTTGTAAATTCTCTTATTGCTGTATCAAGATGAAATTTTACAATTTGATTACTACAAAATTTCCCTTCAAAAAGATTATACCACACACAGTGGAATATTATTCAGCTTTAAAAAGAAAGGAAATTCTGACACATGCTATTAATACAACATGGATGGACCTGGGAGATATGATGCTAAGTGAAATAAGCCACTCACAAAAGGACAAATACTACATGATTCCACTTACATTAAGTATAGGGAATAATCAAATTTGTATAGACAGAAAGTGGAATGGAGTTGCCAGAGCCTAGGGGAGAGGGAACGGGAAGTTGGTGTTTAATACATATGAAGTTTTCGTTTGGGATGATGGAAAAGTTCTGGAGATTATAGTAGTGATGATTACACAACAATGTGAATGTCCTAATGACACTGAACTGAACACTTAAAAATTTTTAAAATGGCTCTGGCCAGTGTTTCTCAGTGTTTAGAACATCAACCTGTGCACCAAAGGGTTGTGGGTTTGATTCTGGGTCAAGAGCAGATACCTGGGTTGCAAGTTCAATTAATGCCCAGCCCGAGTCAGAGCACATGCAAAAGGGAACAAATTGATGTCTTTCACATTGATGTTTCTTTCTCTCTTCCTCCCCCCACCCCAATCTTCTCTCCCTCCCTCCCTTTAAAAATCAATGAAAAAAATATCCTAGGGTGAGGATTAACAACAACAATAACAAAAGTTAAAATGGATAAATTTTATATTATGTATCTTATACCATAATAATTTTTTTTAAAAACTATGCCAACATAAATTTCCATTAGTATGACCTAAGAGTACCTAGCCTTTCATACCCTCATTAACATACATTACAAATTGTTTTAATTTTGAATAATTTGAAGGACAAATTTTTTTAAAGATTAATTTTAGGGATAGAGAGAAGGAGGAAGGAAGGGAGGGAGGAAGGGAGGGAAAGAGACAGAGATATTGAGTTGTTGTTCCACTTATTCACTAGAGGCCCCATGCATGAAATTGGTGCACAGGTGGCAGGGGGTGTCCCTCAGTCTGGCCTGCACCCTCTCCAAACTGGGGCCCCTCGGGGGATGTCCAACTGCCTCTTGCAATCCAGGACCACTGGCTCCTAACCACTCGCCTGCCTGCCTGCCTGATTGTCCCTAACTGTTCCCCTCCTGGCCTGATCACCCCTAATTGCCTCTGCCTCACCCCACACCTGGACCTGGCCTTCTCTGCCTCTGACCAGCTACAGACACCCAGGACCCAGGCAGGCTTTGGTGTATGGCTTGTCCCTTTGCCAGGCCACAGGCACAGGTGCTGGTGCCTGGCACTGCAGGGTAGATGGCTTGTTCCTATTCCAGGCTTGCAGCCTGGCTGGTCCCCATTCCTCTCTCATGAGCTCATTTGTGCCTGGCTGGTCCCCATTCCTTTCTACCCAGTGTTGAGTGAGCAGTTCATGAGGGCATGATGACCACTTGCATATTAGCTCTTTATTATATAGGATTGGTTGATTCTTATATGTGCCCTTACCGTATATGGAACCCACAACCTTGGCATATTGGAATGATGCTCTAACCAACTGAGTACCTGGCAGGGGACACCTTATTGTTTTAATTTGCATGTTTCTGATTAACCTTATGAGATAAAGCACTATTTGTATTTTTGTATTTTTTACATTAATTTGTACTGAGAATTACCTTTTCACACTTTGGCCCTTTTTATTAATTTGTAGGACCTCTTTTTATATTTTCTAAAAAGTAATAACCTATCTGTTATAATAGAGATAAATAGTGTCTTTCAAACTATTACCTCACTGTTTGTTTATGGTATTTTTTGTCAAAACAGAAGTTTTGAAACTGAAAGAGAATCTGGCAGTCTTTCTCTGTATTACTTCTGGGCCAAAAAAATAAGTAAAAGTGTAACTACAACACATTTTTTAAAGAATCAGAATCAGCCCTGATTGGTCTGGCTCAGTGGATAGAGCATCAGCCTGTGGACTGAAGGGTCCCAGATTCGAGTCCAGTCAAGGGCATGTACCTGGGTTGCAGGCACATCCCCAGTAGGAGGTGTGCAAGAGGCAGCTGGTCGATGATTCTCTCTCATCGATGTTTCTAACTCTCTATCCTTCTCCTTTCCTCTCTGTAAAAAATCAATAAAATACATTTTAAAAAAAGAAACAGAATCAGAATCATCAATATTTCTACACCCCTCTGTGTGAAGAGTATTCCAGGAAGAGAAACATGCCCCCTGCCATGACTCCCAGATCATAATACCATTCTTCCCCACAGGAATCAACATGCCAATGGCAGAGACTCTTTTTTTAGAGAGGAAAGGAGAGGGAGAGAGAGATAGAAACGTCAATGATAAGAATCATTGATCAGCTGTCTCCTGCCCATTGAGCCTGCAACCTGGGTATGTGCCCTTGACTGGAATTGAACTCGGGACCCTTCAGTCTGCAGGCTAATGTTTTATCCACTGAGCTAAACTAGCTAGGGTGGTTGAGACTCTTTGAAGCCATTGATTAATGCATTGATTCTCAACCAGTGTGCTGCAAGAATTTTTAAAACATACAATACCTGACTATTTAGTCCAGGACACTGACCTCTTTTCTCTTATATTGTCAAATAAAAAAATGACAATAGCTAACACATAGCCATATTTTTTGTCAGATCAGCAAAATATATAATACAGTTTATGGTGAGCCACAGAATTTTAATAATTATTTTATGTGTCCCATGAGGTGAAAAAGGTTGAAAATCACTGGATTATTGTAATGCCTATCTTAACTCCAGTGTTAGTAGTGGCCTTGACAAATAAATGCCTTTTCTATTATATAACTATATTTTGCCAAGCACACTGAACACTATTATAATTGTTTTTCTGTCACTCAGATGATAGCCCCATGATTCTTTTTGTATTTTTAAGTATGTTTGCCTTGTTTAGAATTACTTATAGCTTATTTTATTTATCTGTTTACTTATTTCAGAGATAGTGGAGGGAAGGGAGAGAGAGAGAGAAATATCGATGTGAGAGAGACACATGGATTGGTTGCCTCCTGCAGGAGCCCTGTCTAGGGCCCTGCACCGAGAAGGAGCCTGCAACTGAGGTATGTGCCCTTGATCAGAATTGAACCTCGGACCCTTTGGTCCACAGGCTGACACTCTATCCACTGAGCCAAACTGGCTAGGGCTACTTTTATTTTTTTTAAATGGAAATAGCTTAATTCATATTTTTTATCTTGTTAAATGGACAGTACAACACAACTTCATAATTTTTTAGAAATTCAGAAAATCTAGAATGGAAAAAAGAAGAAAATAAAATAACCTCAATAAATTACCTGAATTTCTACCAACTAGTGTTAACTATTGGAAACATACATTTAAAAAAATATATTTTATTGATTTTTTTATAGAGAGGAAGGGAGAGGGATAGAGAGTTAGAAACATCGATGAGAGAGAAACATCGATCAGCTACCTCCTGCGCACCCCCGACTGGGGATGTGCCAGCAACCAAGGTACATGCCCTTGACCGGATTCGAACCTGGGACCCCTCAGTCCACAGGCCAATGCTCTATCCACTGAGCCAAACCAGTCTCGGCAATAACATACATATTTTTAACACATTTTTTAAAAATATATTTTATTGATTTTTTTACAGAGAGGAAGGGAGAGAGAGAGAGAGCCAGAAACGTCAATGAGAGAGAAACATCGACCAGCCGCCTCCTGCACACCCTCCACCAGGGATGTGCCTGCAACCAACGTACATGTCCCTAACAGGAATCGAACCTGGGACCTTTCAGTCTGACCTACTCTCTACCACTGAGCCAAACCGGTTTCGGCTTTAACACACATTTTTAAAAATAGGGGCTCACATAATGTTTTATATTCTGCTTTTTTACTTACTATGTATTTATATTATTTTATGTTAATAATTATACATCTTCATGTAAAGAGCTGCACAACATTCTATTGTATGTATCATAATTTGTTTAATCATATGAATTCATCTTTTCACATTTTTATCAAAAGATAAATAGCAAACTGGAAAAAAATATTTACAACATATATAAGGGCTAATTTCTTTAATGTATAAGGAGTTTCTACAATATATATAAGAAACAGATTAGTAATCCAATAGAAAAAAAGGCAAAGAATAAAAACAGACAATTCACAGAAAAGAAAGTGGTTCTTAAACCTATGAAAAGATGTACAGCTTTACTTGCAGTAAGAAAAAATGACTATTAAGTATTATATATGAAATAGCATTTAAAAAATATCTTTCAGATTAACAAAGATAAAACAGGATTGCTAGTACACTCTTTCCAAGAGAGTAGAGAAATATATCCTTATGCATTGTTGTTCAGCATAATCTGGTAAAACCTCTTTGGAATATAGTTGGTAAGTACCTATGAAAATGTGAAATGTGCATGCCCTTTAACCCAGCAATTCCACTACTAGGAATTTTTCAGATGTTCTCACAGATGTGAACGAAGAAGCATGAACACAGATGTACATTCCTATTTTCTTAACAGTAGCAATGCACTAAAAACGACATAAATATGAATAGCTGTATGTGTTAACACCTGTGTGGAAAGGGGGTTATTTATATGTTAATGATTTTGCATACATGTACGTGGGGAAGCACAGGACTTGGTTGTAAAGTCTGTAAGGAGGATTCTCCAAAAGGTCGGGGGGCATCTGGGGGAACCTTGCCAAAGGCAGCAGCCCCTACCTTGACTTTTTCCAAACAAATCCAATCCCTGGGGTGTTTTGCTGGAATCTCATGTTTATTCTTTAAGATCCAATCTGGTAGAAGCATATACTTTCTCAAGGATACTTGCCCTGCTGATTGTATCTAGAGGTTAATTTGAGTTCAAGCTGTTGTTACAATAAAAACCTAAGGAGGCAGGCAATTGAGGCTGTTTTTGGTGCCTAATGCCAACCACCCCCTTAGCCTCTTTCACAGAAACATGTGTCAGAGTGATCTATTCATCCGTGGCTCAGGGCTGCTGGCCAGCACATGTAGAATCATTCTAGAAGAATACATAGAAATTGCTAATGCTGTTTGTCAAATACTTTTAATATAAAAGAAAGAGGGAAAAAACTAACCATGGTTGGTTCCAGAAAGAAAATACCTTCTGAACAGTGTGAATTTTCATCATGGGCCAATATTATCTACTAAAATAAATTATTAATTAATAAAAAGTCACATTTATTTGATGAGTGAGGTTTAGCATCCTTTTCTCCTGTGAACTGTCCCCTCATATCTTCACTTTTTAAAAATTTTGTTCAATTGTCTTACTTACTGGTTTGCTAAGAACATTTACTCTTTGCTGCAGACGCTGCAATTCTGTTTAGTGGTTAAATTTTAGAGTTTCAGGAATTTCCCCACAATTATAAGGCATTTAAGACAGCTTGCCAGGTCCTCAATGAGACAAGCCCATCTTTTTACGTGGATTCCCATCCACACCAGAGAATGTTTGTGGAATCAGGTGGCGTTTATGAGCTCTGTGGGTGGTTCAGGGGCTGCACCTTCCTTCCTGCTCCTGCGCTGGACAAAGGGCTAGGCTCCAGGTCAGCGGCTGACATCCGAGGAACCCGAAGGAGGGGAAGCTCAGGAGAGCCAGGCATCCATCCGCCTTGGTCCCGTTCGGCTGTGGAGATGGATAGGAGCTTGCCCATGGGGGACACGGGCTAAGTTCTGGGACCCGTGGCTCTGAGGCAGAGACAGGCAGAGCACAGGGGCCGCCCTCAGCTTCCTCAGCATTGGCCCCACCTCCAAGCACCGGCCTGACGAATGCAGGCAATGCTCCCAATTTTCAGAACTGCTTAGTTCACCCAGAGTCAGAGTGTCAAACAGTGACCATTGCATCCAGCAAAGGGGTGCACTAGCATTTGGGGGAGAAAATAGGCCTTTGGGACTTATCAGAGGAAGAACTTACTTCTAAGGCTAAATACGCTCTTGGCGACCTTTCAGCAAACCAAGCTTTCACACACACCACTTTGTTGGGTTAGCTGGAGGCTTCCAGCACCTTCTGCTTGCCGTGGCTTCCTGTGAAGCAGCACCTCAGTCCCTCCTGCCACTGTGGAAGCTGTTTTTCTGAGCAACAAGCCTGCATGTAATCGCATTTGTCTTTTTATTTTTACTGTTTGTCTGAAGGAGGCTGGCAGCATTACTACTGAATTATACTGCTGATTAAGCTTCAGCTATTTGTACAGCGCATGAGAAATAACACTGCCGGTATATACCGGAAGGCAGGTCAATGAAATGCGCATTGTAATTGCCTCCAGAGGCCCAAATGGCCGCCTCTATTTTCCAGCCAGAAGCTCTGATGGCCTTTTAGGTAATCCTCCTCCCCCTCCTCCCCTGAGCTTTTCCTGGAAGCAGGTTGGCAGTTTGCTGGAACAAGATGGCTCCTTGTCCCCGCAGCAGCCAAGGCCCAGGGAAAGGGAAGGCCCTGAGCCCCGGAAAGCATGACTAGGGGCCGCACACAAACGGAGACCCCTGGAGAAGGAAGGAAGAGCCTGAGGGGGCAAACTGGGGGCGGGAGGAGCCTGCACAGCAGTGTCTCGTCCTCTGCTCTCTGGCCCCAGCCTCCCTGAGCTGCTGGTGCTCTGCTGTCTCGCCGGCCTCTGTGCAGAAGCAGAAGGCAGGCTGAGGCTTCCGGCAATGTCTGATGACTCACTCGGAGCAGCTGCTCCCTGCAGACTGACTGCAGCCACTTAAAATAGTTCATCTGCTTCCCGCTCAGCTCTGGCCTCTGCACGCGTGTTCCAGGCCAGAGCGTTCATCCGGCTCCGCCTGAGGTGGGTGGTCTAACATGGACATTCATACTGAACCCCGGGGCCTGTGCCTGAAGACATCCCACCAAGTGAATAACCATCTGCGCAGGCTCCTGGGCGACCCCAAACCACAGAAAGGGGGACATGGCTTGGGAACACCCAGAAACAGGCGAATATCACCCCTTCCGTTCTGAAAAGGTGAGGCCAAAACGCTTTGTGTGAGTCCAGGCCCATAGCATCTCCTAAGTGTTCGGTCGCCAAAGGAGGAAGGAACGCGCAGGAGGCCAGAGTGGGGAGGGATCAGAGTGGGGAGGGATCACGAAGTTATTCGATGTCCGCACACCAGGTGGCTGAGCCTGGATTCTCCAGCCCCCAGTGCGGAGCTGGACTTTCTGAAGGACTTTGGGCGCTTTATCTGGGCGGAGACTTCTCTGTGCAGGTCCGCAGGGGAGATAATGGGATGTAGTCTCAGCAAAGGGGAGTGTCTATCGTGAAATGGCCGTTATTTGATCAGACCTAACACTAAGGAAATAAGTATGTCCTCAGTCTTACTCTAGGGCACATGTGTCAAACACAAGTCCCTCAGGCCAAATCCGTCCCGCCAGGCCTTGCAATGTGGCCCGCACAGCGCTGTCATCACTGCACTCCGCTGCGTTTCCATCACAATGACAGTTTATGACTGTTCAGTAAACCATTCGGCCCGTGATTTAGGCTGGATTTTAGATTTTGGCCCCTTCTCTGATTGAGTTCGACACCCCTACTCTAGAGCCTCATATTTGTGAAATAAAAGTGGCCTTTCTTACCCTGTGCCAATTGCTAAGGCTGCCCAGATAAATATACCCAATCACCGGGTAGAAACAGGCAAGTGAAGAGACGCCTGTAATATGGGTGGTAAATACCATGATAGGTCAGGGCCAAACAAGATGCTGAATTAGCCGCCTGCTGGGCGGGAGGGGTGTGCTGTTTGGCCTGGAAGATAAGATGGGGGAGAGGGCCTCCAGTCTTGCTTCCCCACCTATTGCCTTGGAGCAAGGTGCCTACCTCCCCCTCTGACTCGGGCTCTGCTCCAGGCACCTCAGCGTCAAATCGGCATCCAGCTGCCTGTGCCTGGGAGGTGCTAAGAAAAGCAGGTGGCTCCTGCCTGGCTCTGGCAGTTGCCTACTCACCCCCCTCCAAACACCCAGGCCTCGGGAATGACATTTTAGGGGTGAGTCCTCCTCACTCACGCTGCCTCTCTCCGAAGAGCAAAGTGTGAAAACATGGTGCGCAGTTGTGCGGAGGGGTGAGGAACAGCTGGCTGTGTTTTCCTCTCCAACCCTGGGCCTGGGCAACTCCAACACCTGTTTCTCCCCACCTGCACCCACCTGCGGGGGGTAGGGTGGGGTGGAGGGAGTCACACAGCTAAGGAGCCTGGTTTCACTTTAAATTTGTGATTGCACAACGCAAAGGGTTCTGACTCTGCCAGGCAATTTCACTCCTTTAGTCTGAGACGCGATATGCTTCATTTTCTTTCTTCAACCTCCCCACCTGCCCCTTTACTCTCAGCTAGTGACCTCACTTTGCTTAAAAAAAAATGTTTTTATTCATTTTTTAAGGAAAAGATTGGAAGGCAGAGGGAGAAACATTGATAGCCTGCCTCCCTCACGCCCCCTACTGGGCATTGAGCCCACAACCTGGGCATGTGCCCCCACCAGGAATCAAAGGGGCGACTTCTTGGTGCATGAGATGATGCTCTTCCAACGGAGCCATGCCAGCCAGGGCAACCTCACCTTTCTTTTCTTCCTTTTCTTTTTCTTTCTTCCTTTCTTTCTTTCTTTTAATATATTTTATTGCTTTTTTACAGAGAGGAAGAGAGAGGGATAGAGAGTTAGAAACATCGATGAGAGAGAATCATCGATCAGCTGCCTCTTGCACACTCCCCACTGGGGATGTGCCCGCAACCCAGGTACATGCCTTTGACCGGAATCGAACCTGGGACCCCTTAGTCTGCAGGCCGACGCTCTATCCACTGAGCCAAACCGGTTTCGGCACAACCTCACCTTTCTGAGAAAACAGAGGCAATTGGTTTTCTCACACTTGGTCTGAAACTTGTCCACACCTGGACCTGCCTTGTCTCTTGTCTTCCGTTACATGAGCAGAGACGAACTCTTCCACTTGGGCCATCTGCTCATCTTCTCAGGGACTGGGTTCTCTGAGGTGCCCTCCTTCCTCCCCCTGCTCCAGGACAGTCCATCGGCATCAAAGAGCACCTTTCATTCCCTGTGTCTGTGACCTTTAAACAAGCACTCGCCTCCCCAGCCCTTTCAGTGCGGGCCCCACTTCCCGGCTTCCTACATGGTGGGACACCTCCAAAGGACGGTCTGCACGCTGTCTCAGCTTCAGCTTCTTCACTTTTATTTCTGGATCCAGATTGTCTTTTAAAAAAGAAATTTAAAAGAAGAAGAAATAAAACCTGGCCGGCATGGCTCAATAGCTGAGTGTCAACCTATGAACCAGGAGGTCACAGTTCTATTCCTGTTCAGGGCACATGAGCCCAACCATAAATCTGGTGTTTTATTTCTCTTTAAAAAAAAATATTGTCGTTGATTTCACAGAGGAAGGGAGAGGGAGAGAGATAGAAACATCAATGATGAGAATCACTGATCAGTTGCCTCCTGCATGTCCCCCAAGAGGGATCGAGACCGAGACCCAGGCATGTGCCCTGAAGAGTCCCCTCTAAAAGATGGAAAATGAATAAGAAAGGTGTAAACCTTCAAGGACAGAGAGAGTAGGAGAGAAGACCAGGCAGAGAGGCGTGGCCAGGAGCGTGTGCGCCATAGACAGAGGATGACACTGATAACTCAGGAGAGAAGCTGAGACCTCGGTGCCTGGGGGACCCACAAACGGATGAGACCCTGCTAACCAGGGGGAATGCAGTGGATGTCTGCGTACCAGACTCTGGGAACCATGACATCACCCTCAGGGGATGCTTAAGCAAGCCCCTTCCATGTACTGGACATTTGAGGAAAGTCTCTGCCTGGAGAGGCAGGAAAACACACACACCCCGAAACGGAGGTAAGAGGAGACAACACAGGAACACAGGAAACTGATGCCGAATTTTCCCTTCTCTCTCTCACTGTGGCCCTAGCCCTGGGCCAGGCAATGTGAGGCCTGAAGCATCCAAGCCTGGAGCAAACCTGGCTGTCAACTTTTCTCTTCAGAGAAGCTTTAGCAGAAACCAGGCAGGTCCTGGTAATCTTAGGGCTCCGGAGAGGGTCTAACACTTAAATCTAAACAATTCTTTATTACTTACATGATAAAGTCTACATTGCTGAAATTTCCTAAACTCTTGTCCCTAGTTCTTTACTCAATTGGTCATCTCTCTGCTGTGGCCTAAATATCTGGTGTCCCCAGATTCTAATGCTGAGATCCCGATGGCCAGAAGTGATGGTATTAGGAGTGGGCCTTTAGGAGCTGTTGAGGGCAGGAAGGCGGAGCCCTCAGGAATGAGGTTAGCACCTGTAAAGAGGAAGCAGCAAGAGGGTGTCTGGCTGTGAGCCAGGAAGAGGGTCCTCTCCAGGATGGAGCCATGCTGGTGCCTTGACCTTGGACTTTCCAGCCTCCAGAGCGTTGAGAAATACCTTTCTGTTGTGTACAAGCTGCCCAGTCTGTGGTTCGTTATAGCAACCCAAACAGACGGACAACTTTTCTCTTCAGAAGTAGAACCCAGCCCATCCTTCCCTTCCCAGGCCTGAGTCACCCCCAGGCAGTGGCAGCAAACTCTCCTCACAGCTGGGGTCTAGGAGCAGGACAGACGCTGCCAAAGGAAACCGCAGCAAGGACAAGCTATGCAGGACAAGCATGTCAAGCTCACGGCCCACAACGAATATTTTTGTGGCCCAGCCAATATAACGGTATATAAGAAATATATTATAACAGTATGTAAGAAATGGTTTAATAAAAAATTCATAACAATTTTTACAATGTCCTATTATACATAATTATTAATAATGAACTACAACTTTGGCTAATGACTAATTACTATCATCGTGTTGCATTCATTTCCCTTTGGTGCCTTATCGCAGGTGCACCATTTCTCTCCACTCATACTAGCAGCGAGTATTTTAGCAGCCGATGGCCACGTCATTAGTCTGGACTGACTTGTTTGGTGTGCGCAACAGGAAATATTTCACTTTCAGAGGACAAGAAAAATAGATTTATTTGCATTATGCTTATTAATTTGTGCAGTTATTCAGTGTCTGGTAAGTTAATGTTCAATAAAAAGTATTAGTTTTTATTAAAATGTTCTATTATTTTATGTTACCAATGACTCATCTATTTCAGCCCTATTGAAATAAACCTACGTTTCTATGAAAATTGAAGCTTTTGTTTTTTTGTGGCCACAGAAACTTACACCTTGCTCACTTGGCCATGCTAGCTTTGAGTTTGACACACTTGATGTAGGGCAGTGGTTGGTCAACAGAGCCAAATATCAACAGTATAACGATTGAAATTTCTTTTGAGAATCAAATTTTTTAAACTTAAACTATATAAGTAGGTACATTGTTATTAACTTAATTAGGGTACTCCTAAGCTGGCCTTTGCTAAAAACTTCAAGGGGCCAAAGAGCCGCATGTGGCTCAAGAGTCGCACTTTTGCGGACCACTGATGTAGGGCCTTAAAAGCCAGGGATACACAGATTGTGTGACTCCATTCATGTGACATCCTGGAAATGGCAAAGCTACAAGAGGAGAGATCAGATCAGTGGTTATCAGAGCATGCCAGTTTTGGAGGGGAGGGCAGAGGGGCCCAGAGAGCATTTTGGGGTGAAGAAAACACTCTGTGTCTTGATAGCTGTGGTGGTAATACAATTATCTACACGTTTGTCAGAAGTTAATTTTATTTTATTTTTAAAGTGAGAGTGAGGGAGAGAGAAACATCAATGAGCTGCCTCCTGCACGCCACCCACCAGGGATTGAACTGTGTGCCCGGATTGGAATCAAACTGGCAATCCCCAGGTGCATGGGATGATGTCCAACGCACTGAGCCACACAGGCGAGGGTTGTCAAAAGTTTTTGAACTGTCAGTGTTTTTTAAAGGGGGTGAATTAGACTACAAAAAGACTTCCTGGGGGTAAGAGATCAACGGAAGGACTTGTATGCATATGAGCATAACCAGTGGACACAGAGGGGGTTTGGGGGGGGGGGAGGAGAAGTTTGGGGGGAGTTTGAGGGCATGTGCTGGGGGGTGAGGACAGTTCAATGGGGGAAAAGGGGGACTTATGTAATACTTAGCAATAAAGAATTTAAATTTAAAAAAACACAAAAAACTTCCTGCCAAAACGGGTTTGGCTCAGTGGATGGAGCGTCAACCTGTGGACTGAAAGGTCCCAGGTTCAATTCTGGTCAAGGGCATGTACCTTGGTTGTGGGCACATCCTCAGTAGTGGGTATGCAGGAAGCAGCTGATCAATGTTTCTCTCTCTTTCTCTCTGTAAAAAATCAATAATATATATATTAATAAACTTCCCCTTTTCCCCTCCCTCTTTGTTTTTTAAAAAAATATATATTTTATTGATTTTTTACAGAGAGGAAAGGAGAGAGATAGCCAGAAACGTCGATGAGAGAGAAACATCGACCAGCCGCCTCCTGCAACACCCCCTACTGGGGATGTGCCCGGAGCCAACGTACATGCCCTTGACCGGAATTGAACCCGGGACCTTTCAGTCCGCAGACCGACGTTCTAGCCACTGAGCCAAACCGGCTTCAGCTCTCCTCCCTCTTTGTAAAAGAGAGATGAAAACGCAAAAGGATATCAGAATGTCTGGGTTCAAATCCCACTGCCACCACTTGCAATGTGCAAAGCAAACAGACTTCATCTCCGACTCCTTCCCCTTTTCTGACGTGGAGATTCCAACAGGATCTACCTCGCAGGGTGGAGGTGAGGATTAAAAAAGAGAAGAGCCGAGGCCGGTTTGGCTCAGTGGATAGAGCGTCGGCCTGCGGATTGAGGGTCCTGGGTTCGATTCATCTCCGGTGGGGGGCGCGCAGGAGGCAGCTGATTGATGTTTCTAACTCTCCCTTCCTCTCTGTAAAAAATCAATAAAATATATTTTAAAAAGAGAGAGAGAGAGAGAGAGGGAGAAGAAAAAGCCCTGGCTTTGCCCGGCGCCCTCCAGGCCGGAGGGGGTGCCTGTTCCTGCCCCTGGGTGACCCGCTCCGTATGGGTGACCCGCTCCGTATGGGTGACCCGCTCCGTAGGAGGGAGGCGGAGGTCCCGGCTCCGGTCCCCGCACCGTCACCTGGGGGGACAGCGGCATCAGGACACCCCGCTCCCTGCGGCCCTCCAACCTCAGCCGGGCCCGCCGCCCGCCGCACAGCGGGTGTGTGCGTGTGCGTGTGTGTGTGTGTGTGTGTGTGTGCGCGCGCGTGTGTGTGTGTGCGCGCGTGTGATATTCCTGGGAAGGGGCGGGGCCGCGCTTGGGAGAGGGGGGGGAGCTGAGGGGGCGGGGCCGCGGGGAGGGAGCTGAGGGGCGGGGCCGCGCTTGGGAGAGGGGGGGAGCTGAGGGGGCGGGGCCGCGGGGAGGGAGCTGAGGGGCGGGGCCGCGGTGGGGGAGCTGAGGGGGCGGGGCCGCGCTTGGGAAGAGGGGGGGGGAGCGAGGGGGCGGGCCGCGGGGAGGGGAGCTGAGGGGCGGCCGCGTGGGGGAGCGCGAGGCGGGCCGGTGAGGGAGCTGAGAGGCGGGGCCGCGTGGAGGGAGCTGAGGGGGCGGGGCCGCTGTGGGGGGAGCTTGAGGGGGCGGGGCGCCGCGTGAGGGAGCTGAGGTGCGGGGCCGCGGGGAGGGAGCTGAGGGGCGGCCGGTGGGGGAGGGGGGCCGCGGGGGAGCTGAGGGGCGGGGCCGCGGGTGGGGGGAGCTGAGGGGGGGGGCCGCGGTGGGGGAGCTGAGAGGCGGGGCCGCGGGGAGGGAGCTGAGGGGCGGGGCCGCGGTGGGGGGGGCTGAGGGGGCGGGGCCGCGGTGGGGGAGCTGAGGGGGCGGGGCCGCGGGGGGGGAGCTGAGGGGGCGGGGCCGCGGGAGGGAGCTGAGGGGGGGGCGGGGCCGCGGGGGGAGCTGAGGGGCGGGGCCGCGGTGGGGAGCTGAGGGCGGGGCCGCGGGGGGGAGCTGAGGGCCGGGGCCTCGGTTGGGGGAGCTGAGGGGGCGGGGCCGCGGTGGGGGAGCTGAGGGGGCGGGGCCGCGATGGGGGAGCTGAGGGGCGGGGCCGCGGTGGGGGAGCTGAGGGGGCGGGGCCGCGCTTGGGAGGGGGGAGCTGAGGGGGCGGGGCCGCGCTTGGGAGGGGGAGCTGAGGGGCGGGGCCTCGGGGGGGAGCTGAGGGGGCGGGGCCGCGGTGGGGGAGCTGAGGGGGCGGGGCCGCGGGGAGAAGGGGGAGGGCCGCGGCGGGGCCGCGGGAGTGGGTCCTGGGGAGGCGGGCGGGCGGGCGGGCGGGCGGGCGGTGAGCCGCACCCAGCATCCTCCCCCCGAGCTGGACCTGCGGGCGGCGGGTGGTCCCTGTTTCAGTCCGGGCCACCGGGACCTCCCTGCCCTTCGCCCTCGTCTCCGTCGCTGGTCTCCCCTCACCTCGATCTCAGTTCCGCCTGCCGCGGCCTTTTCTCCGGGGCGGGGGCCCCGACGGCAGACCCTCCCTGTCTCCTGGTCTCCGGTGACTCACCGAGAGGGGCCGTGGAGGCCCAGCCCTGCAGCCCGGCGCAGAGCCGGCGGGCCTGGCGGGGCTGTCCTGGTCCTGGAGGGAGAGGCAGCCCTGCTGAGCGAGCATCCTCTCGGGCCAGGCGGCTGTGAGAACCCGCCGGCCTCTGGCCTCCTGCGCCTCCGGGGCGTGCCCTTGGCTGGGGGGCGGGGGGAGGGCAAGTGCCTCTGCCTCTCTGAGGACCAAGCCCACCTCAGCCTGCATTTTCTTCATATCCCTCTGTCTCCCTTGTAACAGGACCCCTATCAAGCCTACTAAGCTGATCTCCCTCCCTCTCTTCCTCCCTCCTTTTCTTTCTTTCTTTCTTTCTTTCTTTCTTTCTTTCTTTCTTTCTTTCTTTCTTTCTTTCTTTCTTTCTTCCTTTCTTCCTTTCTTTCTTTCTTTCTTTCTTTCTTTCTTTCTTTCTTTCTTTCTTTCTTTCTCTCTCTCTCTCTCTCTCTCTCTCTCTCTCTCTCTCTCCCTCCCTCCCTCCCTCCCTCCCTCCCTCCCTCCCTCCCTTCCTTCCTTCCTTCCTTCCTTCCTTCCTTTCTTCTTTCTTTCTTTCTTTCTTTCCTCACCTGAGTATATGTTCCCATTGCTTTTCAGAGTGGAAGGGAGGGAGGGGAAAAGAGAGAGCTATGGTACTTTCTGTCTCCATAGATTTCCCTATTCTGCACAGCTCATATAAATGAACTCATACAATATGAGATCTCTTGTGACGGGGTTTTTAAAAAATGGATTTTATTTTTTGACAAATATCACATGATTTCTCATATGTGAAATCTAAAGAACAAAATGAACTGGTGAACAAAATAGATCCAGAGACATAGAAGCATGGAGCAGACAGTCAGACCTCAGAGGACAGGCAGGGGGGGGAGGGGGGGAAATGTCAACCAAAGAAGATGCTGCATATTGCATAACGGTGGGCACAGACAATGGTGTGGTGAAGCCTGGGGCCGGTGCAGCCTAGAAGGGGCCAATGGGGGAGGGGGAAGTGGACATCGGTAATACTTTCAACAATAAATTAAAGCAACAAACAGAAAAGAGACCTTGTGCAGTCTTAATCTCCTTTCAATATCCCGGAGGCATATTGGAGCAATAGCTGAGGTACTGAGTATACTCTAATGTCCATCTTTTATGATAATTTCTGTGTTAAGGCAAATCACGTTTTTGTGAGTCAACTCTATGGGTTATTTATTTATTTTAAATATATATATATATATATATATATATATATATATATATATATTTAATTTTTTTATTTTTTTTACAGAGAGGAAGGGAGAGGGAGAGTTAGAAACACTCAAGAGAGAGAGACATCAATCAGCTGCCTTCTGCACACCCCCTACTGGGGATTTGCCCATAACCAAGGTACTTGCCCTTGACTGGAATCCTACCTGGGACCCTTGAGTCCACAGGCCGACGCTCTATCCACTGAGCCATATGTTTTTTTTAAATGTATGAACAAGGGTCTTAGCGGATACCATGCTGAGGAGATTATATCCACAAGCTTCTTGCCGTAAGTATGAAACTTTCAGAGCCGTGTCCTTGGTGGAGATTCATTTTAGCTCTCAGATCTTGTTCTCCGTCTTCATGCCTGAGATTTGCAGTGTCGCAGGCCCAGCTTCCCATCACTGCCAGCACTCATGGAGGTTCCAACTTCCTGTCAGGGAAGGGCCAAAGGACGGAATCAGACAACTGTCTGATAAACAGACAACTGTCCCAAAGCCACAAATTTAAGGGACTTTTTTTAAAAAAATATATTTTATTGATTTCTTACAGAGAGGAAGGGAGAGAGATAGAGAGTCAGAAACATCGACCAGCTGCCTCCTGCACACCCTCCACCAGGGATGTGCCCGTAAGCAAGGTACATGTCCTTGACCGGAATCGAACCTGGGACCTCTCAGTCAGCAGGCTGACGCTCTATCCACTGAGCCAAACTGGTTTCGACTTAAGGGACTTTTTGATGAAGGCAATGAGTCCTGGGGTTTGCCCACAGTGTTTTCATGATAGGGTTTCTCAGCAGGATATTAGTATTTTTCTTGGTGTCACCACAGGTTTCTCTGTTCCCAAAAAGACTGCGCCCCCCACCACTCCCCCAATCCTAGCGTGGCTGTTCCTGGGGGATGTCCGTTCGCTGCCTGGAGTCCCGGGCTGGCAGGGCATAGGAAACTCAACTCAACAGTGTGAGAGTGGGAATTGCCAACTACCTCCTGTGTCGGTCACGTAATCAAAAAAATTGATTTTAGAGAGAAAGGGAGAGGAAGAGAGAGAAACAGGAGAGAGCGAGAGTGAGAGCGAGAGGGAGAGAGAGAGAAGCAGGACAGAAACATCAGCCTGTTGCCTCCCCAGCTCACCCCAACCAGGGATCAAACCAAAACCAGGCGTGTGTCCTGACCAGGAATTGAACCAGCCATCTCTCATGCAGAGGACAACGCTCAGCCCACTGAGCACCAGCCAGGGCGCAGCTGGCTCCTGTCACTTAGCCTAATTGCTTTAAGGGTCATCCCTGTTGAGTGCGCATCAGTAGTCTGTTCCTCTTTGTGGCTGAATGGTGTTCCATTGTGTGGAGAGACCGCGTTTTATTTTCCCGCTTACCGGCTGTGGGCACTGGGGGTGTTTCCACTCAGCTCTTAGGGGAAGGCTGCTGTGAACACTTGTGTGAGAGTGCTGTGGACATCTGCTCCCGTCTTTGGAGCACGTGGCCGAGTGACGTGCTGGGTTGAGTGCCTCCCTCCTGGCGGCACCATTTTACAACCCATTAGCAGAATATGCGAAATTCCAATTTCTCCTCATCCTCACCAACGCTTGTATTGCCCACCTCTTTTTTCTGGCCATCCTCGTGGGTATGAAGTGGTATCTCACAGGGGCTGTGCATTTCCCTCATGGCTACCCATCTGCTGCTTTTGCATTTGGGGTTGTCTGCCCAATTGTCATTGTCACCTGATGTGGGGATGCCTCTGGGGGATTTGAGGGTCTCCCCTCGCTCTCCATCCCCCCAACAGTACAGTAATGCCCTCTGCAATATGATTGGCTACCCCGTCTTTCAAAGCCTCCTGTGCACCAGGAGGCACTGTGCTGGGTGCTGGCACACAGAACAAAAATGACAATGAAGGCCAGATCTCACCCTGGGGAGAGCTTGGGGGTAAGGGTATGGCTCTGGATTTGAACGGCCTGGGAAGGTACCTAACTTTGCCTAGCCTCAGTTTCCTCATCTGTGAAATGAGGTTCCTCTGAGCGTTAAATGTAAAGCACTTACATGGTGTCTGGCACATAGTGAGTGCTCAGCAGGCATTTGCGATTGTTAACGGCGGAGCCAGACGATTAGTGAATGTTAACGATAATGAATAATGAGTTATGGACAGAGGAGTACACAGTGTCATGGGAACACATAGTGGGGACTCCCAGCCCAGTTCAGGCTACGCGGGGAAAGCGGTGTGTGAAGGCAGCTAGCTCACCATTACACCCCCGTGTGTGTGTGTGTGTGTGTGTGTGGTGATGCTGGCAGAGGGGACAGCTTGTGCGAAGGCTCAGAGGAACAGAGGAGAGACTAAAATGGTTCAGAAGGTCTAGAACAGTGCTAGCATTCCGTGATGACGAGAAAGTTCTGCAATGATAGCCACTAGCCAACCACATGTGACTATGAACATCTGAAAAGTGGCGAATGTGACGGTGGACTTGAATGTCTAATTTTATTTTATTATAATTAGTTTGAATGTGACCACCATATTGACAGCAAAGGTCTGGAGAGTAACAGGGGTCAATGAGAGACCAGGGGGGTGGCGGGCAGCGCCTCCGGCTCACAGGGCTGTGTGTGGAGGATGGTTTTATTCTAAGCCCCTGAGGAGACGTCAGTTGGGTGGGGAGATAAGCTGGGGAGGGGGGTGATCTGGTTTTGTTTCTGAAAGATACTCCAGTTGCTGTAAGGAGAGTGTATTATGAGGGTGAGGGTGGGCAGGAGTGAAGTGGGAGCCCAGTGTGGAGGTGGCTGCATTCTCCCAGGGAGTGATGATGATGGTGGCTTGGGCCAGACACAGAGATACATCTGGTACATTTGCTCTGTGTGTGTGTGTGGGGGGGGCGGGTGAGGGAGAGAGAGGCATCCCAGGGCTACTTGGATGGTGGTTGTGTCCGCAAGCATCCAAGGATGAGCCCAGACTAGGGCAGTACAGCCAGCTACCCCCCCCCCCCCCAATGGCTAGATGTCCCGGAGTCCTCTGGGCCCCTGGCTGGGGGCAGGGAGAGGCCCCAGGAGGTGGGAAAGTCCCTTCAAACTGCTGGGTGGGTGGGTGGGTGGGTGAATTCCCTGGGGCGTGTGCTGGGCTGAGGCTCTCCTCTTCCTCTTCCTCTCCTCTCCCCCGCCCCCCTCTTCTCTCTCCCTGTTTCCCTCTCGCCCTCCCTCTTCTCTCCCCCCTCCCCCTCCCCCTCTCCCCATTTCCCTCTCTCCTCTCTCCCCCTTCCCCTGGCGCCATCCACATCAGCTCTCTGTTCTGCGATGAGCCACAGGGCTGTCAGGAGGCCGGTGGTGAAGAAGGGGAGGGGAGGGGAGGGGAGGGGAGGGGAGGGCAGGGGAGGTGCCACTGAAGTAGACCAATGCCGCCCCCCCCCCCCCATGGCTGCCCCTGCTCGCTCCCCGCCGCCCGCAGGCCCAGGCAGCGGTGGGGGCGGGAGCAGGGCGTGTCCTCTCGGGGTGTGGCCAGTGTCCAGCGGGTGAGTCCCCGATGCCCCCCGGCCCTGCCAGGGGAGTGCACCCCGCTCCCACGGTGCGGCGGGCGCGCGGGCTGAGGGTGAGGGCCCCCGGAGCCCCCCGCCGGCTGCAGCCCGAGCTGGGAGTGCCGCCCGCCGGCTGTCCGCCTCCGGCTCCACTTCCTCCGCCGCCCGCGCTCCGCAGCCTCCGCTCAGCCTGCGGGGTAAGTGGGGGCGATCCGGGGTCCCCAAGCCTGACAGTGGGTGCTGGGATGGGGTCCCCGAGTGGGCTTCTCGCCTCTCCAGGCCCGAGTGGGGCTCCGCGGAGCCCGCTCCCTCCGTCCGGGGGCGAGACCCCTGCCCTCCCTGCGGGGCCGGGGGCTCCGGGGGGCTCGGGAGGGGGCGGGGCTGGACCCCAACTGTTGCTGCGGAGGCTGGGAGGTGGGGACACAGGCGATGGGGAGCAGGCCAGGCTGGATGGGGTGCTCCTGGGAGGGTGGGCAGGAAGATGGTGCGTCAGCGCTGCCTGCGGAGGCATCCAGTCTGGCCCCCGCACCCCCCCACCCCGTTTCTGTTGGGGCGGGAGCTGGAGGGAGAGGCCCTTCGCCCCCTCTCAGGTCCCCTCCTCTTCCCTCTGCGCTCTGCTCCCAGCCCCCGGTCCCTGCCGCGCCCCCCGTCTCTAACCGCCTCCTCTGTGCCCCTCCCCGGGGTGCCGGCCCCGCGGCGGGGGGATGGGACGGGGGCGCAGCGCTGGCCGCAGAGCTTGGGCCCAGCGCGGGCGGGGCTGCCGGCCTTGGGCGCTGGGCAGCCAGGGGGTCCCCCCTCTGGAGGCCCGAGAGCCTGGGGCGCAGAGAGGGGCGCTCGAGGCCTTCAGGGGGGTCGGAGGAGCGTCTGGGGCGGTGGTGTAGCCACAGCTAGCGACCTTGGGGCAGTCACTTCCCCTTTTGGGCTGCAGCTGACAGCGGCGGATGCAGGGCTTCTAACGGCCCCCCTCCACCCTCCCAGCCCCCCAGCACCCCCTCCACTCCCCAGCACCCTTCCACCCCCCAGCGTCCCTTCCACCCCTCTCCACCCCTTCCACCCCCTCCAGCGCCCCCTCCACCCCCCAGCGTCCCTTCCACCCCTCTCCATCCCTTCCACCCCCACCAGCGCCCCCTCTACCCCCCTCCACCCCCCAGCGTCCCTTCCACCCCCCAGCGCCCCCTCCACCCCCAGCGTCCCTTCCACCCCCCAGCGTCCCTTCCACCCCCCAGCGTCCCTTCCACCCCCCACCGCCCCCTCCACCCCCCAGCGCCCCCAGCGCCCCCTCCACCGCCCAGCGTCCCCTCCCCCCTCCCAGCGCCGCCAGCGCCCCCTCCACCCCCCTCCGCCCCCAGCGCCCTCGGCGGTGAGAGTTGCGCCCCTGCCGCCGCCGGCGGGCGGTGAGGACCTGCCGGGGCGGGCTGCGGGGGCTGCGGGGGCTGCGGGGGCTGCGGGGCGGAAAGGCTGGTGCTGGGTGCCCCGCTGCTCCCGCCGGCGGGGCTGTGGCCTCAGCGTCAGGCAGTCCTGGAGGGAAAGCCAGGGCCCACCACGGCCCCTTCCGTGGGACGCGTCTAAGAGGCAGACCTGTGGGTCCTGTTCCCCCTCTGAGGACCCATCCTCACCCTGAACGCCCTCCTCCTCGCCGGTGGCCTCCTTCCTTCCTCGCAGCCCCTCCGCCATCCCCCTGGGCCGCCCCCACGGCGGCGGGTGTGCCGGGCTCCAACCCGGGCGCTGCCCCTGGGGCGGAGGCGGGGCCGGCGCAGGCGGGCGGGCTCTGATCTCTCCCCACAGGGCTCGCCGCGGGGCCGCCGCCGCCAGCATGGCCTCGGGCTCCGGGCGCCCGGCGTTCAGGCTGGAGACCTCTGACGGGGGCCCGGAAGATGGAGCTGATGTGGACGGAGGAAAGCGGGGCCTCGGGGATGTGCTGCCCCCCATGGAGTCACCCTATGTGGGCGAGGACCGGAACTTCTCCCCTCAGATCAAAGTGAACCTCAACTACCGGAAGGGAGCAGGTGCCAGGTAAGGCAGCAAACGGGGGTGCAGCCCGGGGCCCCTCACTTCCAGCAGAGCACTGGCCCCGACAGGCTGACCTCTGCTCTGCTCTGGGGATTGCCCCTTCCAGAACCTTCTCTGCTCTTGCCCTTCTGCCTTCTGAGGTCACGCTCTTCTTCAAAGGAACATACTCTTCCAGCTCCAAGTGCCCAGCTGGCACTTGCATCCCCCCGTTTATGCCTGCCTCGGCCCCCCCCTATGACAGACGGTAGCAGGATCCACACTCCCGTCCAAGCTGAGCCGGTCAGCCACGGGTGTGGATTCTGGGCTGGTGGACGGCAGGCTTCTGCTGGGAGCACCTTCATGTAGCGTTTCCCGGGATCTGTGTCAGTTCAGACTGTGTGAGACCCCTCCTGCCAGGAGTGACTCTTCCAGCCCGGCTCAGGGGAGAGGAGTCTGGGTCTGACATGTGTGGGTCTGACATACAAGTTCTGACCAGGAGACTCTCCGCGGGCCAGGTGGGACTCTAGGGAAGGCCCTTCCTTCCTCCTCAGGCCTGGGCCGCCGGCCGTGGCCTCCCAGCCCAGAGCCCCTGCCGCTGTGCCCGAGGCCCCCAGCCAGATGCAGACGGAGACGGAGAGGCTGCTCAGAGGCTGCTGGGAGCTGGGTAGCCAGCGGACAGGCAGAATGGGCCCCTTGACGCCCTTTGGTATCTCAGTCTGTGTCCCTGAGGGGCTTCCCACCCTGTGACTGTGATGTCACCCTAAGAAAGGGAGAACTCTGTCCAAACAGGCACTTCCCCTGTCTGGGCTCCCGCAGGGCCATGGCAGCGGCAGAGCCTTTGGCACGTTGTGGCCACGTGGTCTGCGGGCAGATGATGTGCGTCTGGCCAGCGAGGCGGAGGTGCAGCTTCCGGGGGTGGAGGAGGCGGTCCGGCCCTCAGTCATGTGGACATGACTTCAGACACAACTGATCCCAACAATCCCCTCACTCAGCGGTCACCACCATCTATGGGAGCTGTGAAGCTAGGACCTGAGGGTCCCCAACGTTATAGGCCCCTTTGTCTGTCCCTCCCTGTCTGCTGGTCATGGCCAGGGCCCCGAGGATAAGCTTGTCTCTGAATAGTGCCAAGCCCAGGAGGGGCACTCCTTCCCTTTCCTGTCACCAGACTCCGCGAGATTCTGAAGAGCTAGGAGGCCCCTCCGGGCCCTTTCCCGGAAGTGTGGCTTCTCAGTCAGACTCAGCGAGCATGTGCTGGGCCCGGTGAGAAAGCGCTGTGCCCGCCTAGGACTCGGGCTGGGAGTCCGGTGGGCGGTGGTTAGACAGGCCCCGTGGGAGCCCTGGGCTCTGCATCGTGTGCCTGGGGAAGTCACTTTATTGCCTTTTTTGTCTAAAAGAGAAAGCGGGTTCCTGACCCCCAGGCTGAAGTGAAAGCAGATGCTGCATTGCTTGTCCAAACGTGGTTTCTGAGGATGAGGGGCTTCCCTTGACCCCTTTGTCAAGGCCAGCGAGGCACACAGCCCCTGAGGGCCTGGCCTGACTAGCTCAGGGGCCAGGGAAGGCCCTGTGCTGAGACCCACCCTGTGGGACAGTGAGCCTGTGGACAGATCCTCAGGCACCTTGCAAACGACAAGGACCTGTGTGGGGAGCAGCTGTGATGCCTGGAGCCACGGACATGGGTCCTGTTCCCCCCTCTCCAGGCACCCCACCCCCGCTCCTGGGCTCTGAGCTCTGGGGTCCCCCGGTTGCTCTGGGGGAGGCTCCCTGGGCTCCCGGCATGCAGTGCTCACTGGGCTCCTGGGATGGGCTCCCTGGGGGCGTGGCTCCTCCCAGCATCAGTCACAGATCTCATCCCTGCAGCCAGGACCCAAACCGCTTTGACCGGGACCGGCTCTTCAGCGCCGTTGCCCGGGGGAACCCCCAGGACCTGGCGGGGCTGCCGGAGTACCTGCGCGCCACCAGCAAGTACCTCACAGACTCCGAGTACACAGGTAGGCCCTAGGCCCGCCCTTCGCGGAGCCCGTGTCCCGGCTGTGCGGGGCCGTGCTGGCTGTGGGTCTCGACCATGGTCAGGAGAAGACAAGGGGTGGGGGTTTTCTTTTCCTTTTTTTTTTTTTTTTTTTTTTAAGGGGGATTGTTCTTAGCAGCAGACCCTCCTGCTGGAATGGCTGCAGGGGCCCTGCTGACAGAGACAAGAATTCCCCCTACCTCCCGGTCATGGCTGTGCCAACCACTTCCCACCATCCCACTGGCACACCAAGGCATCCTCAATGCTTCCTTTTTCTCCTTTCCCTTCTCGTCCCCCTCCCCCTTTCCCTCCCTCTTAACCCTCTCTCCCTTTCCCTCCCCTTCCCTCCCCTTCTTTCCTTCCCTTCCCCTCCTCTCCCCTCCACTCGCCCTTTCCCTTACCTTCCTCTTCCCCCTCTCTTTCCTTTTCTTTCCTTTTTCTTCCTGCCTGCCCACCTTTCTTTTCTTCTTTCTTTGATTTTTAAAAATAAATCTTTATTGTTCATATTATTACAGATGTTCCTCATTTTCCCCCCCTCCATTGCTCCCCTCTACCAGGTTCCCACCTCACCCTCTGCCCTCCCCCCACCCCATTGTCCTCATCAATAGGTGCACAGTTTATGTTCAGTCTCTTCACGCACCCACCCACTCCCCTTTTCTCCAAGAATCGTCAGTTCACTCCCCTTCCATACCTTTGATTCTATTATATTCACCAGTTAATATTGTTCATCAGATTTTTTTTAATTCCCTTGGTTTTTAGATTCATTTGTTGATAGTTATGTATTTGTTGTTCATAATTTTTATCTTTATTTTCTTCCTCTTCAAAGAGAACCCCCTTCAGCAATTCATATAATTCTGGTTTGGCGGTGATGAACTCCTTTAGCTTTTTTTTTTAATTAGTGAAGCTCTCTATCTGGCCTTTGATTCTGAGTGATAGCTTTGCTGGGTAGAGTATTTTTGGCTGCAGGTTCTTGCTATTCATCACCTTGAATATTTCTTGCCATTCCCATCTGGCCTGCATGGTTTCTGTTGAGAAATCAGCTGACAATCCTATGGATGCTCCTTTATAGATAACTACCTGCTTTTCTCTTGCTGCTTTTAATATTCTCTTTGTCTTTTGCTCTTAGAATTTTAATTATGATGTGTCTTGGTGTGGTCCTCTTTGGATTCCTTTCGTTTGGGGTTCTGTGTGCTTCCTGGACTTGTAAGTCTATTTCTTTCACCAGGTGGGGGAAGTTTTCTGTCACTATTTCATCCAGTATGTTTTCGGTATCTTGCTCTCTGTCATCTTCTGGGATGCCCATAATTCTGATGTTGGTTTGCTTGAAGTTGTCCCAGAGGTTTCTTTTCTATCTTCAACTTTCTGGATATTCTTGTCTTCTTGCTTCTGTGGAGGAGTGTCCTCTGGCTCTTTGTGTTCCAAATCTTTGACTTGATTCTTGCGATCTTCCATTCTGTTTTTAGGACTCTGTATAATATTTTTTATTTCAGACAATGTATTCTTTATTTCTAGTTGATCCTTTATTATTTCTAGTTGATCCCTTTTCATATCTTCATAGGTCTCGTTTATTTTATCGGCCTTTTCTAGGAGATTCTTGAAAAACCTTATAAGTGTGGTTTTGAACTCCATATCCAGTCGCTTTTTGTGCTCCATTTCTTTAGTTTGTGATCTGTTTGCTTGTCTCGGCATTTTCGCTTCTTCCCTGAGTTGGTAGGGTGGGAGGATCAGCTGTATCTATGCCAGGAGACAGCCTTATTTGACTAGACTTGGAAAACTGCAAGAGCCTCTGTGCTCAGCTTGGATGGGGCGGAGCTTCAGGGTGGAGCCTACAGCCTTGGCTTCTGTCAGCCACGCCCTATGAGGTTCCTGAGTCTCAGTGTTCCTCAGTGTCCTTTGGTACTCGCTGCAAGCACCTCTGAGAGAAAGGTGCCCTAGAGTTTCGCCTGCTACCAGACAGTCTAGTCTCTCTCCCAACAAGCCCGCAACTGGGGTCCAGTGCAGTTGGATTACATGATCTCACAGTTGGAAGTGGGGTTAAGAGCAGTCTGGAGCTTATGTCTCCTTCCCACTAGGGCAATCCAGCGGCTCAATCAACAGTCTGTCCTCTGCCCACAATGTGCGCGACTCTGGGACTCTGCCTTTTGCTGCTCCCCTGAGCTTCCACCTTATAGCCCAGATTCCCTCTGTATGAGCCTGGGGCCCGAGGGTCTCGCCCAGAACTGGGGTCAGCACAGTCCAGAGCTTTTATCTCCTTCCCGCTAGGGAACACCAGCCAGGCACTCGGCCTCCCTCCTCTCTGGCTCCGTCCTCTCCGCACGCGCACACATTGTCTCCGTACCTTAGGCTTTTACAGCTCCTCTGATTTTCCTTCTGGTTTTCTCTTTCCTTCTCGTTGTAGAATTTCCAGTCAGTCAACTTTCCTGTAGTTCTGGATAATGTCCACTTTATATTTTATTTTATTTTTAAAAAAATATATTTTATTGATTCTATACAGAGAGGAAGGGAGAGAGATAGAGAGTTAGAAACATCGATGAGAGAGAGTCATTGATCAGCTGCCTCCTGCACACCCCCCACTGAGGACATGCCCGCAACCAAGGCACATGCCCTTGACGGGAATCAAACCCGGGACCCTTCAGTCCCCAAGCCGACGCTCTAGCCATTGAGCCAAACGGGTCCCGGCTCCACTTTATATTTTAGTTGTATTTTTTGAAATTGTTGTGTGAGGCTGCAGTTAGGCAGTTACCTATGCCACCATCTTGGTTTCTCCCAACAATGTATTCTTTATTTCTATTTTTTAAATAAATTTTTATTGTTCATATTATTACAAATGTTCCTCCCCCCCCCCCCCACCATTGCTCTCCTCCACCAGGTTCCCACCCCACCCTCTGCCCTATCCCCACTCCCTGTTGTCCTCATCCATAGGTGCATAGTTTATGTTCAGTCTCTTCCCACATCCTCCTCTCCCCTTTTCCCCAAGAATCTTCAGTTCACTCCCCTTCCATACCTCTGATTCTGTTATATTCACCAGTTAATATTGTTCATCAGATTTTTTTTTTAATTTCCTTGGGTTTTAGATTCACTTGTTGATAGTTACGTATTTGTTGTTCATAATTTTTATCTTTATTTACTTTCTCTTCTGAAAGAACCCCCTTCAGCAATTCATATAATTCTGGTTTGGTGTTGATGAACTCCTTTAGCTTTTTTTTATTAGTGAAGTTCTTTATCTGACCTTCGATTCTGAGTGATAGCTTTGCTGGGTAGATTATTTTTGGCTGTAGGTTCTTACTATTCATCATGTTGAATATTTCTTGCCATTCCCTTCTGGCCTGCATGGTTTCTGTTGAGAAATCAGCTGACAAACATATAGGTGCTCCTTTATAGGTAACTACCTGCTTTGCTCTTGCTGCTTTTAATACTCTCTCTTTGTCTTTTGCTCTTGGAATTTTAATCATGATTTTTCTTGGTGTGGTCCTCTTTGGATTCCTTTCGTTTGGGGCTCTGTGTGCTTCCTGGATTTTAAGTCTAATTCTTTCACCAGGTGGGGGAAGTTTTCTGTCACTATTTCTTTCAGTATGTTTTCGATATCTTGCTCTCTCTCATCTTCTGGGACCCCCATAATTCTGATGTTGGTTCGCTTGAAGTTGTCCCAGAGGTTTCTTACATTATCTTCAATTTTCTGGATTCTCTTTCCTTCTTGCTTCTGTGGAGGAGTGTCTTCTGGCTCTTTATGTTCCAAATCTTTGACTTGATTCTTGCGATCTTCCATTCTGTTTTTAGGACTCTGTATAATATTTTTTTATTTCAGACAATGTATTCTTTATTTCTTGTTGATCCCTTATCATTTCTTGTTGATCCCTTATTAATTCTAGTTGATCTCTTTTCATATCCTCATAGGCCTTATCCATCTTTTCTAGGAAATTCTTGAAAAACCTTATAAGCGTAGATTTGAACTCTATATCCAGATGCTTTTTGTCCTCCATTTCTTTCGTTTGTGATCTATTTCGTTGTCGCATTTCGCAGCTACAAATGGGGCGGGGTTTCAGGGTGGAGCCTACAGCCTTGGCTTCCGTCAGCCCTGCCCTATCTGGGTCCTTCAGCTCTCGTTGCAAGCGCCTCTGAGAGAAAGGTGCCCTCAATTTTCGCCTGCTACCAAACAGTCTAGGCTTTCCCCCAATGAGCCCAGTATTGAGGTTCAGTTCAGTTGGAAATGGAGTTGGAGGTGCCTTTCAGAGCAGACTGGAGCCCCTGTCTCCTTCCCACCAGGGCAATTCCGCGGCACAGCCAACCGTCCCTTCTCTGTGCGCAATGTGCGCGCCTCCGGGACCACCTTTTGCCGCTTCCCCGAGGTTCCGCCTTACAGCCCAGCTCCCTATGGATGAGCCTGGGTCCCTGGGGTCTGGCCTAGAACTGGGGTTCAGAGCAGTCGGAACTGGGGCCCAGCACAGTCAGAGCTTTTATCTCCTTCCAGCTAGGGAACACCAGCCAGGCACTCAGCCTCCCTCCTCTCCGGCTCCGTCCTCTCCGCGCTGCGTGTCTCTGTACCTTAGGCCAGCGTTTTCAACCGCTGTTCCGCGGCACAGAGATGTTGCCTGGTGTGCCGTAGGTGCAGACAAGACAAGAATTTTATAATTTTTCACTATTTTGTTTACTTAATATTTCATAATAAAGTAATTATAAAATACTTTCTTTGTGTTTATTTGATTCCTATTCAAGAGAATTACTTTATATATAGTCAATATAGGCACAGAGTTAAATTTTTTAACATTTTCTAATGGTGGTGTGCCTCGTGATTTTTTTCATGAAACAAGTGTGCCTTTGCCCAAAAAAGGTTGAAAAACACTGCCTTAGGCTTTTACAGCTCCTCCCTGCTTCCTTCTGATTTTCTCCTTGCTTCTCGTTGTAGAATTTCCAGTCAGTCGACTTTCCTGTAGTTCTGGGTAATGTCCATTTTATATTTTAGTTGCATTTTATTGAAATTGTTGTGTGTGGCTGTGGCTAGGTGTTTACCTGGACATCCATCTTGGATTCTCCTCAGTGTTCCTGTGTCCTTCGGTACTCACTGCAAGCACCTCTAAGAGAAAGGTGCCCTCGAATTTTGCCCGCTAACAAACAGTCTAGGTTCTCCCCCAATGAGCCCAGAACTGGGGTTCAGTGCAGTTGGAAGTGGGGTTGAAAGTGGTGTTCAGAGCAGTTTGGAGCTTATGTCTCCTTCCCTCTAGGGCAATCCAGTGGCACAGTCTCTTCCCGCAATGTGCACGCCTCCAGGACTGCCTTTCATCACTACCCTGAGCTTCCACTTTACAGCCCAGCTCCCTCTGTTTGAGCCTGGGTCCCCAGGGTCTCGCCCAGAACTGGTGTTCAGTGCTGTTGGATCTGGGGTTCAGCAGTCCGGAGCTTTTATCTCCTTCCCGCTAGGGAACGCCAGCCAGGCACTCAGCCTTCCCTCCTCTCCGGCTCCATCCTCTCCCCACACGTACCATGTCTCCGTACTTTAGGCTTTTATAGCTCCTCTGATTTTCCTTCTGGTTTTCTCTTTCCTTCTTGTTGTAGAATTTCCAGTCAGTCAACTTTCCTGTAGTTCTGGATAATGTCCATTTTGTATTTTAGTTGTATTTTTTTGAAATTGTTGTGAGTTAGGTGTTTACCTATGCTGCCATCTTGGTTTCTCCTCGAGTCTTTGATCTTTTTTATTTTTTATTTTTTATTTTATTTTTATTTTTTAAAATATATTTTATTGATTTTATACAGAGAGGAAGGGAGAGAGATAGAGAGTTAGAAACATCGATGAGAGAGAGTCATCGATCAGCTGCCTCTTGCACACCCCCTACCGGGGATATGCCCGCAACCAAGGTACATGCCCTTGACCGGAATCGAACCCGGGACCCTTCAGTCCCCAAGCCGACGCTCTATCCATTGAGCCAAACCGGTCCTGGCTATTTTTTATTTTCTAAAAAATATTTTATTGATTTTTTACAGAGAGGAAGGGAGAGGGATAGAGAGCTAGAAACGTCGATGAGAGAGAATCATCCTGCACACCCCACACCAGTGATGTGCCCACAACCAATGTACATGCCCTTAACTGGAATCGAACCCGGGACCTTTCAGTTCGCAGGCTGATGCTCTATCCACTGAGCCAAACCAGTTTTGGCAAGTCTTTGATCTTTTTAAATAACAGCATTATTGAGATACTAGAGGCCTGGTGCATGAGATTTGTGCACTGGGGGGATGAGGGGTCCCTCGGCCCTGCCGGTACCCTCTCGCAGCCCAGGAGCCCTCGGGGAGTGCTGTCTGGGAGTCCTCACTCCTTACCACCTGCCTGCAGTGCAGGTGAGAGAGGCTCATGCCACCACCACTGCACTGGCCCGCCGTGAGCCTGGCTTCTGGCTGAGTAGTGCTCGTGCTGTGGGGGCTCACTGACCACCAGGGGGCAGCTCCTGTGTTGAACATCTGTCCCCTGGTGATCAGTGTGCATCATAGTGACCAGTTCTGCTGTTTGGTTGATTTGCAATTAGCATTTTATTATTTAGGACCAGAGGCCTGGGGCGTGACATTTGTGCACAGGTAGGATCCCTAGGCCTGGTCAGTGATCAAGGCCGATCAGGGCCTTCCAGCTGCGAGCTGGGGCCTCCCTTTCCCGGCTGCCAGCTGTTGGCTGGGGCCTTCCTTTGTTTTGTGCTGCCCCCTGTGGTCAGCATACATCATAGCAAGCGATTGGTCTCCCGGTCGAACTCCTTTGGGGACAATTTGCATATTAGCTTTTATATATATAGATATTACACATATGATATACTTCATCCATCTCAGAGCATTCTTTACCCCAAATCTAAAATATCTTTATTATTTAAGGCTAATTAGAAAGATAACTTGTTCTTTCTAGAAGATTAAAATAGAAATGAAATGTCAATATAAAGCTGGGGGTAAAATGTCTGTTGTCCTGGATTCCTGTGGATGGTTTGGGAAACATCTTTTCAAACTATTTAAATATGTTACGTGGCCCTGGCCGATGGGGCTCAGCTGGTTGAAGTTGTCCCATGCACTGAGAGTTCACAGGTTCGATTCCCAGACAGGGCACATGCCAGGGTTGTGGGCTTGATCCCCAGTTGGGGGTTGCAGGAGGCAGCCAATCAATGTTTCTCTCTCTCTCTCTTTCTCTTTCTCTCTCTTTTCCTCTCTCTTTCCCTCCCCCCTCTCTCTAAAAAAAAAAAAAGAAAAGAAAAGAAAAAATCAATAAAAACATTTTTTAAAAATATTAGGTATCTATTTACATATTATATGAGGTCGTGTATATACGTTTGTTTGTAATGTGCTTCCCCCTGCTTACTACATCTCATAACACTTGCCATTCAGTATATACACCTCTGACTTAGCCACTTTACCACTGCAGCGTCTTCCATTTCATGGCTGTACCGTAACCTCACTAACTCATTTCTTCCTGGTGCTCGTTTAGGTTGTTTGTAGTTTTCGGCCTCCACACAGTGGCCCAGGCCCTCTGTGTGCTAAGCATTCTGCATAGAATTCCATTTGATCCTCACCACAACCCGGGAGCATTCCCGCTTCACACTTGAGCTTGGGAGAGGCCAAGTGACCTGAGTGAGGAGACAGAGCCATTAGGCGGGGAAGCCACGTAACAAACGCTGGGCCAATGCTACTGCACAGACAACGTTGTACACGTGACACATTATGTCTGAAACAGTTTCTAGGGCAGAAACCGTGGTCCCTGGAGCCATAATGCCCTGCACCGGGGCTGTGCTCCCATCAGTCCCGGGTGGCATCCATCCTCCCAAGGGCGTTTTGGCACCGGGCCCTGCTGCTCCAGGTCTGAGCGCCCTCGTGCCCCGTGCCCTCCCCCCTCCCACAGAGGGCTCCACCGGGAAGACGTGCCTGATGAAGGCTGTGCTGAACCTCCAGGACGGAGCCAACGCCTGCATCCTGCCGCTGCTGCAGATCGACCGGGACTCGGGCAACCCCAGGCCCCTGGTCAATGCCCAGTGCACAGATGAGTACTACCGAGGCCACAGCGCCCTGCACATCGCCATCGAGAAGCGGAGCCTGCAGTGCGTGCGGCTCCTGGTGGAGAACGGGGCCGACGTGCATGCCCGGGCCTGCGGCCGCTTCTTCCAGAAGAAAAGCCACGGCGCCTGTTTTTATTTCGGTGAGGAGTCTTGACGGGCGGAGTGGGGTGGCACGTGGTTAGAGGTGGTAGAGCTGGCCCTTCAAACCTACTCTGGCCAACCTGAGGCCGGGCTTCCAACCACCAGGCTGCCTGCAGAGCAGTTTGTCTTTTTAAAAAAATATATATTTTACTGATTTTTTTACAGAGAGGAAGAGAGAGGGATAGAGAGCTAGAAACATCAATGAGAGAGAAACACCATCAGCTGCCTCCTGCACACTCCCTACTGGGGATGTGCCCACAACCAAGATACATGCCCTTGACCAGAATCGAAACTGGGACCTTTCAGTCCACAGCCCTTTGCTCTATCCACTGAGCCAAACCGGTTTCGGCAAGCAGTTTGTCTTTAGAGATGTTTATCCTAGTCTGGCCGAAGAGGCCGGCCACGTCCCCCAGCTGGGCCAGGGCTGGGCATGGCTGCTAGAACTGGCATGTGGCTGGAGTCAACCAGACAGGGCCTGGCTGAGGGCACCTACGTCAGGCCGCAGTGGGCCTGGGGCTGCTGACGGAGAGGGAGAGGCAGCAGGACGGGGACCCTGCTGGCTGGCCCGTCCTGGTCCTCGGGTGGTAGCGGTTGGTCCCCTCTCCCTGTGTCGGAACCGACAGGCTGCCATCACCAGTGTTCTCAGAAGGCGCAGCTGCCCCCAGCGGGGCCTGGCCTGGGGCAGTGCTCCATCCTTCCCCCCGGTGCCTGACGGCTCTGCCCCCCCCCCCCCCGCCCCCAGGGGAGCTGCCCCTCTCGCTGGCGGCGTGCACCAACCAGTGGGACGTGGTGGCCTACCTCCTGGAGAACCAGCACCAGCCCGCCAGCCTGCGGTTTGCCGACTCGCTGGGCAACACGGTCCTGCACGCGCTGGTGATGATCGCAGACAACTCGCCCGAGAACAGCGCGCTGGTGACCCACATGTACGACAGGCTGCTGCAGGCTGCGGCCGGCCTCTGCCCCTCCCTGCAGCTCGAGGACATCCCCAACCTGCAGGGCCTGACACCCCTGAAGCTGGCTGCCCAGGAGGGCAAAATAGAGGTGAGCAGCAGCCCCCGCCCCCCACCTGCCCAGGAAGCAGACAGAGCCTCAGGAGGGTGGTGGAAAGCAGTGGTCTCCCCACTTTTCAACTGAGCACCCCTATTCACAAGAACATTTCAGCACGCACCTCTGACACGTGTGTTTATTGAGAGACTGTATCTAACTACTGAACTAATATATTACATTATAAAGCACAGGGATTCTCCCCATTTTAGTTTTTATTGAATTTATTGGGGTGACATTGGCTTCAATAAATCACAGGCATTTTTTTAAAAACGTCATTTGGGCCCTAGCTGGTTTGGCTCAGTGATAAGAGCGTCAGCCCGTGGCCTGAAGGGTACTGGGTTCGATTCTGGTCAAGAAGATGTACCAAAAAAAAAAAAAAAAAAGAAGAAGAAGAAGATGTACGTCCGTTACAGGCTCCATCCTCCACCCTAGGGGTGTCGAACTCAATCAGAAAAGGGGCCAAAATCTAAAATCCAGCCTAAATCGCGGGCCGAATGGTTTACTGAACAGTCATAAACTGTCATTGTGATGGAAACGCAGCGGAGTGCAGTGATGACAGCGCGGTGCGGGCCACATCGCAAGGCCTGGCGGGACGGATTTGGCCCGCGGGCCTTGTGTTTGACACATGTGCCACCCAATGTATGTCTCTTACATTGATGTTTCTCGGTGTCTCTCCCCCTTCCTTCCATTCTCTCTAAAAATAAATGAAAAACTATCCTCAGGTGAGGATTTACAACAACAACAACAAAGTCATTTGGGTTTCTTGATTAGGAGACAATATATTCATGTCCTTGCCTATTCTGCCATTAGACTGGCTCTTGTGTTTTCTTCACCTTTGTTGGTAAGTGTCCTTTATACTGAACAATTAGCATTTTTTATTTTTTTTTTTACAGAGAGGAAGGGAGAGGGATAGAGAGCCAGAAATGTCGATGAGAGAGAAACATCTACCAGCTGCCTCTTGCACACCCCCAACTGGGGATGTGCCCACAACCAAGGCACATGCCCTTGACCGGAATTGAACCTGGGACCTTTTAGTCCGCAGACTGATGCTCTATCCACTGAGCCAAACCGGTTTTGGCTGAACAATTAGCATTTTATCTGCTCTCACAGTTGCAAAATTTTCCCAGCTCAACATTAAAAATTTTTTATGGTGTTTTGCCACTCAGAATTGCCACATTTCTAACTTTACAGGTTATAATTATCCTTTCCTTAAGAGTTTTGCTATTTCTTAATCCTCCAGCAAGATCATGTTATCTGTAACCTTGTGTGTGTGTATTCCACATCCTTATTTTCTCCCAGACTTTCTCAGTTTCACTTTTTAAAAAAATATATATTTTATTGATTTTTTACAGAGAGGAAGGGAGAGAGATAGAGAGCCAGAAATGTCGATGAGAGAGAAACATTGACCAGCTGCCTCCTGCACACCCCCCACCAGGGATGTGCCCGCAACCAAGGAATCAAACCCGGGACCGACGCTCTACCACTGAGCCAAACTGCTTTTGGCTTACTTTCTTTTAAAAAAAAATATTTTTCATTTATTTCAGAGAAGAACAGAGAGAGATGGAATCATCAATGGTGAGAGAGAATCATTGATTGGCTGCCTCCTGCACGTCTCATACTGAGAATCAAGCCCACAACTTATTCATGTGCACTTGACTGGAATTGAACCTGGAATCCTTCAGTCCTCAGTCCAACACTATATCCATTGAGCCAAACTGGCTAGGGCTGCAGTTTCACTTTCAATGCCTACAACTTTTATTTATTTATTATATATTTCATTGATTTATTACAGAGAGGAAGAGAGTTAGAAACATCGACCAGTTGCCTCCTGCATACCTTCTACTGGGGATGTGCCTGCAACCAAAGTACAATACATGCCCTTGACTGGAATCGAACCCAGGACCTTTCAGTTCGCAGGCTCTATCCACTGAGCCAAACCAGTTTCGGCTACAACCTTTTTTTTTTTTAAGTGTCCTTGATTGGACTCTAACCCGGACCCTTCAGTCCGCAGGTCGATGCTCTATCCACCGAGCCAAACTAGCTAGGAATGTGCCTACAACTGTGAAGTCATTTTGGTATAAAGAGTAAACATGATCCAGCTCTACTTGTTTTCCAAAATGCTTACCAGTCCTCATTGTTGTCAGGGCTGGCTTCATGGCTGACCCCCGTAGCTTACAAACCTCGAGAGAGCTTAGAACACAGGCACTCCTAACGGCCGAGAGAGAAGCAAACACGGGTACATCTACCTCTAGGCTCCGGTGTGGAAACTGGCCTCTGTGCCTGGAGGCAGGGCTGTGAGGGGCTCCCCACTGCCCCTTTCTTTCCCCGCTTCTCATTTGTGAAACCAAATTATTTCTCTCTCTTCTTTTATCCTCCCAGAGGAGTGAGGATTTCCCCCCCATTGGTTTTTAGCAAGAGTAGAATGGAGGGTGTGGGGAGAGAAAGAGAGAGAGAGAAGGAGAGAGAGAAACATCAATGTGTGAGAGACATACTGATTGGTTGCCTCCCACACACACACTGATCAGGGAGGGGGAGGCATCAAACCTGTAACCCAGGTACATGCCTTTGACCAGGAATGGAACCTGAGACCCTTCTGTGCATGGATTGATGCTCTACTGAGCACACCAGCCCAGTTCTGGTTAGGGACCCTTTCTGAGTGTTTATACATACCAGGACCCATGTGGACAGGGCGTGTGCATGCCAGCCGCAGTTCTGCAGACAGAGTGCTTCCCAGAGTCCCGTGATGCTGGGAGGTGGTCCAGAGGGCCAGCTCACGTGACCCGCCCTGCAGATTTTCAGACACATCCTGCAGCGGGAGTTCTCGGGACCCTACCAGTGCCTTTCCCGGAAGTTCACCGAGTGGTGTTACGGGCCGGTCCGGGTGTCCCTGTATGACCTGGCCTCTGTGGACAGCTGGGAGGAGAACTCAGTGCTGGAGATCATCGCCTTCCACTGCAGGAGCCCGGTGAGCCGCCCTGCAGAGAGCGCCCGCAGGGCCCCCGCCGGCTGCCTGCTGGCCCCGCTGCCCTGTTCCGCACCTGTGGGGTGGCTGCGCGTCCTGACCCCACACTCATCCCACTCGCCTGTCCCACTGCTCTGGATAGGAGAGGCCGAGGCCACTCCCTAGTCAGGAGGGTGGGGTGGAGGCAGGTGGGAGGGGTCACTCGGGGCCCCCATCCTCCTCTTCGTTCCCCAGGCCTTGCACTGAGGCCACGAGTGGGCCCCCGTGTACTCCTGCTGAATGGCCCCTGGCGCCACATTCCCACCAGCACCGACACCAAATGGTGGTTTTGGAGCCGCTGAACAGACTGCTGCAGGCGAAATGGGACCTGCTCACGCCCAGGTTCTTCTTCAACTTCCTGTGCTTCTTGATCTACATGCTCATCTTCACCGCCGTGGTCTACTGCGAGCCTGTCCTGGAAGAGGCAAGGCTGGGGAGGGGCATTCCCCGGTGGGGGGGGGCTCCTGGAGCAGCCCGGGAAGAGCTGGACAAAGAGCGCCCTCCCCCTCCCCCGCCCGCATCCTGCAAATGCTGTGCCAGGCTCTGCCTGCTGAGTGGCCTCAGGCTCTCCAGGGCCAGTGGGCTGCCAGCTCCACAGGAGGCGCACTCACCGCATGAGATTTTAATCAGTTTCACAACCATCGGAAGTGAACCGTGTCCCGCTTACAGTGGAGGGGGCGGGACAGAGGGCAGGTACCGCCCAGGCTCACACAGTGAGAGTGGAGATGGGGTCGGAGCCGGCAGCCCGGCTTCCCATGCCCCTCACAACGGCTCCGCCCGGTGGACTAGAGTCCAGCGGGCCTGCCCGCAGCCCCGGCTCCCTCTGCGCTCCGGGGGCCTCTGCACAGCTCAGGCTCAGAATGGGCCTCAGCTCTGGCGCTCGGCGGCTGGGCCGTTGGGAGGGCCCCCAGGGCCTAACTGAGTGTCTCCTCACAGGCCTTCCTCCCCATGAAAGGGACCGTGGGAAACTCCCTGCAGCTCCTGGGCCACATCCTGATCCTGCTTGGGGGCGGCTACCTCCTGGCGGGCCAGGTGAGGCTCCTCCCCTCCCCACTCCGCCTGGCTCCCAGCCTGCCCGGCCGCGAGGAGCCTTAGCGCCAGGTAACCACGTACCTTCGTGTCCGGGAACAGACCCAGCCCCACCCTGACTGCCCCGGGCAGGGGAAGGCCTCCCTGCTGGGGCTGCCACCCTCCTACTAAGCTTTCTGGAGCAGCGGTCACCAGCCTTTCGGACCTCGTGGACCACGGTGGCCCGCTATTCTAGACTGCCCGTGGCGTGGGAGACGGCTCCTATGACTCCTTGCCAGTGCCAGCTCTGCTAAGTTCCCGAGCGGGGCATTCCTCCCCAGGGAGCACAGGAAGGTGGGGCTCAGTCCGGCTCCCCCAGCAAGGCTTCTGCATTTGAAAGCGCTGCAAGCTCGCAGGCTGGGCATGGCACCGGGACTCTCTCAGAGTGGGCAGAACCTGGGCACCACTCCAGGCCGGGAGGCAGGGCAGGGAGGGCAGGGAGCACCCCCTACCATAAGCAGTGCAGGAGCTCTTGTTTCTGACCCACACGAAGCCGGGGGCCCTGGCCTCGCCTCGGTGTCTGTGGGTGGCTGCAGGGTCCTAACCTTTCTAAGCTATCAGCAAAATTCATGAGCTCCTCTGAAAAGTCACAGCAGGCCCACGTGGCGAGGAGGCAGGGGCAGGTGGGAGCCCTGCCCGGCCCAGGGGGTGGCAGGGCTGTGTGTGGCCCGAGAGCAAGGTTCACACGCTGTCCCCCCTTCCGCAGCTGTGGTACTTCTGGAGGCGCCGTCTGTTCATCTGGATCTCGTTCCTGGACAGCTACTTTGAACTGCTCTTGTATGTGGCCTCACTCCTCCTTCTCCTCAGGCCCCGAGGGGCGGTGTGGCAGAGGGCACCCAGCAGGCTATGGAGGGGAGGATCCAGGGCCGGGGGGTCCCAAGGGGTTGGAATCAGAGGCCAGACTCACGAGTCCAACTGTCCAGCTTGGGGTTCCCTTTGCTCCCATCCGTGTAGAGCATTTACTGCCCCTCACTGTGCCCTGATGGAGCCTGAGCGCTTTCTGTGTCTGGTCTCACTGAATCCTCACAAATGCTCTGTGAGTCAGGTGGTTGCTGTTACCTCATGTTCCCGGGGAGGGAACTGAGGCCCCCGGGGTGGAGGTCAGGATGATGGTCTAGCCCCAGACAGAGGAGCACTCACCCACCAGAGGCATTGGCCAGTGGAGCCTCAGGGGGTCTTGTCAGTGGCCTGCAAGCTGAGCCTGTGCCCGTCCCTTCCCCATCAGCCTGCTGCAGGCCCTGCTCACCGTGCTGTCCCAGGCGCTGCACTTCCTGGCTGTGGAGTGGTACCTGCCTCTGCTCGTGTCCTCGCTGGTGCTGGGCTGGCTGAACCTGCTCTACTACACACGCGGCTTCCAGTACACAGGCATCTACAGCGTCATGATCCAGAAGGTGAGAGGCAGGCGGAGCGGGCGCCGGACACCGCCTCCAGCGGGACTCCTTCGGCCTCGGCAGCCTCGGCTTCTCCCACAGCTCATCGGGCAGAGGAGAACATGGGTGTGTGCATCCCACACCCGCACTCGCTGAATGTCAGCACGGGTGTGGCTGTGCACAACTGCTCTCGGGGGTCTGCGCTCTGCCTACGCAAGCAAATGCCTGCACCCGTGTGTTTGCCAGCGGCCACCTGGGAGCACGTGCATCCTTGCACACCGACGGAGCGGAGACTGTGCACACACGCTCATTATATGCCTGGCCAGCTGGGCATATGGATGCGTCTGCATTTACTTATGCCACAAACACTTAGGAAGCCCAGACTATGGGCCAGACCCTGTTTTAAGTTTAAGAATTGATTCCGGTCAAGGGCATGTGCCTTGGTTGCGGGCACATCCCTGGTGGGGGGCGTGCAGAAGGCAGCTGATTGATGTTTCTCTCTCATTGATGTTTCTAACTCTCTATCCCTCTCCCTTCCTCTCTGTAAAAAATCAGTAAAATATATTTAAAAAAAAAAAGAATAGCCGGAACTGGTTTGGCTCAGTGGTAGAGCGTCGGTCTGCGGACTGAAAGGTCCCGGGTTCGATTCCGGTCAAGGGCATGTACATTGGTTGCGGGCCCGTCCCCAGTGGGGCGTGTGCAGGAGGCAGCTGGTCGATGTTTCTCTCATCGACGTTTCTGGCTTTTTATCTCTATCCCTTCCTCTCTGTAAAAAATCAATAAAATATATTTTTTTAAAAAGAATATACTATTCTGTTCACTAACAAAATAGACAAGTCCATGCTCTTTTAAAAAAATATATATCTTTATTGATTTCAGAGAGGAAGGGAAAGGGAAAGAGATAGAAACATCAATGATGAGAATCATTGATTGGCTGCCTCCTGCATGTCCCTTAATGGGGATCAAGCCTGCAACCCAGGCACGTGCCCTTGACTGGAATCGAACCTGGAACCCTTTAGTCCGCAGGCTGTTGCTCCATCCACTGAGCCAAACCAGCTGGGGCAGTCCACGCTCTTTTTTTTTTTTTTTTTTTTTTTTAATATATTTTATTGATATTTTACAGAGAGGAAGGGAGAGATATAGAGAGCCAGAAACATCGATGAAAGAGAAACATCGACCAGCTGCCTCCTGCACACCCCCCACCGGGGATGTGCCCGCAACCAAGGCACATGCCCTTGACCGGAATCGAACCTGGGACCTTTCAGTCCACAGACCGACGCTCTATCACTGAGCCAAACCGGTTTCGGCCACGCTCTTTTTTAAAAAAAATATATTTTATTGATCTTTTACAGAGAGGAAGGTAGAGGGATAGAGAGTTAGAAACATCGATGAGAGAGAAACATCGATCAGCTGCCTTCTGCACACCCCCAACCGGGGATGTGCCCACAACCAAAGTACATGCCCTTGGCCGGAATCGAACCTGGGACCTTTCAGTCCGCAGACCGATGCTCTATCCACTGAGCCAAACCGGTTTTGGCAGTCCACGCTCTTTTGAAGCTGACATTCTCTTGGGGGAAATGAAGGCCCTGCAAAAACAGATGAGAAGATTGCTGACTGCTGGCTCCTGTGAAGGGCACCAGAGGAAGGGCTTTAGTCTGCAAGGCCCCTCTGAGGAGGTGGCGACTGAGACCTGAAAGAATGACTCAGCATAGACTCAAGCAAGAAGATTCGAGACAAAGAGAACAGCAAGGAAAGGCCAGGTGTCAGAACAAGAGTGAAGTGCTTGAGAGGAGGCTGGGCGAGCGAAGGAGATGAAGTTGAGGGGAGTTGTTGCTCATGGGAAGGGGTTAGGAGGCCCAGGAGGATTTAAAAATGTTTTAATTGTGGTAAAATATACATAAAATTTACAATTTTTACATTTAAAAAAAATTATTAATCCTTACCCGAGGGTATTTTTCCATTGATTTTTAGAGAGAGAGGAAGGGAGGAGAAGAGACACAAAGAGAAACATCAATGTGAGAGACACATCAATTGGTTGCCTCCCATATGCACCCCACTGAGGTACGTGCCCTTGACTGGAATCCAACCCGAGACCCTTCAGTCCATAGGCCAACGCTCTATCCACTGAGCTAAGCCGGCTAGGCTTAACCTTTTTAAGTGTGCAGGTCTGTGGCATTAAGCACATTCACATTGTTGTGCAACCATCACCCCCATCATCTCTAGAACTTTCATTTTCCCACACTGAAACTCTGCACTGGCCCCCCACCCCCCACCCCCCCACCAGCCCATGGCAGCCATATTCTTACTTTCTGTCTCTATGAGTATCACAGAGGAATGGAATCACACAGTATCTGTCCTTTTGTCACTGGCTTATTTCACTGGGCATAGTATTCTCAAGGCTGATCATGTTGTAACGTGTCAGAATTTCCTTCCTTTTTGTTTTTTTGTTTTTGTTTTTGTTAATCCTCATCCAAAGATATTCTTTTTCCATTGATTTTTAGAGGGAGTGGAAGGGAGGAAGAGAGGCTGGAGAGAGAGAAACATCAATGTGAAACAGACACATTGATGGTTGTCTCCTGCAGATGCCTCAGGGATCAAACCTGCAACCCAGGTACATGCCTTTGACCAGGAATTGAACCCGTGACCCTTTGGTGCATGGAGCCACACTCTAAGCATGGAGACATGCAGGCCAGGGCAGAGTTTCCTTCCTTTTAAGATTGAACAGTGTCCCATTGGATGGACATGCCATGTTTTGTTTATCCCTTCATTCATCAATGGGCACCTGAGTTGTGTCCACCTTTGGTATTGGGAATAACGTTGCTTGCACATTGGTGTGTACAAATATCTATTTGAGTTCCTGTTTCCAATTCTTTTGGGTACATACCCAGATGTGGAATTGCTGAATCATATGGTAACTCTATGTTTAATTTTTTTTCACGAGGGTTTTAAGCAGGAAAATTATATGATCTGATGTAGATTTTTAAAAGACCCATTTGCTCACTGTAGCTCCACAGGGCCTGTGTACACACACACACACACACACACACACACACACACACGTGGCATGGACATGGGAACTCATGCTTAGGGTCAATGCAGGGGTCTGGGGTCATGTCTGGTGGCACAGCCACCTGCCCCAGCTCCTGGTCCGTGTGTTCCAGGTCATTCTGCGGGACCTGCTCCGCTTCCTCCTGGTGTACTTAGTCTTCCTGTTCGGCTTCTCTGTAGGTAAAGGTTGCCCTCCGGCCCCTGCCCATCCCTCGCTGCCATGTAAACCCCCAAGTCTGCCGCTGGCCTCCCCAGGCTGACACCCATTCTGCCCTCCTGCAGCCTTGGTGAGCCTGAGCCAGGAGGTCCGGGACTCCAGGGTCCCCGCAAGTTCGAATGCCACGGAGGCAGCGCTGTCTGGGGCAGGACAGGAGGACGCGGAGGGCGGCGAGGTGCCCTACCGCAGCATCATGGAGACCGCCTTGGAGCTCTTCAAGTTCACCATCGGCATGGGCGAGCTGGCCTTCCAGGAGCGGCTGCGCTTCCGCGGGGCCGTGCTGCTGCTGCTGCTGGCCTACGTGCTGCTCACCTACATCCTGCTGCTCAACATGCTCATCGCCCTCATGAACGAGACCGTCAGCAGCGTCACCACCGACAGCTGGAGCACCTGGAAGCTGCAGGTGCCTGGGGGCTCCCCGCCCCCTTCCCAAGCTGGCCCTGGAGCAGACCCGGGCCCGGGGCTTGGGTTTTGCCTTTGTTGGGGTCCATCATCCGTTCCTTTCTTCGAAGGGCTGCCGTGAGGCTTGGATAAGCTCATATCTGAAGCCTTTAGATCAGTGCCTGACACACAGCAGGTGCTCAATGTGTTAGTTATTATCATCAAAATTATTCAGTATCTCTTGAGTGCCTACTCTGGGGCTAGGCACCGTTTTAGGTTCTGAACGCAGAGAACAAGACAAAGTCTGCCTCGTGTAGCTCCCGCCCTGCGCTCAGCACATACTGAGTGGGTGGTGGTGGTGGGTGAGGCAGCGGGCTGTGCGGCAGAGTCCCTGCAGCTGGCGCGGACAAGGCACCACCTGCAGTGGAGGAAGCCAAAGCCGCTCCCTGACCTGGGAGGGCTGGGTGTGGTCTGGGCAGTTGTGGAGGGAGAGCCTCGCCCAGGAGGCTGGACTGTGTTACCTTGGGTGAGCCTTGTCTTCTCTGAGACGCCGTGTCCTTGCCTGCAGAGTTCTGTCCCCACCGAATCTGTGTGTCAGTGGGCAGGCACACGAGTGGGTTAGTACCGTTGGTGTGAAATTCTGGGACCTGTACTGATGCGATAGCCAGTGATGGCTGGGCACTCTACAAGCACACTTCCCCTAAGCCACCGGGTCTGTAAGTGAGGAAACTGAGGCCCGCGGGAAATCCAACACGGGAGCTGGGTCCAGCCTGCACGCTCGGAGACTTAGGCCTGTGCTTACTGTGAGTGCGTGGCGCGTGTTCCTGGGGCCTGTCTGAGTGTCCTCTGTCCCCAGAAAGCCATCTCGGTCCTGGAGATGGAGCACGGCTACTGGTGGTGCAGGAGGAAGAAGCGGCCAACAGGGGTGAAGCTCAGGGTTGGCACCAGGCCCGACGGTAGCCCGGATGAGCGGTGGTGCTTCAGGTGAGTGAGGGCCGGGGAGGGGGCTGGCGGAGGCCGGCCTTACCCCTCTGAAAGCCGGCACAGCTGCCAGCAGCCGGCGGTTGGGAGAGGCAGGACTCAGGAGTGACAGGGACTGCCCTGCCCCGGGAAGGCGAGGTCAGGGGCTGCCGCTGCCGGTCGCTCTGCCTGTCCCTGCGGCTTAAGCTGAAGGTGCCTGACCTACTCCTCTGGCCTGGAATTGGGTACAGTTAAGAGGCCACGAAGCCAGAGGGACCCTCCGGTTATAGCACGCCAGCCTCGCCGTGGCTGGTCTGACCTCCCCTCCCAACTCCGCACATGACCAGGGGCCCAGCCTTTCACAGAGAACAACCTGTCCCTGCCCGGGGGAGACCCGGTGCTGAGCGAGGCCGTGGTGACAGACGCAGACAGAAACACGCTTTCGTGAGATGAGAGTTAAGCAAGGAGAGGGCGAGTCTCAGGCTGGTCGTGTAGCCCCGATGCCCGGCGGGGACACGGGCACAGCTGCCCTAAACCCTGGGGACGGCCTGGGGGACAGGTGCCTGTTCCTCCCGCGGGCACCTGGCTCAGGGGGCTGTGGTGGCCGGTGTCCTCCTGGCAGTCCGCGGTCCCCCGAACGTCTGCTCAGCCCACCCCCAGGGCCAGGGCCCCCCGTTGGCTCCAGCTCAGCGCCGCCCTGCCCGCAGGTCGGAGGAGGTGAACTGGGCTGCCTGGGAGCAGACGCTGCCCACTGTGCGTGAGGAGCCTGCAGGGCCCGGCGACACTGGTGAGCAGCCGTGTGGTCACATATGTCTGTTCGCATGTGCGTGTTCGTATGTGTGTGTGCTTGGCCACTTACCTATGCAAAGTCTGGGGCAGGAGCACTGCTGTGGGCTCTGCTGAGCTACACTCATTTGAATAAGTGTCCCCTGAAAGTGGAGGCCCCCCGCCCCCCCGGAAAGCCTCCGGCCGTTAGTGCTTTCCCAGCCTGCACCCCGACTGCACCCGACCTCCTCACCTGCCTTCACCTCCCGCCTCTTCACACCGTCCCTTCCTCCTCCCACAGCCTGCTACCCATTCAGGTGCCAGGGCTGAGCCTGGAGCCCAGCCGGGGAACCAGTTAGGAGGCCCCCCCCACCGCGCACTGGCCCCAACGGGCTCTGTCCTCTCCGCCCTGCTGAGAGCACCGAGCCTCTTCCCCCCTCCAGCCGGTTCCTCGGCACCTGTCCCGTCTCTCCAGCCTGTGTCCTCTCCTTCCCAGCGTGTGACAGCCCCTCTGTGCCCCTCTGCTTCCCACCACGGTGACTCCTTCCCCCACCCGAGGACTCTTCTGAGAATTAGCTCTCCACAGCTCAGCCTCTGGAACCTTCCGTAACTCCCATCTCATCTTCCGGAGCTCTCTCCTCTGTCCTGTCCCTTTCAGAAGACTCCACCTGTTTGTGCCTCTGACCCCAGCCCCTCCCAGGGCAGCTCCTGGTCTCCTATGACGCCTGTAGGGGACTTATCTGCCTCCTGCTCCAGAGCCCACTGGCTTCCAGGTCCCTGACCAAGGCCTGGTGCCCCGTGGGTTTCCTGCCTGCCTCTTTGTCCTTGATCCTGAGTCCTGCTGCCCCACCATGTCATTGCCAGATTCAAAAGCCAACTTGCTCCTCATCTTGCCCCAAGCACCCCGTACCTCACCCGCACACCCCGGTGCCTGCTGGGCCTCCCCCGGACATTGAACAGGAACAGAGGGGCGGTCCTGCTGGCCCATGTCGCCGCCCCACTCTCAGCAGTGAGAGGCCTCCCGGCTTCCCGCCCTCCTCCCCCGTCTGGTGCTGAGGGACCTTGAGGCCCCACAGCCAGCACTTGCCGCTCGGCCCACTCCTCCTTCCTGCTGATTCTGTGCTGCTTGGGGGGCTGCTGAGCCTGTACCCGGCCTCCCGACAGGTCTTTCTCTCCCGGTTTAGCCCCTCCAGTTCCTCTTTGTAGGAAAAAACTACACGGCCTATTACTGAAGGCCACGCTTTCAGAGCGGAGGTCAAGCACCAAAGCTGCTGTCCCGCCACCCCACCCCACCCCGCGCTCTCTCCACATGACAGCCGGTCCCGTCCATGTGCTCCCTGTCCTCTGCTGGCCTCGGGTCTCCTCTCCCAAAGGTGCTCCTTCTGCTCCTCTGGGGTCCAATCTGCTCGCCCTGTGGTGCGGCCCCCTCTCTGACTCCGAGCACCTAGCTCTCACTTCCCTCCGGCTCTTTGGTGTCTCTGGTGGCCTGGCCTCTGGGAGAGGCCCAGCCCGGCAGAGGCAGGGGCTCCGCAAACGCTGTGGAAGGAGGGAGGCGGGGAGGGGCTGCTGGGGACTTCACCCTCCCCCTCCCGCACACGCCGAAGGGCACGTCACTGCCCCCCTCCCTCCCTCCGCAGGCCCCGGGGAGAGCCCTGCCTTGGCCGGCCGCCCCGGGAAGGGCGGTGCCCACGAGGAAGACTACCTGCCCCTGCAGCCGCTGACGGCCCGCTGACGGCCCCTGACGGCCCGCTGATGGCCCCTGACAGCCGCTGACGGCCCCTGACGGCCCGCTGACGGCCCCTGACGGCCAGACGCAGCCGGAGGCCGGCAGGAGGAGCCAAGGAACTCTCCCAGGGAACAGACAAATAAATATTTTCTCATGACTAACCCCACTGGAGAGGTTTGAGCAGTTTCCAGGCCCCTTGGTTGGCCGAAGTCTGCATGACTGTCAGCACCAGCCGCGTCTGTGGCTGGGCTCCCGCCTCCCCTGCAGCCCGGCCCCAGCGGCTCTCCTCCTGGCGCAGGGAGTGGCCAGGCGGTGGGCCTGCACAATCGCGGCCATCCGTCCTCCCTCCCAGCCCCAGCCCCCTCCAAGCCCCCGCCACGCTGTCCTCAAAGCCCGTGAGGGCCAAGGCTTAGACTCTGGAGTGCTGCTTTCTCTCCCCGCTGGGCTTCCTGCTCAGTTGATACCCAGCAAGTCGTTCTCTGCAGAGCAGGCAGGGGCCGTCCTGAGACACAGAGGAACGTGATGCCCTGTGCTCCGAAGGCCCCTGCGCCCAGGCACCCTGGCTGGCGTCCCCAGCACGCCGCGGTTTGGCCCAAGCAGTTCCAGGCGTCTCTGCCACCCCTGCTGCCCCAGGTTCTCCTTAGTACTTTCCACATTCTTCCTCAGGTGAGGGCCTCATGTGTGTCTGATCCCTTGGCTTGGCTCTCTCTGGAAATGAAACTGGAAAAGCAGGTGTTCATGCTGCCTGTCATCATCAGAACCAATAAGCGGAGATAAGGATTGCACCTTTATGTTTGTGATCCGAGAAGATGGTGGGTTATGTACCCTAAAAAATCCCTTACATCTCATATTAAGCCGGCCCTTTTTATAAGGAGAAGAAAAGTGTAGGTAAAGGGTTTGGAATTCAGGAGAAAACAGGTGAGGGGTTTAAAATTCAGGGGAAAAGGTTAATCAGATAAAAGCTGCAGTCCAGGGATTTTCCCAGCATCCCTTCACCTGCTGACAGATGATTCTGTTCTTTCTTTTCTCTCTCTCTCTTTCCTTCTTTCTTTTTCTTTATTGTTGAAAGTATTACATATGTCTCCTTTCCCCCCCAATTGACCCTTCCCAGCCCACCTCTGTGTTGTTTTTTTTAAAAGTATATTTTTATTGATTTTAGAGAGGAAGGGAAAGGGAGATAGGAACATTAGTGATGAAAATCGTTGATTGGCTGCTTCCTGCACGCCCTCTACTGGGATAGAGCCTGTAATCCCGGGCATGTGGCTTGACCACCTGATTCAGAGGTCGATGCTCAACCACTGAGCCATGCAGGCCAGGCCTGACCAGTGATTGTCTGTGCCCTGGGCGGTGGACATCCTTCCCAGGAGCACAAGGCTCAGGCACCGCCTTGCAGTCCTCCTGGGTGCAAAGGTGGCAGTGCGTGCGGGTGTCGTGAAGCCAGGGCAGCCAGCCATACACTGCAGTCTCTGGAGCAACAGCTTTCTATGTGCCGTCACCAAGCCTACTAACTATACATCTGAAGCTAGTTTTTTAACTTCTGAGTTCCCCATCAGAAATTCCCTCCCTCTGAATCACATGATCTCACTCACATGTGGAATCTAATGAACAAAAAAACTGATGAACAAAATCGATCCAGAGACACGGATGCATGGAAAAGACTGTGGAATCTCAGAAGGAGGTAGAGGTAGGTAGGTGGGAAGAGATCAATCAAAGAATTTGTTTGCACATATGGACACAGACATTAAGTGGTGAAGGCCTGGTATGGGAGGGGGCTAGAAGAGCAATGGGGAATAAAGGGGACATGTATAATACTTTCAACAATGAAGAGTTAATTTAAAATAAAAAGAAATCCCCTCCCTCCAATAAGATACTACACTTATTTCTAAGACCAGCTCAAGAGTTGTCATCTCACTATATAGGGTGTCCCCCCTAAAATGTATACACATTTATATACACAAATGTATAAAAATTGTGATGTCCCCCCAAAATGTATACACACGCTCTAAATAATTAATTATAAAGGCAGTGCTTATTAAAATAATTTCATTTTTAAAATTGAGCTACTATCTGTTGAAGTGTGTATACATTGTTTTGGAACACCTTATATAGCCTTTCCAATTTACTCGTCAAAATGAATTTCTCTTCAGTGACTGGCGTGGCTCAATGGTTAGGCATCGACGTAGGAACCAGCAGGTCAAGGGCTCAATCCCCAGTAGGGAGCATGCAGGAGGCAGCATCTCTCTCCCTCTTTCTTCCTCTCTGAAATCAATACCAAATAGATTTTTTATTTTTTACTATTTTTTTAAAAATAAATTTTTATTCATATTATTACAAATGTTCCTTTCCCCCCCTTCTCACCCCACCCTCTGCCCTTTCCCCACCCCCCATTGTCCTCATCCATAGGTGCACAGTTTATGTTCAGTCTCTTCCCACATCCCCCTCTCCCCTTTTCCCCAAGAATAAACAGTTCACTTCCCTTCCATACCTCTGATTCTATTATATTCACCAGTTAATATTGTTCCTCAGATTTTTTTTTTTTTTAGTTTCCTTGGTTTTTAGATTCACTTGTTGATAGTTACGTATTTGTTGTTCATAATTTTTATCTTTATTTACCCAAATAGATTTTTAAAAATAAAAATGAATGAAGTGCTCTCCCTTGGGGTAATGGGTATTATATAATGTGTATACACGATTGCATATTTTTTAATTTTTAAAAAATTAAAAAAAATATACTTTATTGATTTTTTACAGAGAGGAAGGGAGAGAGATAGAGAGTTAGAAACATCGATGAGAGTCATCGATCAGCTGCCTCTTGCACACCTCTACTGGGGATATGCCCGCAACTAAGGAACATGCCCTTGACCGGAATCGAACCCGAGGTCCTTCAGTCCCCAAGCCGACGCTCTATCCATTGAGCCAAACCGTCCCGGCTGCATTTTTTTTTTAAGTGGAAGGCAGCCCTGAGTGTGTCCACTGCGGACAGGCGGGTTTCCATGGCCGGGACCAGTGAGGGGCGGGGAGGCAGGCGCCCCTCGGAGGTCATGCTGACGAGCGCGCTGCGGAGGCTTTGGATCGGCTGCGGGGAGAGCGCCACTGGCGACGTTTCTCAGAATCGGGACCAACTACTTTGGCGACGGTGGCCGCGCCCGGCCACGGCTCTGCCGGTTCGGGTGCGGCATCTCCTGTGAACGTCAGAACAGCCCGGTGTGGCCCGGTTTCTCCACCGTCCCGACCAGCGAGGAACCTCACAGAGGAGCACTTTGCTCAGAGTCACGCTGCGGGGCCGGGGCCGGGGCCGGGCGGGACCTCAAGGCGCCCCCGGCGCCCCCCAAACCCCAACTCCAACCCTCAGCGCCTCCCCGGCGCCCCGCGCGCCGTCCTAGCGCCCTGCGCCGCCTTCCCCACCCTGCGCGCCCCCCGCCCGCCCCGCCCCGCCCCGCCCGCCCCGCCCCGCCCCGCCCCGCCCCGCCCCGCCCCGCCCCGCCCCCGGCGCGCCGCCCCGCCCCCGCGCAGGCCCGGACCGCGCGCGCCTCGGACCCAGAATTCCGCGGCCGCGGAAGGGACCACAGCTCCGCCGGCGGGGGGTCCGCGGAAGGGACCACAGCTCCGCGGGCGGGGGGGGCCGCGGAAGGGACCACAGCTCCGCGGGCGGGGGGGGCCGCGGAAGGGACCACAGCTCCGCGGGAGGGGGGGCCGCGGGAGGGACCACAGCTCCGCGGGAGGGGGGGCCGCGGGAGGGACCACAGCTCCGCGGGAGGGGGGGGCCGCGGAAGGGACCAGAGCTCCGCGGGGCGGGGGGGGCCGCGGAAGGGACCACAGCTCCGCGGGCGGGGGGTGGCTCGGTGGACCGCGCCGGCTGTAGAACAGGCGGAAGGGCCCCGAGTGTGGCCGCTGTCCCCCCGCTCTGTGCGGAGTGGAATGTCCCAGCTCCTTAAGGGCCCGGGCCGCGGCGGAAGCGGCCTCTTCTCCGCGGCTGCTGTGGGTTGGTGCGTCCCAAACCCTGGCGCCGGGAGCCGGTGGCGAGGGCAAGCGAGCTGGTGCCTTTGTCAGGTTTGGGAGATGTTTCCGGGGAGCTTAACTGGAGGGCAGCGGGCGGCGCCCCGGCGGCTTCGGACGGGCGCCGTGCGGGGCGGCGCACGCAGCAGGGCCGCGGCGGCACGTGCTTGCCCCGCAGGCCCGCCGCCCCCGGAGCCTGAGGTCGCCGGAGGCCGGGACCCCTTGGCTCGTCGTTGGGAGTGAGCGAACCCGAGAGAACTCGGTAAGCGGGGGCCCTGCACCCAAGGGCGCTACACGTGGGTGGCGTTTAATGGGCTCAGGACGTGGTCGACTGCCCTGATGATACTGACATTAGGAAGTGCCGTCTGATGCGATAACTGACGATTTTCACGTCATCTGACCGCAGTCGCTGGACCTCGATAGCTTAGTGGTGATAACGAGCAGAATCCGCCCTAAATGCGTGTCCCTCTTCCTGTTCCGACAGCACACCCACGGAAGAGGGCCAGGAGGAGCGGCGCCGCCCTGCGGTGAGGCCTAGGCAGCGGGCTTAGTATGGGACTTGGGTGTCTTGTTTCAAGTTTATTATGCACTACCTCATTGCATAATTGCAATGGCTAGGAGATCCTTGCCCTAAACTGAACCATTTAAATCGCAGCTATAAGTATAAACCCCATTAAAATGTCTCCTGGCTCAGTCAACATGGAGCAGTACTAGGATGGTGAGGGGCTTGACTGCTCTGATGAAATCACCCATAGGAAGTGCCGTCAGAAGCGATAACTGACGATAATTCCGGGCTGACTGCAGTCAACACGTGCTCAGGTGGCTGGTGCCCAGGCGTCAGTTGGTCGGGACTGACCCTTGCTTTCTATATTCACCCAGGTTGCAAATGAATGAACTGTGAGGAGCTGAGGACGGCAGTGAGTCGCACTGGCTGGTCGTGGAGAGGTGAGTGGGTGAGCATGCTTAGCTGGTAGTTGAGTCCAGTGAAGTAAAACTAGGTCAGATATGGCAGTGGAGCAGAGGGCAGAGCATACCCTGGAGTCCTTTTTTTTTTCACTTTATGGATGTATAATCCTGAGGAAATTGCTTTTCTGTTAAAACATGTGATTTTTTTCATTCTAAAAGATGATAGCCTTAGGTTTGTAATGTTTAAGAACCCAAATAGGTCTTATTGGACTTCAGTTTGTAGTTGAGACTTGTGATCAGAACTGCATCTACTGACTGGTATTCCTTCCGCAGGCTGTGTCCTGAGGAATGACCTGGGCAGGCCAAAGCTGGTGGTGGGCAGCAGCTCAGCTTACCCTGGAAGAGGTAAGATTCCATCTGGGCAGTGATTGCCCCATGGTCAATGAATGAGCAGCTAGTTCTTTTTTTATTAACTTGCAGAAAAGGATATCAAATGATGAAATCACCAAAATAGCTGGAATTACCGGCAGATTGTGTGGTGGTGAACTTACGGTTTTCTGAAGATATCCTACTCCGTGAGGGACTGCTTTTGGAGTAGTACGTGTGACTGACACTTAGTTCCTTGCAGGCTGTTTTTCCAGATGGTCAGCCATGCTGCAGCAGAGGCAGAATTTGAAGTTCCAAGGACCAGTAGTCGGTCATCAATTTGGACTCCAGGCGGAAGCCTAGGCTTCTACATTTGGTGAAGGCTCACCTTGTCTCGGCTGGTTCTGTGCAATGGGTAGAGCATCGGCCTGCAGACTGAAGGGCATGTGGCCAGGTTGCAGGCTTGATACCCAGTTGGGGGTGTGTGTGCAGGAGGCAGCCAACCAATGATCCTCATCAATGTTTCCCTCCTTTCCTCTCAAGTCAATAAAAATATATATTTTTTAAAAAGTCTTGCTTTGTGCTGATTATCAGGCCAGTCTTACCAATGAGGGCCAAGAAATGGGCTTTGACCACCTATTAGTACACGTGTCAAACACAAGGCCTGCGGGCCAAATCCGTCCCGCCAGGCCTTGCGATGTGGCCCGCACCGCGCTGTCATCACTGCACTCCGCTGCGTTTCCATCACAATGACAGTTTATGACTGTTCAGTAAACCATTCGGCCCGCGATTTAGGCTGGATTTTAGATTTTGGCCCCTTCTCTGATTGAGTTCGACACCCCTATATTAGTAGGACAAGCACCTTGGTGTCGTTACCATTGTGTCCCTCACTCATTGTTATATTAGGCAAGGGTTGGCAGCTTGCTCCTGAAATTAGCATCTATGCAATTACCAGAGACAACAAGGATGGTCTTGGGTGTTGGTTCTTACATGTGTATTTGTAGAAAGTTAAACTTGGTCACTGCTGGGAAATATTAGCAGTCAGTCCAGCACTTGTCAACTTACCTATGGTCTGCTGTTCTTGTCTTAGGCTGTAAGTCCCAGGGCACGGAAGCATCCAGAGTCCTGGCCCTCTAGTAACCCCTAAAGTGTGCTGTGCCTGCCCGCGCCCCCCCCCCCCCCCCCCCCCCCGCCCGCGCGCGCCTGTGTTGGCATTTTGCCTGCTGGCCTGAGGAGGTAACACCAGGCACCTGACGTGATTTTCTCTGGCTCAGGATTGGTTCCTAGGATTTGCTGTTTTTATTTAGAAAGGATTTTTAAAAGCTTGGTTAAGGATGGATGGAAACTTTGCCTTATGGCTGTCTTATAATGGACCGGATCTGCATTCTAGTCCTGGGTGTTTGATAAGAACCTTCCATGACAGCTTTTGGGAGACTCGGTACTGGAAATGGGCCCTTACTAGCAACACTGGAACAACCCATGGAAAAGTCTGTTAAACAGTCTTGGGATGGGGGGATGGGGGGGTCCACAGGGGACGTTCCCATCTGCTCCAGACGTTTAGGATGTTCTACATTGAAGGCTGGTGGCTGGTCCCCTGGCCAGGACTCTGGAATCATGGGGTAAAGGGAACCCAGGGGTTCACGAGGAGGGCAACTGCTCCTGGAATCCCGCAGCCAGCAGCCCCATCTCCCTACCCCAAGGGCCACTCAGGAGATGGGGTGCCAAGATGCCAACCTGCCTTGAGCACACAGCATCTGGCTGGAGTTTGCTGCCCTGAACAACTTTCCAAATGTAAAATCAGAAAGTCCTGGGTTGGATGTAGGCCCCAACTACATGCGCTCACAGCTCAAGCTTCCAGCATGCCAACCTGTATGTGGGGAGGCCTAGGGCTGGACTCTTGAGCCAGGGATGACTGCTCCGAGCCAAACAAAGATAACGGAGATTGGTATGGTGGACAGTGAGGAGCACACCCTTCCCCGGATTCTCTGATGGGGGCTTCCACAGGCGGGGCTGTCGATAGGTTACTCTGCCTCAGCCATCGCACCCCACGAGGGCTACCTGGTGAGGCCTCACTTCCATGTCACGTCTGAGCTGGACCTGCAGGTTCCCCGTCCTCAAGGTCTTTAGGGGGGGCCTCATGGTCCCCTGCAGGGTCCTGGCCCACTGTTCCATCCCAAGCCTCTACACAGCCCGGGCTCTCCCCCAGCTCCAAGATGGTGGGGAGGTGGCCCTGCTTCGGGGCGCGCTTGCGCAGGCTGAGCAGGAAGGGCTGGGGCAAGGAGAAGATGTCCACGTTGTTGCCCAGGTCAATCCACGTGACACTGGGGAACTTGCTGGGGTCCTTGAGGGTGTCGGTGAGGTCGCGCAGCAGCGCGCGGGTCAGCCGGTTGCCGTTGAGGGCCAGCGTGGTGAGGCGGGGCAGCGTGCTGAGTGCCGGCAGCAGCTGGAGGACCATGTCGTCGGTGAGGCCCGTGAAGCCCAGCTCCACGCTGTCCACCTGCTCCCCGCAGCGCTGCAGGTAGCTGCTCACCCGCTCCAGGTCGCGGGAGGTCAGCGGGATGCCCGACAGGTCCACCGTGTTGTCCAGAGGGCTTCCAGCCAGGACAGCCTTGAGGCTGAAGAGGAGGAGGGACAAGCAGGTTAGGTTACGGGAGGGAACAGACCCGTTTCCCGGCACTACCCCACATCGGGCCTGGCAGTGCCCGCTGGCCAGAGGGACCACAGGGAAAGCTCAATGCTTCTGCAGTGACTAAGGTGCACTCAAGCCACATGCCTGGGTTTGAGTGTGACCTTGACATTAGGTCCTCAACCTTTCTGCTCTTCAGTTATTTTCTGGAAAAAATGAGCTAGTTGAGTGCTACAGGGTTGTTATCTGAAAATAAATGCAAAGCATTTAAAAAGTGCCTTGTTTGGGTGATGAATAAATATATTTGCTGCTGACATTAATCACCTGAGCTGATCTCTGACACCTCCGGTTTTAAGGCCATCTTCCCTATCGGATGGCGATCCTTAGGGAGATTCCCACAAGACAGCAGACGCTGCCTGCCCGGTGGGAGCTGCTGACCCTGGTGGCCGAGTGCTCTCCGCTCCCTGTCTTCTGCCATTGCTCGCTCTTCCCCTGCTCCTTGCTCTGGCCACAGCTCCCCGTTTGCAGGTGTCTCAGGAGGGGAGGGGGCGGTGGTAACAGTCTGCACACAGCAGCAGCAGCCTGAGCAGGCGAACCCCTATCCTCTGTGCTCGGGGCCTCCTGAGCTGAGAGGCCCAGCCGCAGGGCGTTTGCAGGTGAAGCTCTCAGGCTGACATCTAAGGGCCGGGAACACAGCTGGCATTGTTTAGGGCCGTGGTCGGTGACTCGCGAGGCACATGCAGCTCTCTGGCCCCTTGAGTGTGGCTCTTCCACAAAATACCATGGCCTAGCAGAGTCTATTTTGAAGAAGTGATGTTAGAAATTTAAGTTTAAAAAATTAGGCTCTCAAAAGAAGTTTCAGTCGTTGTACTGTTGATATTTGGCTCCGTTAACTAATGAGTTTGCCGACCTGGTTTAGGGTGATTTAGTGTTGGCTGTAATTCTCATTCATGTCATTAATAAAGCAGGCCTATGCCAGCAGGGAAATAGGAAGTGGGTGGTTAACAGCCTGAGCCTGGGGTGTGGATCTGGCCCTGCCACTTATCAGCTGGTCGATGTGGCCAAATAGCAACAGTAACAGCTCCTACCTTGGTCAGCTTAGGTGCCAGGCACGGCCCTGGGCACCAAGGCCATGTGAACAAGATGGATAAGACTCCTGTTTTTATTCCGCTGGAGAGGGGCTGGACAACAAACAAGATAACCTGAGAGTCAGGTGAGAGAGTAGCCGGGGTGGGGGAGAGGCACGGAGGTAACCTCCGAGCTGAGCGCAGAACAAGCAGGCCATCGGGAGGGCTGGAAGAGTTCCAGCAGAGGAGGTGCAAGTGCAGAGGCCCCGAGGTTGGAGAGAGCTTGGTGCGTCTGAACCGGCAAGAAGGAAAGCGTGGCAGGGGCGCAGGAGAGTGGGAGGGGAGAGGATGAGGGCTGGGGACCCATCACGTAAGGCCCTGATTGCATCTCACGCAGTGTGACCAGAGGCGCCTTAGAGGTGCAAAGCCGAATGAAGAGTGGACTGAGCATGCGTGTGAGTTGGGGAGCCAGAAGAGGCCCCTGGACTCCGGCAGAGCTCACGTTTCCAGCTCCTCAGACCTAAACGGCTAGCTCACCAAGTGTCCTGGCATTCCAGGTGCCAGGTTCTCCCTTCCTGCTGTCTGCACAGCAGCCCCTGCCCCCAGCCAGTGGGAGCCTCACTGCCTCCACTTGGAAAGGCCTCCCAGGACCCACATGCTCCTCCCCCCTGCCCCTCCCGCTTGGGGGTGGGGGTGTCTGGAAGGGAAAGGAGCCCCTTTCTCAGGGAGGGGCAGTCCTCCCTCCCCAGCTGCAGGCCTGGCAGGGCGAGCCCACAGCAGCCTTGGGAACGCGGGGGGCTCTGCGCCCACGTCCTCCCCAGGAAGTCTTCCTTCCGGGCTCCCTTGCATCCACTTCCTGCCATGGCCACAGGTTCTGTGTCCGTGTGCCCTCCTCTCCCCAGTCTGCAGGGGCCACACCCCGAGGGTTCTCCCTCTGCATGAGCCAGGGATGTGCTTGGGGTCTGGGTCTCCCGAGGGGGATAACCAGGAGGCACTGGGGGTTCAGTGAGTGATCGTGCCCACGTTCACTGCGCCGGGAATTAGAAACTCATGCCCCCCCTCCCCACCCGACCATTAGAATGAGCCACATGCCCAGCTCCTACCCCACAGAGGGCCCTGCCCCCTGGAAGGCCCACCACTGAGCTCTCTCCTGCTTGCCGCTCGAGGCAGCCTTCCCGCTCTTCTCCTCACCCACGCCCTGGGAGGGTGCTGTGTCACACACCCAGCCTGACAGGCTGTCCTTGCGCTGCCCTTGGAGAAGGAGCCTGGGCAGTGGGGCGGGCAGATGGTGACTCACCAGGCCTGTGGCTTCCTCTTCACCAGCCCCCGGTGCCGCCTCCACTGGGAGTGGGGGCTGAGGTGGTATGCCAGCTGCCGGCACAGCTTCTCCATGGCGCCCAGGGCATCGCCTTCCTGCAGAGCAACCACAGGGTGTGTGTGTGAAAGCCCAGCCCTACCTCCAGCTTCCTGTCCTGCAGGCTGAGCTGGGGCGCTGATCCTCTGGCTCGAAGTGGGTGCCCTTCGGAGAGGGCAGTGGCTAAAACGACCTGCATGATGGTTTCAGTTTTCGCGAATTAGTTGCTGTGATTGAAAACTGGAGCTTTATAGAAAAGTCGGGATGCCAGGTGATCCGACAACTCACTGGGGCCGACTTGCCAGCTGATCCCTTAGCAGGACTCTGGTCCCGGCCACTCCCCTGCACTCAGGGCCATTCTGCTCCTTCACTTGCTCAACAAATACTTACCAAGCACCTGGTGCCAGACACTTGTCCTCGGAGCTGAGGTCGCAGCCATGAGCAAACGTCCTTGCTTTGTACTTTGCACTGGACAGAGGAGAGTGAGACACTGTCACCATGTCCCTTACCCAGGATGAAAGTGGGAAAGTAAAAGAAGGAAGGAGCATGTCTTCCCCAGCCCAGTTCATTCATCTGTTACCTGTCTGGCTCATCAGTGTTTGAGTTTGAGATCCTGAGGTTATGAACTAAATTGTGTCCTTCTAAAACTCTTTAAAAAAAGAAATGTTTTTATTCATTTCAGAGAGGAAAGGAGAGGGAGAGAGTGATAGGAACATCAGTGATGAGAGAGAATCACTGATTGGCTGCCTCCTGCACGCCTCCACCTGGGGATCAGCCCACAGCTCAGGCATGTGCTCTGACTGAGAATCGAACCGTCAACCTCCTGGTGCACAGGATGATGCTCAGCCAACTGAGCCACACTGGTTGGGCCTCCCCCGCCCCCCAATCTTTAATACCTCAGAATGTGACTCCTTTAAAGAGGAATTAAGGTGAAATGAGGTCTTGTGGGTGGGCCCTGACCCAGTGGCTGGTGTCCTCATAAGAGATTAGGACACAGACTTGAACTGAGGGAAGACCTTGTGAAGATGGCCATCTACAAGCCAAGGAGAGAGACCTCAGAGGAAAGGAATCTGAAGACACCCTGAACTTGGACTTCTGGTCTCCAGAACTGGGAGAAATAAGTTCCTGTTGTGTAAGTGGTGTTTTTTTCACGGCAGCCCTAGCACACGAACACCATGGATTAAAGAAGGCAGCGGAGAGATTCCAGAGCTACTCCAACTCCATCCCAAGGGAAGTCAAATCAACTAACAGCCAGAGCCCTGGGAGAGTGGCTGAGTGTGTGCTCCCACCAGATAGGCTGGGGCCAGCGTGCCAGGGCTGGGATAAGACCCACCTGGGACAGCAATGTGGGTGTGGGGAGGGGTAGCTGGTAACCCAGGCCCAGGGCTCAGCATTGCACCCAGCAGAGTGAGCCCTTGGTAAAAGCCAGCTTGGCTTTTATTATCATTACTAGGGGCCTGGTGCATGAAAATTTGTGCACTGGGCTGGGGGGTGGGGGGAGTCCTCTCAGCCAGACCTGCCCCCTCTCACAGTCAGGGGATGTCCTACTGATGGCTTAGGCCTGCTCCCCTCAGGCCCCTCTTCAGGAGGCGACTAGGCTGATCAGGAGAAGGCATCACCCCCATCAACCTGCTGCTGCTGCCATTGCTGGCTGCGGTGGCTGCTAGGCCTGAGCCCTGGGCCTCGAAGCCATCAGGACTCACGGCTGCCTGAGGCCCGGCTTCACAGCCGCTGTGGCTTTGTGCAGATGGAAGTCTGGAAGACGTCCACTTTAATTGGCATATTACCCGTTTATTAGTATAAGTCATCCTCACTCTGCTAACAGAGGAGCAGCACATTGAGTCATTAAGAGGATGAACATGGCACCAAACTGTGGATTCAAATCCTTGCTTTGTCATCTCCTATGTGACCTTGGGAAAATACCTTGACCTCTATGCCTCTGATCCTCACTTGTAAAGGGATAACAGTACCAACCTCACAGGGGATGGAATGAAGTACTCTGAGTATAGCTGGGCACACAGTATGCTCTCCAGGAATGCTCGCTGAATCAATACTGGGCTGTAACCCTGGCTGGTTGCTCAGTCGTTAGTGTCAACTCTCAGACTGAAGGGTCACAGGTTTGATTCCCTGTCAAGGGCACAGACATGGGTGCAGGTTCGATCCCCAGCTCCGGTTGGGACGCGTGCAGGAGGCAACCAATCGGAGTGTCTGTCTCTTACATGGATGTTTCTCTCCCTCTTCCTCCTCCCTCCCTTCTACTCTCTCTAAAAATCAGTGGAAAAAATATCCTCAGGTGAGGATTAACAAAAATTAAAAAATATGGCGCTGTATTACAGACATGGCACAAACAGAACTTCAGAAGGGTGAAGGAGGAAGCGTACTTCTGCCCAGGCTCAGGTTTGAGCCGGCTTTAAGAATAGATTAGTGACAACACTTGTCGGGGCGTGGGGGTGTGGAGGGTGTTGTAGGCGTGGGACAGGTGACAATCTGGAGCCTGATTTCTCGCCACTTCCATGGCTACTGCCTTGGCCCACGCTGCTGTTGTCTGTAACCTGAATTAGTGCACAGACACAACACCCTGGTGTAGCACATGCCTTCATTATCTCCATTCACAGAGGAGGAAACAGGCTCAGAGGGCCAAGGCTGATGAAAAGGCAAGAGAAGACTCTGAGGGAGGGAGACCAGAGACAGAGGAGTTGGAAGAGGGGAGCCGAGTGTCTGAAGCGGTGAACGTATGTACAAGAATCAGCAGATGGAGGCAGGCCCGAGACAGAATGAATCTGGTTTAAAGGAAACCTCTGGTCTGGTTCTCCACAAACCTCACCTCTTCCGAGTGCCTGAGGCTGCCTGTGAGAGAAACAGATGTCACCTGTCACTCCGGGCAAATGCATTTACAGCCTGTAGGTTCCTAGACTTCGTTTCTTGCTGAGTCTGGACATAGGGTGTGCGTTGGGAAAAATGGTGCTGAAGCAGGCAGGGCTCCACCATGGGGGCCAGAGGGATCCCTGCAGGGCAGACAGCACCACTTTTGCATCCTCTGTCCCTCTGACGGGGAGACGGAGAAAGGGGTGGACTGGAGGCAGACAGGGCGACTCAGGGCCAGCTCATCTGCTTATGTGGTTTGGGCACCCCTGCGGGGCCCATGGCAATGGCTGAAGTGACGGAGGCCACTACACGCGATTGACCACGTACAGGACGGAGGGGAGGGGACGGGAGGATGAGGGGGTCTTGGTTTTGGCAAGGGGCTCTGGACAAGAACCAGGAGGAATGCCCGGCCCATCTCCAGCTGGGAGACGTGATGAACTTAGGGGCTGGGCTCAAGGCAGGCCCCGTGGGATCTGATGGAAGCTCTGGCCCGGAAGTGAGCCGCGGGGAAGGCGGGGGAACAGCTGCAGCACCGAAGGTCAGAGACAGACCGGACACGGAGGCGAGGAGGTCAGTCAGAGGAGCAAGAGGGCAGCCCCGGGCACCGAGGAGAAGGGCGGCGAGGGCCTTGGCCAGCGAAGGCGCCAGGAGGGGCTGGCATGGTGAAGGCCAAGTTGGAGGCCAAAGGGAGAAGGGAGGTGACAATGGATACGGTGCTCTACAGCTGCAGTTCTTCACCGAGGACTCTCGTACCCTCGGTGGCCAGGGCAGCCCAGCACACGGGTTTTAAAAGCTCCCCAGGTGATCCCCAGGTGCTGCTGAGGTGGAGAGCGCCATTTCAGGCAAGAAGGACCAGTGGGTGAGAGCTGGTGGTCTGCCTGGCATCTCTCCTGGACCCTGGGACAGAGTGTTGCCAGTCTCCCCAGTGCCTGCTCCAAAGCTGAGAATGGGCCCTGGTTGGGCAGTTGAATTGGTGAGAGCATCATCCAGATACAACAAGGTTGTGGCTTTGATCCCCTGTCAGGGCACATATGAGAATCAACCGGTGAAGGAATAAATAAGTGGACCAACGAATCGATATTTCGCTCCTTTTCTCTGTAAAATCAAAGCTGAGAACCGTGCCCCTCTCCAACCACTTCCCAAGGTTTCCAAAATCTGAGCAACTGGGCCCTGATAGGGGGAAAAGAGGAGACAAAGCAACGCCAGTGCGCGGCACTGCCACAAGGGGGCAGCTGTGCGCAGGGCGAGGCTCTGGCTGCTGACCTGGAGACTGGAGGAGCGGTTCCTGCTCCACTCAATGGGGGCAGCAGATGCCGTCACCTAACTAAGCCACTAGAGGCAAATGTAAGCCATGTCCTCACGCAAGTCCTGACTAAACAAACGTGTCTGGACTAAGGGAACAACCGCCAACATTGCTGGAGCGCCCACGGGTGAATGCCAGGCACTGCCTCTGCATTGCCTGCGTGAGCTCCTCACAGCGCTGCAACACACAGCAGTCCCAGGAAAAGGGCTTCTGGTGGCTCCACTTTGCAGATGAGGAACCTGGGCATCAAGAAGCTGAACAGACTGGCAAGCCACACAACGTGAAAGAGGGAATCAGGATCCAAAGCTCCAGGCCTTGCAGGAGGCTGGGCTCCCAACCTGCCAGCAGGCCCTGAGCTTTGCAATGCCCCCGGGAGAGGCGCTTCTATCCTTGCACCCAGAAAAGACTTAAGCAGCCCCCTCGAATTTTCCTTCACCCCACTGCTTTCCAACAGCCCCACCCCAGGCCTCCCTCCTGCGGAGGACAGGACAAAGCAGGACTGGCCCAGAGTGGAGCCAGTGCTTGAGGTGGGGAATGAGCGATGGGAGGGAAGGGAGGAGGGAAAGAAGGAGAAAGTGCCTCTCAGGTACAGAGCAGCTCACACCCCCTGTAACCTTGGGGGCTCTGACAATGAGCAGCACATGTTATGCACATCAGTGATCCCTGCGCCCTGCGCCTGGGCTGAGCACTCCCTTTTCACAGTGCTGCAGCCCTTCCTGCAACCACATGCCACTCCCGAGCGACAGCTGATTGGCCCAGAAGCGGGCACTGGCAGAGCGCAGCCAATCAGCCCTTCCTCTGCATCCTGACTCCTCCTCCGGCCTGGACAGGGGTGTGAATCAGAAGCCATGGGCTTGGTCCCCGTGTCTGGGAAAGCAGGGAAGAGTGGGTGGGTCTGGGGGCGGTAGCAGAGGGGAGAAGTCTGCACTGTTTGCAGGTTTAGTCCCTCTTTCGGCCCCTCAGTGTCAGGGCAAATTCTTTCCCTAGCCTGAGCAGCCGAGTCCTAGCCACACTGGAAGCTCCAAGGAAGGAGATGGCAGGAGAGGGTTCGGGGCAAGTCAGGAGAGTGGGCACCGCTGGAGGCCCCGGAGAAGGGTGCCGAGGGACTGACCTCTCAGAAACGCTCTTCGAGGTGTTCCTCCCCTCCTCCCCCCGGAGCGCCCCAGTGCTCGGACAGGCCCCATGTCTCCTCTGAGACAGCAACACCCACCTTACATGCGGCCCCAGGCACACACGCAGAGCTCTCATCACCCATTCCTAAACTCACTCACTCAGCGGTCCAGCTGGAGACTGTGCTGGGCTCCTGTTTGCCCCCTCTCCCCAGGCCACTCTCTGTCCTGTGCGCTCTGAAGGCTGGGCATCACCCAGCCCCTGGCCCAGGGCTCCCAGCGGCATTCAGCTAACTAACGGAGCCTGTGCGAGGGAAGTCAGAGGGCAGGAGGAAAGGTCAGCGTTTCTTTCATTCCCTCCCTGCGTCAGCCTGCAGCAGCCAGCCTCCCAGACAGCCCTTGCGATTCTGGCTCTGTGCCCTCGCCCAGTCTCTGTTCTCACCGTCTCAGGGCTGACCTAGGCAGTTGGCAGAATATGGTGGTGATGGCAGGCGAGGTCATAAAGAACACTGTGCATCTGCCTTGCCCGCTCCTGGGTCACCCACTCTGGGGGCAGCGGCTGCTATGCTGTGGGGACCCTCAGGGCTCCTATGGAGAGGCCCCTCGGCAAGCACCAAGGCCTCTGCCAACCACCACCAATGTGCCACCCTGGGGGCGGGGCGGGCTGCCACCTCTGTCCAGCCTTCAGGTACTCAGCCTGGGCCAGCCAGTGTCTCGAGAGCTAAGCTAGCTGCTAGGGTGCCTGCCCCACGGAGACTGGACAGCAGTGTAAGGCCCTCAGCCTCAGGCGGTCTGTCAGGCAGCAATAGACCCCCCCCCCCCCCATCTGGAAGAGGCATTCTCATCCCGGCTTCAGCAACAGCAGGCTTCCAGCGCCGCCCTGGCAATGACTCCTGCTGCTGGGGTCTCCATGTCCATTCATTTCCTTTTCCCTGCCCGGACTCCTAATAATTGCTCTTAAAAATTCAGTGGGAAGGGTCTCCTGCGTCACGTTGCTCGGCTTGGTGCAGATGTGACCGTGAACTGTCTCTCGCCCCTTGCCGTTTGTTTTCTCGTGGGGAAGGCAGACACTACATTAGCCAACAGAGCAGTAAGCCAGATGATTTTGGAGACGAGTGAAATGATAAAAATAAACAAGGAGAGGAACAGGGTGTGAGACAGGGCTGAGCAGGCGGCCGACCAAAGGTCTCTGAGAGGCGACCTGCCGGCTGCTTCTCCGTCCCCAGACCTGGCGGCGGCGCCCGGAAACGCCCGGGGGCGGGAGAAGCTGCCAGCCCCAGAGGAAAGCCCACCAGGTCTGGGCGAGGGGCCCTGAGACAGAGGCGCAGGAGCGGCCAGGGGGCAGCAGAGCTCCTCAGTCGGGAGAGGATTGGGTGCTGCGGCTGAGGGTGCCCCAGGCTGAAGCAGAGTTGGCGGGTGGAGGGGGCGCTGGGCCGGGCCGGGAAGGAGTCTGGGTTTTACTGAAATCACAGCACCCGTTGCGTGAAGACTTCCCTCCCTGCCACAGAGAAGCGCGTCTTTTGGAAGCTGCTGGCATTGGAGGGATGGAAGAGAAGGGATGGAGACAAGAGAAAAGCCAAGGCCTTGTGAGATAAGCAAGTCATCTTTTCTGTCAAAGAAGTTTAGACAGCCGCCATGTTGGCCGCATGGCTTGCAGCTCCCCTGGGGGCCGCCATCTTTAAAAAGCAAAGGCCAACCCCTCCCTTTGAATTAGCCAATTGTGAACGATTGTGCACCTGAGCTCCGATCAAGAGCAAGGGACAGGTCATGTGCGTCAGGGATTATAAACCGAGCAGACCGCCTGCTCTGTGTGGGTGTGCTTCCAGACCATGTGTGTGCGCCCTTCTACGTAGAAGTAGATATGTTTGCCCTGCTGCCTGGCTCCCGGGTGTTTTGTGTTCTACCAGAACCCCTGACTTGGGGGGCTCGCCTTATTTCTAACAGCATGGAGTCCCTCCCCACCAGGTCCCGTGGGCAGGTCTGTGTAAGCCAGCCTGGGGCCACAAAAAGAGGGACAGACCCTCCCACCTGAAGGGGCCGGGCCAGAGCGGGCACAAGGAGGGAGCTGGGTGTGAAATAAGTCCCCTGGGGCGGGGACTGAGGCCATGCAGGGCCGCCACCAGACACCTAAGGAAAAGCCCCCAGGTGGGCACAGTCGGACCAGTGGCCACGGCTTGGTGGGCAGAGAGGGTCAGCACTGTCTCTGTGCCCGCAGTCTGTGCAGGGCGCAATGGACGACAGGAGGGGCCCCGGCCTCACAGCGCGGAAATGCGGGCTTCCCGTTGCTGGAGCTCCCCATTTCCAAGGGCCACTGACTATAGGACTGTGTGAAGTATCTGCATTTTTAAACTTTGGCAATAAATCCGGATTTAAAGCCCCATGGCCAGGCAAAACTGGTGCTGATGGTGCCAAGGCCCAGCCTCAGCCGTGGATGCCGGGCCTCCGGCCTGCCTCTGCCCTCTGCTGTCTGCACGCGGGGGCCTGTCCTCCTGGGCCTGGGTACATCGACCAGCCCTTGTGGGGCACGGAGCTGCTCTGCCCAGAAAGATGCCCTTCACACCCCCGGACCCGCTGGCTTAGACGCAGCCGCCTACCGGCTTGGGGCAGTGGATGTAGCGAGCCAGGCTGATGATGAGGTCGTGGGTGATGGGGTCCACCAGGTTCCGGAAGCTGGCGTAGCGGTACAGCACGTCATCCAGCGAGGTCGACTCCATGCCCAGGTCCTGCAGGATGAAGGGTGCGAGAGGTCAGGGGCGGTCCTGCCCTGCCCCCACACCCCTCCAAAGGCCCAAACCCCTGGAGGCAGCGCAGCTCCCACACAGCCCGGCCCTGCAAGGGAGGCCCCCTCCGAGAGGCCTCCTAACCGTCCAGGAAGCATCTGAGAGCGTCCTGGGCGCCAGGCAAGCCCTGCGCTGGCCGCCAGCCTAGGCCCTCTCCGGGGACAGCACTATCCCTGCTCAGGCTCCCCGGGAGGAGGCGGAGGACGCAGAGGAGGAGGAGGAGGGGAAAGAGGAAGAGGAGGAGGAGGAGGAGGAGGAGGAGGAGGAGGAGGAGGAAGAGGAGGAGGAAGAGGAGGAGGAGGAGGAGGAGGAGGCGGAGGAGGAGGAGGAAGAGGAGGAGGAAGAGGAGGAGGAGGAGGAGGAAGAGGAGGAGGAGAGGAGGAAGAGGAGGAGGAAGAGGAGGAGGGAGGGGAAAGAGAAGAGAGGAGGAGGAGGAGGAGGGGAGGGGAAAGAGGAAGAGAGGAGGAGGCGGGGAGGGGAAAGAGGAAGAGGAGGAGGAGGAGGAAGAGGAGGAGAAGGGGAAAGAGGAAGAGGAGGAGGAAGAGGAGAGGAGGAGGAGGAGGAGGAGGGGAAAGAGGAAGAGGAGGGGAGAGGAGGAGGAGAAGGGGAAGAGGAAGAGGAGGAGGAAGAGGGAGGAGGAGGGGGAGGAAAGAGGAAGAGGAGGAGGAGGAGGAGGAAGAGGAGGAGGAGGAGGAAGTGGAGGAGGAAGAGGAGGAGGAGGCGGAGGGGAAAGAGGAAGAGGAGGAGGAGGAGGAGGAGGAGGAGGAGGGGAAAGAGGAAGAGGAGGAGGAGGAGGAGGAGGAAGAGGAGGAGGAAGTGGAGGAGGAAGAGGAGGAGGAGGAGGGGAAAGAGGAAGAGGAGGAGGAGGAGGAGGAGGAGAAGGGGAAAGAGGAAGAGGAGGAGGAGGAGGAGGAGGAAGAGGAGGAGGAAGTGGAGGAGGAAGAGGGAGGAGGGGAAAGAGGAAGAGGAGGAGGAGGAGGAGGAGGAGGAGGAGGAGGAGAAGAGGAAAGAGGAAGAGGAGGAGGAGGAGGAGGAGGAGGAGGAGGAGAAAGAGGAGGAGGAGAAAGAGGAAGAGGAGGAGGAGGAGGAGGAGGAGGGGAAAGAGGAAGAGAAGGAAGAGGAGGAGGAGGAGGAGGAGGAGAAGGAGGAGGAGGAGGGGAAAGAGGAAGAGAAGGAGGAGGAGGAGGAGGAAGGAAGAGGAGGAGGAAGGGAGGAGGAGGGAGGAAGAGGAGGAGGAAGGGAGGAGGAGGAGGAAGAGGAGGAACAGGGGAAAGAAAGAGGAGGAGGAGGAGGAGGAAGGGAGGAGGAGGAGGAGGAAGAGGAGGAGGAGGGGAAAGAGGAAGAGGAGGAGGAGGAGGAGGAGGAGAAGGATTGGGGCCAGGCGCCTGGCTGCTTCTCCATCCGCGGACCTGAGACGGCACGCCTGGAAACGCCTGGCGAGGGGACAGCACCGGACACAAAGCTCGTCTTTTTCTGGCTTCGGAGGCCATTTTCCCTGCTTCCTCTGTAGATGACCTGACCCCGGTGTCCCTTTGCCTGGGGGGGGGGGGCGCTGAGCTGTGGGGTTGCGGAAGCTGCCAGGCAGGAAGAAGGCCCAGCAGGGCTCCCGGGGAGAGGGTGTCCCGTGGGTCCTGCTGGTGGGAGAGGAGGGAGCTGTGCAGGGGACACGGAGTGGGGTGGGAGCGGTGGCAGAAACCACAGGGACAACATGATCTCACTCGTATGTGGAATCTAATGAACCAGATAAACTGATGAACAAAACAGACCCAGAGGCACAGAGGGGGGAACAGATGCTGAACCTCAGAGCTGGGTGGGAAGAGATCAACCAAAGACTTTGTATGCAAATATGCATAACCATGGACCAGACAATAGGGTGCTGAAGGCCTGGGGCGGCTAGAAAGGGTCAATGGGTGGGGGCGGGGAGGGGACATGTAATTCTCTCAGCAACAACAAAGAAACCCACTGGGACAGAGGTTCCCCAAGCCTGAGGAGGGCCAAGGATCTGGGGGGCTGGCTGGTGGTGGGCGGGAGTGCCCCCCCCCCCCCCCCCCCCCCCCGGGAGCCTCTGCAGACTCCTGCAGGAAAAGAAAGAAGTTTGAAAACTCCGGACGGAGGAATCCCTAGGTTTGTTGTGTTCCCACCAGCCCTGCCCATGTTCTCATCTGCCCCCATCACAGGCCACCCTGTCCCGGAGGGGCCAGAGGACCGGGAGGCTGGGCAGGGTGGGAAGGCACAAAACGTCCCGCCCGGGGCCCCTGGGCCCGTGCTCCCATCGTGGGCTCTCTCCAGGCTGCTGTTGCCTGGGCTCCTGGTCCTTGCTTGGGAAGGGGAGGGCTGGGGAGGTAGGACGGGGTGGAGCGGCTCCCAGGAGTCCCAGGCCCGGCCCTCCCGGCGAATCCAGGGAGCCAGGGGCGTCGGGCTCGGGAAGGCCAGGGGCTCCAGACAGGCGGCCGCGTTTGCTGGCTGTTTCTTTCCTCCGACCCTCCGAGGCTCCGGATGCGTGTGAGCTCTCGGACCTGCACTGTGCTGAGGACGCAGGCCATGGAGGCCTCTGGTCCTCCCGCGCTGGTTTGCCAGGATAACTGTGTCCCAATTTAGCACCAACGGCCTCACTGACGCTCCCACAGGCCCCAGAGCCCTGCCCGCTCTGCCCGCACGCCATGGGCCGGAGGGATGGGAGCCAGCGTGGCCCCCACACGCCCTGCGCACGGCGCTGGCCTCGGAGGGGCCAGGCCGGGGCGAGCCCAGCTTCCGGAGGACGGCGCCGAGCGGTGCGGCCTCGAGGAGCTGCGGGCGGCTTCTCAGCAGCAAACCCGGGGCGTCCGAGGGGCCTGAGCCACTGTGCGGCTTGGCGAGCATCACTGGCCTGGGACCGGGCCAGAGGCCAGCGCTCGCCACCTCACGGACGGGGGCCCATGTGACTGGAGCGTGAAGAACGGGGCTGGGGCTCGTTCCAAGGAAAAGAGAAACGCTAGAGCGAGAGGGGTGGCTTTCCAAAGCGAAAGCAGAGCTTCACACAGGAGTGAGGACAGCATCTCCGGCTGTGGAGGGGCCCTGAGGCCTCCCGGGGCGCTGGGCGTCCGCTTGCCAACCACTGCCCAAGTCCGCTACACCGTGCAAACTGCAACTGACCCCCACCGCCGGAGCCGGAGCCGGAGCCGGAGCCGGAGCCGGGAGCCGGAGCCGGAGCCGGAGCCGGGAGCCGGAGCCGGAGCCGGGGAGCCAGAGCAGAGCCAGAGCCGGGGAGCCAGAGCAGAGCCAGAGCCGGGGAGCCAGAGTCGGAGAGCCGGGGAGCCGGAGCTGGGAGCCGGGGAGCCAGAGCAGAGCCGGAGCCAGAGCCGGGGAGCCAGAGCCGGGGAGCCAGAGCCGGGGAGCCGGGGAGCCAGAGCAGAGCCGGAGCCAGAGCCGGGGAGCCAGAGCCGGGGAGCCGGAGCCGGGAGCCGGGGAGCCAGAGTCGGAGAGCCGGAGAGCCAGAGCGGGGAGCCGGGGAGCCAGAGCAGAGCCGGAGCCAGAGCCGGGGAGCCGGGAAGCCAGAGCCGGGGAGCCAGAGCCGGAGAGCCAGAGCTGGGGAGCCGGGGAGCCAGAGCAGAGCCGGAGCCAGAGCCGGGGAGCCAGAGCAGAGCCAGAGCCGGGGAGCCAGAGCCGGGGAGCCAGAGCCGGGGAGCCGGAGCCGGGAGCCAGAGCCGGGGAGCCGAAGCCGGGAGCCGGGGAGCCAGAGCCGGGGCGCCAGAGCAGAGCCAGAGCCGGGGAGCCAGAGCAGAGCCAGAGCAGAGCAGAGCCAGAGCCGGGGAGCCAGAGCCGGGGAGCCGGGGAGCCAGAGCCCGGAGCCGGGGAGCCAGAGCCGGCGAGCCAGAGCCGGGAGCCGGGGAGCTGGCAGCGGTGTGAGAGCCCGCTGTCCGCTGAGCCGCACGTTAGACTCACAGACCGTGTGGCCATGCCCCTCTTGCCACTAAATTCTCCTTTTGGAGCGAGGAAGGGAAAATTTTTATAGAAAATTCTTTCAGACAAGCTTATTAATTTTAAACAAATAAATCTTTAAAATATTTTTGTTTTGATTAGATGTAGCTTACACACAGAGCCTCTTTGAAGTCCTCAGTAATTTCAGAACTAGAGCTACCATACAATCCGTCCAGCTTCAGGGGATCCACCCAGAGGAAGTGAAGACAGGCCATCGGAGAGCTGTGCTCCCATGATCACAACAGCTCAGACAAGGAAGCCGGAGAGCCAGAGCAGAGGCAGAGCTGTGCCCACCAACCGGTGAATGGAAGAAGGAGATGTGATAAATATCACGGAACGCCCTTCGGCCAGGACATCCGCCATCTGAGCAACACGGATGGAGCTTGAGAACATTATGCTGAGAGAGGTCAGCCAGAAAGAGAAAGACTGACACCCTAGCCCAGTGGTCAGCAAACTGCGGCTCGCGAGTTTGATTAATGAGTTTGCCGACCACTGTCATATACTACCCTTCACCTCTTTGCACACAATATGCCACAATGGCCTAATCCTCACAGCTTCCAACTACACGGTAACATTTAGTCTAGCAGTGGTTGGCAAACTCATTAGTCAACAGAGCGGCAAACTCGCGAGCCGCAGTTTGCCGACCACTGCCCTAGCTGGTTTAGCTGTGGATAGAGTACTGGCCTTTGGGCTGAAGGGTCCTGGGTTTGATTTCAGTCAAGGGCACATCCCCGGTTGCAGACTTGATCCCCAGTGTGGGGTGTACAAGAGGCAGCGGATCAATGATTCTCTCTCATCATTGATGTTTCTATCTCTCCCTCCCTCTCTGAAATCAATAAAAATATATAAAAAAGGGAGAAAGACTGATACCATATATTTTGTATAGTATGTGCAATCTAAAAGGAACCAAACTCAAAAAAGGAGTGGATGGTGGTTACAGGGGCTGGGGGATGGGTGAGGTTAGGGCACATACCTGCAATAGGAACCCACACAGGCAGGGTTATAGATACAAAACTGTGTTCTCAACATTCACCTTGCTAAGAGACTCGATCCTTTTTGTTAATTTTCACCCAAGGATATTTTTTTCCACTGAGTTTAACCTGTTAACCAAGCGGGATGTATAAATACGTCAAACATAAACAATATCGGGTACGGGTAGGACGTATGAATACGTCCTTGAAATATATGTTGCGCCCTGAAACGGGCGGAACGTATATTTCCGAACAACAAAAGTATTAGTCATCCATACATGTCTCGACATGAATTTAAGACACGGAGGGTATCAGTATAATTTCGCTATTGAGAGTGGTGGACGTGTTCTGGGTGAGCAGTGACAGGTATGTACTTACACTTACCTACCTATTTTCGTATTATATATTATTTACTTATATTTTTTTATATCTCCAACCTTTATATAATAAAAAAACATATAAAATTGATCCAATCATCAATAATTTGTCAGAAAAGTTTAGAAGTTTTAGGATCCAAGATGGCTGTGCCCAGGTGAACACCTAGCCGCAGCCGCACACAACAATTTCAATAAAATACAACTAAAATATAAAACGGACATTGCCCAGAACTACAGGAAGGTTGACTGACTGGAAATTCTACAGCGAGAAGCAAGGAGAAAACCAGAAGGAGGCGCGGAGGAGCTGGAAAAGCCCAAGGTACGGAGACGCGGCGCGCGGAGAGGACGGAGCCGGAGAGGAGGGAGGCCGAGTGCCTGGCGGGCGTTCCCGAGCAGAAAGGAGAGAAAAGCTCTGACTGTGCTGGGCCCCCAACTGCTCTGAACCCCGGTTCTGGGCCAGACCCCGGGGACTCAGGCTCAGCCTGAGGGAGCTGGGCTGCGAGGCAGAACCCTGGGGAGAGGCGAAAGGAGGTCCCGGTGGCGCGCACACTGCGCACAGAGAAGGGACGGTCGGCTGTGCCCCGGGAGTGCCCTGACGGGAAGGAGACAGGGGCTCCAGACTGCTCTGAACGCCACCTCCAACTCCACTTCCAACTGAACTGAACCCCAATACCAGGCTCATTGTGGGAGATCATAGACTGTTTGGCAGCAGGCGAAAATCGAGGACACCTTTCTCTCAGAGGCGCCGGCAGTGAGCACTGAAGGACCCGCATAGGGCGGGGCTGACGGAAGCCAAGGCTGAAGGCTCCACCCTGAAACCCTGTCCCATCTGTAACTGCAAAATGCGACAACAAAATAGATCACAAACGAAAGAAATGGAGGACAAAAAGTGTCTGGATATAGAGTTCAAATCTACGCTTATAAGGTTTTTCAAGAATTTCCTAGAAAAGATGGATAAGGCCTATGAGGATATGAAAAGAGATCAACTAGAATTAATAAGGAGTCAACAAGAAATGATAAGGGATCAACAAGAAATAAAGAATACATTGTCTGAAATAAAAATATTTTACAGAGTCCTAAAAACAGAAGGGAAGATCGCAAGAATCAAGTCAAAGATTTGGAACATAAAGAGCCAGAAGATACTCCTCCACAGAAGCTAGAAGGCAAGAGAATCCAGAAAATTGAAGATAATGTAAGAAACCTCTGGGACAACTTCAAGCGAACCAACATCAGAATTATGGGGGTCCCAGAAGATGAGAGAGAGCAAGATATTGAAAACATACTGAAAGAAATAGTGACAGAAAACTTCCCCCACCTGGTGAAAGAATTAGACTTACAAGTCCAGGAAGCGCACAGAAACCCAAACAAAAGGAATCCAAAGAGGACCACACCGAGACACATCATTATTAAAATTCCAAGAGCAAAAGACAAAGAGAGAATATTAAAAGCAGCAAGAGCAAAGAAGGTAGTAACCTATAAAGAAGCACCTATACGATTGTCAGCTGACTTCTCAACAGAAACCATGCAGGCCAGAAGGGAATGGCAAGAAATATTCAAGGTGATGAATAGCAAGAACCTACAGACAAAAATAATCTACCCAGCAAAGCTATCACTCAGAATCGAAGGCCAGATAAAGAGCTTCACTAATAAAAAAAAGCTAAAGGAGTTCATCACTGCCAAACCAGAATTATATGAATTGCTGAAGGGGGTTCTTTCAGAAGAGAAAGTAAACAAAGATAAAAATTATGAACAACAAATACGTAACTATCAACAAGTGAATCTAAAAACCAAGGAAATTAAAAAATCTAATGAATAATATTAACTGTTGAATATAATAGAATCAGAGGTATGGAAGGGGAGTGAACTGACGATTCTTGGGGAAAAGGGGAGAGGGGGGCGTGGGAAGAGACTGAACATAAACTGTGCACCTATGGATGAGGACAATGGGGAGAGGGGAAAGGGCAGAGGGTGGGGTGGGAACCTGGTGGAGGAGAGCAATGGTGGTGGTGGGGAAAAAAGGAACATTTGTAATAATATGAACAATAAAAACTTATTAAAAAAAAAAAGAAAGAAAAAAAAGAAAAGTTTAGAAGTTTTTATGTATGTGAATGAGAAATATGCATATTTATGTTGGAAATATATATCTACAAAAAAAGCTAGATTTGGAATGAAGTTGTTTATTTTGAGTGAAAGCCAATCTGGATACGTACAAAATATAATTTTATACACAGGCAAGGACACAAATTATGGTTTGAACTACCTACAAGAAAAACAATCAACAAAAATTGTTTTGGAGTTAACACATGACTTACTGAATAAAGGGTATAGGATTTACTTAGATAATTTCTATACGTAAATTCATTTGGCTGAACTCTTGTGTCAAAACAATACAGACATTGTTGGAACAATGAGGATAAACAGAGTCGGAATCCCCGGTGAAATAAAAACAAAAAAATTACAGAAAAACGAACATATGTAAGAATCAAAGACAAACTTATGGTTTTAAAATGGAAGGATAAAAAAGACGTATTGATGCTCAGTTCTATTCATAATGATGAAAAGACAATGATTGAAAAAAGAGGAAGAAGGCAAGAAAAACCAAATGTTGTCCTGGATTATAACAAGAATATGGATGGCGTAGATTTGGGAGATGGAGTTATGGTGGCCTACACGACTGCCTGTAATAGGGTTATAAAATTTTTTTTCTATGATTAATTGATATGTGCTGCTTCAATGCATATATTATATACAAAAAAGATAAAGGTCATTTGGATAGATTATACTTTTTGATAGAGTGTGTAGAGAAATTGGTAGATAACAACATAGTGAAAACCCACCCAAAGACATCAACTAAGCGTATATTTCCGAACATCAAAGGTATTAAATTTAAACCATCACGCTTAGTTGAAAGGCATTTTCCAAAACAAATGAAAAGCGATATAGGAAAAACTAAATCCAGGAAATGCCGAGTTTGCTACAAAAAAGGTGTGAGGAAAGAATCTACATACTGGTGTCCAGATTGTAAGGTAGCACTATATATCAACAATTGTTTTAAAATATATCACACGGAAGTTGAGTTTTGAATTTTTACATCTATATTTCAATTTTTTAAACTCAATATTTCTATTTTATTTGTGTGCTTTTGTTTATTGTTCTGTAATTGTTAACTTTTTTATATTTTTTATTGTGTATAGAAATAAAAAAGATATATTTTTTGTAATCTTTATAATTGTAAAATTTCTAATTTTTTAATTCGATGTTTCCATTTTTTTGTTGGTATTCTTTTCTATTTGTTTGTAATTTTGTATTTTCCTTTGTGCTTTATATATAAATAAATGAAAAAAATATTTCATTTATTTTAATTAAATATAAATAAAAAAAATAATATAAAATTACATCCACTGGGCGTGACGTACTGACACATCCTAGTGAAAGAGTATGCGCCCATTGTACGTTGCGTAATTAAAAAGGGAACTCCCCGATTAGCAGGTTAAGAGAGTAGAAAGGAGGGAGATCCAAGATGGCTGCATAGGTGGACGTCTAACTGCAGCCTCACACAACAATTTCAATAAAATACAACTAAAATACAAAATGGACATTACCCAGAACTACAGGAAAGTCGACTGACTGGAAATTCTACAATGAGAAGGAAAGAGAAAACCAGAAGGAAAATCAGAGGAGCTGTAAAAGTCTAAGGGTCCTAAAAACAGAATGGAAGATTGTAAGAATCAAGTCAAAGATTTGGAACACAAAGAGCCAGAGGACACTCCTCTGCAGAAGCAAGAAGACAAGAGAATCCAGAAAGTTGAAGATAGTGTAAGAAACCTCTGGGACAACTTCAAGCAAACCAACATCAGAATTATGGGGGTCCCAGAAGATGAGAGAGAGCAAGATACTGAAAACATACTGAAAGAAATAGTGACAGAAAACTTCCCCCACCTGGTGAAAGAATTAGACTTACAAGTCCAGGTAGCCCACAGAACCCCAAACAAAAGGAATCCAAAGAGGACCACACCAAGACACATCATAATTAAAATTCCAAGAGCAAAAGACAAAGAGAGAATATTAAAAGCAGCAAGAGTAAAGCAGGTAGTTACCTATAAAGGAGCACCCATAGGATTGTCAGCTGATTTCTCAACAGAAACCATGCAGGCCAGACGGGAATGGCAAGAAATATTCAAGGTGATGAATAGCAAGAACCTACAGACAAAAATAATCTACCCAGCAAAGCTATCATTCAGAATTGAAGGCCAGATAGAGCTTCACAAATAAAAAAAAGCTAAAGGAGTTCATCACCATCAAGCTAGAATTATATGAATTGCCAAAGGGGGTTCTTTCGGAAGAGAAAGTAAATAAAGATAAAAATTATGATCAACAAATATGTAACTATCAACAAGTGAAACTAAAAACCAAGGGAATTAAAAAAAAATCTGATGAACAATATTAACTGGTGAATATAAAAGAATCAGAGGTATGGAAGGGGAGTGGACTGACGATTCTTTTGGAAAAGGGGAGAGGGGGATGTGGGAAGAGACTGAACATAAACTGTGCACCTATGGATGAGGACAATAGTGGGTGGGGAAAGGGCAGAGGGTGGGGTGGAAACCTGGTGGAGGGGAGCAATGGAGGGGGAAAAAATGAGGAACATTTGTGATAATATGAACAATAAAGGTTTATTAAAAAAAAAATCCAGGTGAGTAAAAAAAAGAAAAAAAAGAAAGGAGGGAGGGAGAGAGACTTCAGTGTGAGAGACACACAACCGGCCAGGGATGGGACATGCTATCCAGGCATATGAAAAAGAATAAAAAGATTTAGGTTATATAGGTCAGTCTTTGAAATTAAAAAAAATTTTTTGGGGGTAAATTCCATGTTAATGCCCAGTGGTTATTCATTCAGGCCTCTCTACTCTGTAAGAATTAAATAATTGCTCTTTTTTGTCCTTAAAACTAGCAAAGTATAAACACCCACATGGAACTCTGATGTAGCGGAAACTGTATTAACGTTTCTACAACCTGAATTTGGCGCATTCTGCCCCTCAGAGCACGTCCTGCTTCATGAACTGAGTAATGTGTTCGCTGAAAGCGCTGTGAGTATGATCTCTGTCTGATCACGGAGTTTTTCTTCTGACAAAGCAGTGCTTGCTTACTACAATATCACAGCAAATGGCAAGGCACTGTGAATGCGTTCTGAAAAGGCCACAGATATTAAAATTGTACTTGTAATTATGATTGGATAAAAGTTCACTGATTTTCCCAAAACAGATAAACAGAGTATAAAGAGAGATCCTGATTGCAAAAGCAGTGTGAGAGCTGCAGGGCTGGAAGCACGGGACCCCTGGGAGGAAGGACCAGCTGAGGGAGGGAGGGTTTCTCACCCCAAGGCCATCCCTGTGGGTCCTGGAAAAGCCAGGCACACAGCTGGCTCTCTCCCCTCCCTCCCATCACCCTGACCCTCCCTGAGGTGCCGGCCTGCGCTTTGGGGGAGGTGCAGAGAGGGCGAACGGGATGCTCGCCCCACACCCACAGCAGGTCTCTGGGAGGAGCAGCGACATTCCCTCCAGGGACTGCGCTGGCCCCAGGGACCAGCCTGGGCTGGTCTGAGAACCGGAGCCCTGGCTGGAGGCGGTTTTGACACTTGCCTGCCCGCCAGCTGCTCCCTGCGTGGCTGTTGCTGGTGGAGATGGTAGATGCAGGAGCCTGCTCTCATTTTTTAAAAATGTTAAAACAACTTTGTCAATAATGCCTTTGGTGTTTTGCATTCAGGTCTGAACATGGGTTTGCAAGCAGCTGGGGCTGAGATGGCTGTCCCTCAGGCTTCCCTGGGGTGGGACGCCCTCCTGTGCTGGGTGCCTGCTGCTGGGGAACCCAGAACCAGCCCTTCCCTCGAATGAACTCAGCGTGCTTTCCCTCCTCAGCTCAGCGGGCCCCCCCCCCCCCCCCCCCTTCCCGCCCAGTTGCACGGAAAGATATCCTGGCTGAGGGAAGTCCCATTCACAATGCACTGAGTTGTGCTCTCTGCTCCTGTAGGCGGCTCCGAGGCTGCCGATCCTGTGGTCTTTGCTGCTCTCTCTGCCAGATGCCCACAGGATGGCCTTCACCACCAACCTCCCGCTGCCTCTCCTGACTGTCCAGCGCTGTCCTCTCCTCAGCAGCACCGGCTCAACATACAGGGCAGCTTGGAAAGCCGGCGATAACTCCAACCATCTCTCTGCATCACAAAAAGGGCAGCCCTTTGTAACACCCTGAAACTCCTAAAATTCCTTCTCTGCATCTTTCCCACAACCCCATCTGCTCCTCGGTTCTTATCTCCACCCTGGAAACTGCTTAGCCTCAGCCATTCCCTCCTAATATGAATCCTCTTACCTTCTCTGGTTGGTCCGATTCTCAGACCACCCCTCCCAGCACATGGAGCAGCTGGCACACCTGGGCACTGTCAGTGGGAAGGCAACCCGGCGCCGTCACTGTGGACGACAGTGTGGCAACTCCTCAAAAAATTAAACACAGGAGAAACCAAGATGGCGGCATAGGGCAGACACCCGGATGCAGCCTACCACAACAAATTTGAATTTAGAACTGGAAAACAGGGGAAACATCGCCCTGACGCGCAGGACGGCTGGCTGAGAGGAGGCTCTACCATCTGGGAAGGAGAGAGAAGGCACAATGAACCTCAGGAACTGTAAAGGTGCGGAGAACTGCGCACGAAAAGGCAGCTGCAGAGTTTGCTGCTGGCTTGCTTGTGGAGCGCGGAGAGGGCGGGCCGAGTTCGCTACTGGCTTATTCCCTGTGCACGGAGAGGGTGGACAGCTAATGCGCGGCAGCTAGCTTTCTTGTTCGGGAGGAAAACAGACCCACCCTATTGCTCTGATAGACGGCCCCAGACAGGGAGAGGCCAGACTGTCAGGCAGTGGGCAGAGATCTCTCAGAGGTGTGTGAAGCCAGTGGCCATTACTGCGGGACTCAGAAACCAGACCCTCGTAGGGAGGGGCTGAATAAAGCTTGTCTGCACCACCCGAGACTCTGCCCCATCCAAGCAGAGCACAGAAGCCCTTCCAGTGGCTAGCTTCCTCGTTTGCAGGGAGTAGGACTCTCCTAAGGAGGGACAGACAGGAATCCAAAGCTTATCTGCACCTATACCAAAGAGGTGCGCGCACCTGCAACCAATCTTGCGGGATTCACCAAAGCTTGGCTGTGCCACCCCGAGACTCTGCCCCATTCAAGTGTGTCCTAGCTGAGACACTTCTGATCCTCACAGCCAATTGGCTTGGAGATAAACGCTTCCCAGTGATACCAACAACAAGCAAGGCTTAACAACAAGACTGCACACACAGCCCACAAAGGGCTACACCAAGACTGTCCACCTCAGGTAACTGGGAGGCTGACCCACTGAACCATATAGGACACCTTAGCACACAAAGCCACCCTACCAACTCAGGGAAGCTGTGAAAATGCTGAGACAAGGAAACAGATCACAAACAAAAGAAATGGAGGACAAGAAGCAACTGGATATAGAGTTCAAAACCACGCTTATAAGGTTTTTCAAGAGTTTCCTAGAAAAGGCCGATAAAATAAACGAGACCTATGAGGATATGAAAAGGGATCAACTAGAAATAAAGAATACATTGTCTGAAATGAAAACATATTATACAGAGTCCTAAAAACAGAATGAAAGATCGCAAGAATCAAGTAAAAAATTTGGAACATAAAGAGCCAGAAGACACTCCTCCACAGAAGCAAGAAGATAAGAGAATCCAGAAAGTTGAAGTTAGTGTAAGAAACCTCTGGGACAATTTCAAGCAAACCAACATCAGAATTATGGGGGTCCCAGAAGAAGAGAGAGAGCAAGATACCGAAAACATACTGTAAGAAATAGTGACAGAAAACTTCCCCCACCTGGTGAAAGAATTAGACTTACAAGTCCAGGAAGTGCACAGACCTCCAAACAAAAGGAATCCAAAGAGGACCACACCAAGGCAAATCATAATTAAAATTCCAAGAGCAAAAGACAAAGAGGGAATATTAAAAGCAGCAAGAGTAAAGCAGGTAGTTACCTATAAAGGAGCACCCATAGGATTGTCAGCCGATTTCTCAACAGAAACCATGCAGGCCAGACGGGAATGGCAAGAAATATTCAAGGTGATGAATAGCAAGAACCTACAGCCAAATATACTCTACCCAGCAAAGCTATCACTCAGAATCGAATGCCAGATAAAGACCTTCACTAATAAAAAAAAGCTAAAGGAGTTCATCACGGCCAAACCAGAATTATATGAATTGCTGAAAGGGGTTCTTTAGGAAGAGGAAGAAGATATAGATAAAAATTATGATCAACAAATACATAACTATCAACAAGTGAAGCTAAAAGCCAAGGGAATTAAAAAACCCGATGAACACCCCGTCTGCAGGGAGCACCGTGAGGCGTGCGGACATGGAGAGACGGGGCGGCCAGGCCTGTGGATGCCCAGGGCGGTCCGGTCCTCCTGGCGTCTCCCTGGCCACGGCCACCTGGCTGTCGTCGGAGGGTCCCCTCGAGATCCCGCCATCGCCATCGGGGCCCTGGGCACAGCCAGGCGAGGTTCGGGAGGCAGCTGATCTGATGTTTTTAACTCTAACTCTCTGTAACTCTTTCCTCTCTGTAAAAAATCAATAAAATATATGAAAAAAAGTAAAAAAAACAAAACACAAAAAACCTGATGAAAAGTATTATCTAGTGAATATAATAGAATCAGAGGTATGGAAGGGGTGTGGACTGACGATTCTAGGGGAAAAGGAGAGTGGGGGGGTGCGGGAAGAGCCTGAACAAATACCTATGGATGAGGACAATGGGGGGAGGGGAAGGGCAGAGGGTGGGGTGGGAACCTGGTGGAGGGGGGAAAAATGAGAAATATTTGTAATAATATGAACAATAAAGATTTATTTTAAAAAAATTAAACACAAGTTTCCACTCTGGGTTACACTCCAAAGAATGTAAACCAGGGACCCAAAAGTTACTTGAGTTATTTCTATGTCCACGCTCACAGCAGCATTAGTCACAATGGCCCAAAAGTGGAAACAACCCAAGTTGCTGTCCATTGACTTCTATGGTAAAGGGATAAACACAATGTGGTGCCTTATGCATACAATGGAATATTATTCAGCCATAAAAAATGAAACCTGACACACGCTATGTCATATGACATAGAAGACACTGAGGACTTATGCTAAGTGAAATGGGTCAGTCACAAAAGGATGATTCCACTTCTGTGAGGTACCTGGACCAGTCACATTCACAGACACAAAGTAAGTGGGGGCTGCCAGGGAGACGGGCTGGGGGAGGGTGTTCAATGGGCACAGAATTTCACTTGTGCAAGATGAAAAGAGTTCTGGAGATGGGTCATACAACAATCCTATATAATAGAAGCCTAATATGCAACTCAACCAACAGTGGGACAACTGGTCGCTATGACAGACACTCACCACCAGGGGACAGACGATCAATGCAGGAGCTGCCCCCACCTGCAGGCCCCAGGCCAGCCAAGGCAGGTGCCAGCAGGGGTGGGGGGCAATCTCTCCACCAGTCGCCCCACAGATCAGCCCGGATCTTCGGCCAGACCTAGGCACCCTACAATGCATGATTTCGTGCACCGGGCCCCTAGTGTGAGTGTACTTAACTCTGAACTGTAAAAATGCTTCTTCCGATGGTAAATTTTGTGTTGTGTATTATGCCACAATTTGAAGAATAAAACATTCCAAGACCCTGTCAGGCAAACACAGGCTGCTTCCTGAGACAGGAGGGGACAGAGTAGGGGGAACGTGTATCTGGACACTTTTTCTGCCAGCACACGTGGTCATTAAAAATGTTGCAGATGTTTGTTTTAAATTCACCCTCAGCGTTGGGGCTTTCCATCTACCAACACGGACCTTACAGCCTGTCTCTCCAGCAAAAGTGGTGCGGGCTCAGCGTTTCCGGACCTGGTCTTTCCTGCCCTGCCCCAGCGCACCCTCGCGGGGTCCCGTCTCCTCCCATCGCTCACTTCTTGTTCGGCAGCATCCACTGGACTTCCGCTGCCTCTGCATGTGGGCTCCATGTCACACCCGAGATTCTTACTTTGCTCATTAATCTCCCTTTCCCTGGTGCCCTGTTGGCCCTCCCCCCCCCCCCCATGGTTTTCGGACCCCACGTAGGTCACTTTCGGGTGCCGGGTTCACTTCGCAGCACGTGGAAGCGCCCAGAGCGTTCCCACTGGCTCACCCTTGAAGGCGGCATGTCCAGGGAGACCCAGCCTCCCCGCCAGTCGCCCACACTCTGGCTGTCAGGGGCACGCTGTGTCTGTCACGAGGACTCTGACAGATCACATTGTGGCCAGAATCCCTAACCCCCGAACTTCCCGAGTGAAGACAGTGACAAAGGCATCGTGTGCCTGTTAAGGCGGTGACTGCTGGCAAGCCCCCAATTCACCTGGGGATGGGCTGGTGCCAGGAGCGCCCGCGACTCGGAGTCCACGGCACCCACAACAGCGTCCGTGTTCCAGGGCTTTCCTCCTCCGTGGCCAGACACTGGCCGTGCGGGACGGCGGTGGCCTCGGCTCGGACCCTCTCCCCGGCTGCGGAGGGGACTCCGTGAGCTGCTTTCTCGGGGGGGGGGGGGGGGGAAGGGGGTAGGAGGTCGGGGGGAGGCATGTGGAGAAGGCAGAAGCAACACTCTCCCCCAAATCTTCCCTCCCGTGCGGAGGGGCCGGCTGACGGCCACTGTGCTGCTCGGACTGAGGAAGAAAGGGCCCGCCTCTGGGGCCTCGGTTCCTGGGAGCCTGGAACCACGCCACCGTTCAGAGCTGGGGAGGCTCTGGGGACCGCTTCCCCCATCTGTTTTCAGCCTTTTCCCGGTTTGTACCTGACTTCAGTGGGGGTGGGAAGCCACAGGAGGCTGTCAGGCTAATTTAAACCACAGCCACTCCCCTTCCCAGGAGGAAGGCCCCCCAGGCAATGAGCTTGTATCTGTCTCCCCCCTCCCCCCTCCCCCCACAGCTTCTGCAGCAGGGGGGGGGGGGAGGCAGCGAGCATTAAGTATTCACAGCGAAGAAAGGTGGACAGCTGGGATGTCACACCACCCACCCTGCGCAGAGCTGCTCCAGGGCCGTAATCACTATCACTGTCACCATCACCGTCACCGGGGACAGGGCCTGGCCCAGGGGCGGCTGGCGGGGCAGGCTGCCTCTTGCAGTCCTGAAGCATCACACAGCTGCTCCCGAGAAAGGGGACGGGTGGGGGAATAGGCCTGAGCTGTGACTCAACTCCCTGTCCCTCCCCCACGCTAGCTTGCCTGGGGCGGGGAGGGTTCCCAGGAGAGAGGAGAGAGGAGGGAAGCGCTCAGGGCTCAGAGGGAAGGGGCTGGTGCAGGTGCGGGCTCTCTGGAGGAAGGGCAGAGCCCTAAGGGTGCCCAGGGGAGCGGACGCCGGGGCCACCCCCACACCGCCTGCAGAAACAGGTGTGGGAGGCGGGGGCTCGTGTGGCCCCCAGAGACATGTCCACGTCCGAATGTGACCTTGAAGGTGACCGCCTTTGGAAAAGGGTCTTTGCAGATGTGACTAAGGATCTTGCGATGGGAACGTCCTAGATTACCCAGGTGGGCCCTCACCCCAGAGACAGGTGTCCTTGTAAGGACACAGAAGGCGATGGAGACAGGCAGGGATGGCAGGGGTCCCGCAGCCATAAGCCCTGGGAGCTGAGAGGCAGAGAAAGAGGCTCCCCACAGCCTGTCTGGGGAGCAGGCCCTGCAGACTTGTGGCTTCCAGACTGTGAGAGACCACGTCTCTGTTGTTCTGAACCACCAAGTCGCCGTCCTTTGTTGTGGCCGTTCCAGGGAACTGACCGCCAGATGGGACTGGCGGTGGCATCCCCCGGGTGCACCAGCCGAAGGGAGGGCGAACAGGCTGGGAGCGCACCCTCGGGCGGGCGGCGCTGGCCTCGGCCAGGACCACAGCCTGCACCCCACGCACCGCGGCGGTCAGACCCCCACCTGCTGCTGCCTCAGCCTGGTCCCGGGTGGCACTTCGCTCTCTGCTCCCAGAGGGGGTCTGGGCGAGTCAGAAATGCCGCCCTAAGATGGATCCCAGCTCAACATAAGAAAGAACATTTAAATCAAGTTGTAATTCGGACACATGCAGCAACATGGGTGAACCCTGAGGACATCATGCGAAGGGAAATGAGCCAGACACAAAGGACAAATACTGTATCATTCCATTTACATGCGGCACCTAGCCATCAAACTCAGACAGAATGAACGGAGGTTACGGGGCTGGGGGAGGGAGAGGGCGTGCTTAACAGGCACGGCGCTTCAGTCCGGGAGAATGAGGAGCTCACTATGGAGGTGATGGTGGCACCATAATGGGAATGTACTTAATGCAACGCACTCTTCACCTAGAGGTGGCCAAGATGGTGAGCTCCATGTTACGTATTCTCTGCCACTAAGAAACCACCGCGGGCACTCAGTCATTGGAAGCTGTAAGCAGGAGTGAGACACTGCATGGCCTGGGAAGCATGCTGGCAGAGCTGAGGTGTGAGGGTGGCACCATCCGAGGATGCCACTAAATAGCTGCAAGAGGTGGGCCCTGAGGATGGGAAGCAAGGGGGAGGACTGAGAATCAAGCAATAAATAGAATCTATGCCCTAGCCATTTTGGCTCAGTGGACAGAGCATCAACTTGTGGACTGAGAGGTCCTGGATTCAACTCCCGTCGAGGGCACATGCCTGGGTTGCAGGCTCGATATCCAGTTAGGGGTCGTGCAGGAAGCAGCCAATGAGTCTCTCTCACCCTTGATATTTCCACCTTTCCCTCTCCCTTCCTCTTTGAAATCAATAAAAATAAAGAAATAAATCTACACTAATAAAAGAGAAAGATACAAATGGACTGTACCTTTGCAACACCCACTAGCCAATCAGGAGTATGCAAAGTAACCCAACAAAGATGGCGGGTTAATTTGCATACACGGGTGCTGAGTGGTGGTGGTGGGGGCGGGACATTGTGTCGTTGCCATGGCGATGACACAGGCATTCCGCACCACCCCAGCGGCTCTGGGCCTCTGGGCAGTGTGGGACGGTGGAAAGGCGGCTCTGGCCGGAGCGAAGATGGTGCCGGCAGCAGAAGAAGGCAGGCCCATTCCTGCACGAATCTTCGTGCACTGGGCTTCTAGTGAATAAATAAATAGAATCTAGTCCTGCAATGAAGTAACCTGGGTGGGCAGGGGGAGTTTGGGTGGGGGAACTGAAGACTGGAGAACAAAACAGGTACCTTGTACCACCCGCTGGAGGTGGCACTTGGAGTTCAAAGGCCCAAATACCCACATCTCTGAGCTCACTGGCTCTAAAGAGTAAAACTGCTGCTTCCCTGGTGATGAAGTGTCCTTAGTCCAGAAAGGGTTGAAATAAACCAGGAGACACAGAAGTAAATCTGCTCAGATACATCGAGGAATGCATGAATCTGGTATTTCACACATTCGTAACACTTCAGAGAACTAGGTCTCTCAGAGCACCTACAGATTAGCCTTGCAATTCCAACTTAAAATGTACTTGAGTCTGGCAGGCATGGCTCAGTGGTTGAGCATAGCCCTATGAACCAGGTCAGGGTTTGATTCCTGGTCAGGGCACATGCCCAGGTTGCAGGCTCAATCCCCAGTGTGGGCCATGAAGGAGGCAGCTGATTAATGATTCTCTCTCATCATTGAAGTTTCTATCTCTTTCCCTCTCCCTTCCTCTCTGAAATCAATAAAGATATATTTTTTTAAAAATTCCACTTCAATAGATTGAACAGTAACTAAGAAACCCAAGTAGCCATAAACAGAGTGCGTGTGTGTGTGTGTGTGTGTGTGTGCACACGCGCGCACACACGCGGGCACACCAACAGCCCCCTAACCCCGTCCCAGGGACCACTGTGCAGTTGTGGTCTGGAGGACAGCTCTTCCTCTGCGGGGGGGAGCCTATGGGAGGGGGAGCCTGTGGGAGGGGGAGCCTGTGGGTGTGGGGAGGAGCCTGTGGGTGTGTGGGGGAGCCTGTGGGAGGGGGAGCCTGTGGGGGGGGAGCCTGCGGGTGTGGGGGGGAGCCTGTGGGTGTGGGGAGGAGCCTGTGGGTGTGGGGGGAGCCTGTGGGTGTGGGAGCCTGCGGGTGTGGGGGGGAGCCTGTGGGTGTGGGGAGGAGCCTGTGGGTGTGGGGGGAGCTTGTGGGTGTGGGAGCCTGCGGGTGTGGGGGGGAGCCTGTGGGTGTGGGGGGAGCCTGTGGGAGGGGGAGCCTGCAGGTGTGGGGGGAGCCTGTGGGAGGGGGAGCCTGCGGGTGGGGAGCCTGCGGGTGGGGGAGCCCACGGCCCAGCAGAGGAGGGCTGCTGCTTGCTGCTCAGAACAGCAGGCAGCAAAGCAAACTTGCAGAAACCATGAAAGAAGCAGACCCCGCCCTGGACACGGGCAGCCTTGCTCAAGTGCCCGGCCGCTGGCCCCAAGGGCAGGCCGGCTGGGGGCGCACCACGCCACAGGCCCGTGAGCTGGTGGCACCCAAAGGGACACACTGCTCACGGGACACCAGCCAGGCACTACTGGAGAGGGCCCCTCCGAGGGCCCGCGGGCTCCCCCCACACCCACAGGCTCCCCCCCACGCCGCCACTGGCCGCCTCTGCCCGACTTGCCCCCTGGCTGCGGGGTGAGGGCAGGGGGTGGGGTTCTCTGGTCTCACCCAGGGCTGCTTCTCCCCGCCCCCCATGAACAGCTTGTGCCTCTCCCTCAAGGTCGCCTAGCCCTGCGGGGTTTTGAAGCCAGGCATCCTGGCAGGCTGGCCCTCCTGGATTTTTTTTTTTTTTTTAATGTTTTTATTGATGTTTAGAGACAGGAAAGGAAAGGGAGAGTGAGACAGAAACATCAATGAGCGAATCACATGGAGCTGGCTGACCCTACTGGGGATTGAGCTCACAACCCGGGCATGAGCCCTGACTGGGAATGGAGCCAGCGACCTCTTGATTCATGGATTGATGCTCAATCCACTGACCTACACTGGCCAGGGACAGCCCTCCTCCTTCTGACAAGCACTCCAGCCAGATGGCCCCCTATGGGGCGGGCAGCCCTGCTGGGAAGGGCTTCATGGCTGCCCTGTTTGTATTTTAACCTGAAGTCTTTAAAAAGAACACCCTCTGACGAAACGGGCCTTGGGAACAGATGCTGGCTGCTGCCAAAGGGAATTTAATTAAAGTCCAAGAAATAGCAGCAACAACAAATAAATACCAACAGGATGCTTTCTCTAAAAAATAAAATAAAAGGAACGCTGGAAGGCTCAGCAGCTAGCAGGGTTTGGTCTGCTCCCCTGATGGAGCTCCACCCAGGCCCTGGCTGGGCAGGCGGCCCAGGGCATGGTGCGGGGGTGGGGGTGGAGGGCCCTGGCTCGCTACACACACACACACACACACACACACACACACACACACACACACGAGGCCCACCCGCTCATGCTTCCCAAAGAGAGAGCAGAGAGAGGCAGGCGACAGCCTTGGGCCACAGAGTCTGGAACGTAAGAAATTCAACGAATAGCCATTTCCTTTTCCCTCAGACTGGCTAGCTTCTGCACTCCATGACTCAGTGAAGGGTGTGGCATTTGCAGGATCCCCCAAGCTCTTTCTCAAGGTCCCGCCGCCCCCAGCATCTCCTGGGACTAGAATTCTTCTGCAGAAGTCCCTGGCCTGCCCACCCGCGCCTCATTCCACGGATTCTCTGCCTGTGTGACCCACCCAGAGCCTCCGGCCGCTGGCGGGGACATAATGGAGTCAGTGTCCGGCCTCCCAGGGAGAGCGCTGAAGCGCTGAAGCCACGAGCCCCTCGGCACACTGTCTGTTTCAGAGGAAAGTTGGATTCATTGTCAAAGGAACTCCTGGCCATGACAACAAGGTGGAGGAATGACTCAGAGGCTATGCTGGCTCCCTGATAACCTGCTTTCCAAGAATTTCCGGCTTCACCAGAACAGCCCATTTCTCAGCGTGACAAGCTGAGGGCTAGAGGGCCATCCCAAACAGTGAGCAAGTGGCAGGGCCAAGAGGGTCTCAGAGCCCCCGGAAGCTTCTAACTCCATCTCTCCCAGCTGCCAGGCCTTGGGGACAAGTGTGCTATCAGCTAGGATTCTCCAGAGAATCAGAACCATACAGTGCGTGTGTGTGTGTGTGTGTGTGTGTGTGTGTGTGTGTGTGTGTGTAGGAAGAGGGAGAGGGAGGAAGAGAAAGAGGGAAGAGAGGGGGAGGAGGAGAGAAAGGCAAGAGGGAGGGGGAGGAGGAGGGGAAGGAAGGGAGAGAGACTGATGTAAGGAACTGGCTCATGGGATTGTGGGATCTGGCAAGTCCGAAGTCTGCAGGATGGAGACCAGGGAACAGCTCATGTTGCGGCCTTGAACCTGAGCGCGTTCTGGAGGCAGAAGTCCTTCCAGTCTTTTCTCTGAAGGATTCAATGGATTGGATGAGGCCCACCCCATTATGGAAGGTCATCTGTTTTACTCAAAGTCCAACGGCTCAAGCGTTGATCTCCTCTAAAACACAGCTTTGCAGGAGCACCTAGGCTTGTGTGAGCACACACTGAGGAGTCCACCCCCTGAGTTAAAAGTGCCCTTGCCCTCTCCCTCTCCCTCTGCCCAGGGCACAGGGTTCTGGACGTGGCTTGCGGCTTCAATCCACATGGGTGCTCTCCATAACTCTGCTTCTGCTAGTGTTTCCCAGAGTGTGGTACGCGCACCCTCAGGGGTACGGGAAGAGTCTGGTGGGGGTACGCGTTGCACCGGAGTTTGGTGGGGATATGCACTGCGCCCTGCTTAGCTGCGCCTAATTCTACGTTCTCATGAGTACGAGGGCTACTCAGCGTTACGGAAATTATAGAAGGGGTGCACACATGTCAGAAGTTTGGGAAACACTGTGTTAAACAAAAACAAACGGACAAAAACTGGGCACCACGGCCTGGGCACGCTGCCACATAAACAAAGGTCTGTACCACTTTAAAACTCCAGGCAGAGGCCAGCAGGCGCGCCTGAGAGCCTGGGGAGGGAGGAGGACGCCCCCCCCCCCCGCCCCCGCCTCGAGCAAGGCCCTGCCTATGTGTCCAAGCTCAGCCGACCTGTCAGGCCAGGGCCAGCAGGCACCAGGCCACCAGGAAGGAGCCGAGGCGGTTCTCTGGGCCGCGGGGAGGGCAGGGGCCCCAGGACAGGAGCCCCGAGTGCCTTAGACATGTCCCCCCTTAAAGCCTGTTCTCCAGGCCTCACCCTGCTGCAGAGGGAGAAAAGCCACGACCAGCAGCAGCGAGAAGGGACTCTGAGATGGAAAGGCTGTAAGGCAGGTGTGAAAGCTGTGTCCTTGGGGGAGGGAGGGGCTTTGCCTGGTTCCTAGGAGGTCACTGGGTTCCCCACAAACCCAGGGGCGCTAGGAGGGGGGGGGGAGAGGGAGGTGGAGGTGGGGGGTGGGATGAACCGAGCAAAGCAGTAGACCGGTGAAGGCAGAGCTCTCACAGGGTCCCGGCCTCTCTTGCCAGCCCAGCAGCCCTGCCTGGATTCTGGGGTGCCAGAGAAGGCCAGGACCCCCTCCTGGACCTCGTCCCTCAGAGCAGCGCAGGCTCTGCTCCACCCCTGCCCTCCTGCTCCCTTCGGGTTCCCATCAGCCTCTGGCCAGAATTCCAAACCGGTTTCCCGAACTCCAGCCCAACCCCCGTCTTCTGCTCAGGCCTGCCTCCCCCTCGGTCCCGTCCCCCTCGGAGGGCCCTCGCTGGGCCGCACCCTCGGACCAGCCTCCCCCTGAGATGCATCGTAGCTAACATTCCCATTGTCCCCGCCCTGCGTGACTGGCCAGTTCCCCACCCGCAGGCAGTCTCTGGAGATGGGATTCTTGGAACAGGTCACTGGCATGTTTCGTGTCTGAGTCCCACATCCAAGAACTGCCCCAGCGCCCGCCCATGGGCTCCGGGCCGGCAGCTGTCTGGAACCCCATCGGCAAGGATCCCACGGAAAAGCGTTTTTACTCCAAAACCCACAGATCTACAATAGAAGGCAGTTTGAAACAAGTCTGTAGTTGAGAATCATAAAAAGTTCAGGAGACTGGTACAGCCTAGGAGAAACGAGATGGGATGGAAGGATTTCGTGCAGAGGGGCAGGGAAGCAGCCAGCCCTGTTCTCCCGGGCGCAGTGGGAACAGCCTGGAAGCCGCCCCCGTCCTCAGAGCTGGACGATGCCGCCGCCCCTGTGCTCCCCTCCAGGCCGACTCCAGACCCAGCAGGCCACCTTCTATTCTGTCTGACACCCTCTGAGCGGCCAGAGTGTTGAGCTGGAACCTTCTAGAATATGATGCCCAATTCTTTCAGCTCCTCGATTGAGGAGGAAGAGGGAAGCACCTGCTCAGAGGCAGAGGCAGAGGCAGAGGTGGGTTCCGGCTGTCCCCGCACCGCTCCCCATGGCCTCAGCTGGCAGGCTTTGACCTTTGGAGCCAAGGCTGCGGAGGCTGCCAGGCCTGGCTGCCAGGCGTGCTCTGCCCGGTCACCTGGGTGGGGCGGTGCACACAGGCAGCCGGCTTCCCCTCCTCCCAAGCCCTGTGCCCTGTGCCCTGTGCAGGCAGGAGCTGCCTGAGTCTCTGAACCACACCTGCACACCCGTGGCCTCCCCGCTGACAGGGGGGCGGGAGCTCGGACAGGCCACTGCTGGACCACCCTTGCTTCCTCCCCCATCGCCAGTTCATCACAGCCTGAGCCTCATCTCAACACCTTCCTTTAAAAAATAAATTGCTGAAGAAGCGTCACTTAGAACATGCTCAGGGGAATGGTGCTGCCCAACCCCTCCCTCCCACCTCCGGTCCCGGAGGTTCAGGCAGCAGTGAGGACAGCAGGGCTCCCCACCACGTGAGCCCCAGCCCACCCTTCATGCTGCCCCTGCGAATGGGCCCGAGCCAGCACCCCAACCTGAGGCGGCTCGGGAGACAACCAGCCATTCACTGGGAGAGACGGAGCCTCCCTCCCGCTGCTCCCGGGGCCCCTGGGGGGAGGGGGCCTTGGCAGGCGCCGGGCCAGTCCTCGGGGGTGCACAGCTCCGTAGAACGCTCAGCTCTGACTGCGCGTGCCCGCTCACCAAAGGAAGCCACGGAGCCCCTGCCCTTCCCTCCAGCTCCCCCAGGCCCCTAGGACCTCTGAGGACATCAAGTCCCAGCCCTGTCCATACTCGGGTGGCTGGAGCCAGTCAGACCACAATGTATGAGATGGTCAGGCGGCCCGCTGAGGGCTGGCTGGCTGGCCCAGCACTGGACAGGTTTGCTCTCTGCAGCCCTTGTTGCTCCTGCTCGCTCACACACCCAGGGAGGCAGTGACCTCCCAGGGGAGGGCCATCGAGAGCCTCAAATAAGAGATCATACACGGGTCTCAGCCACCACCTCGCAGGCACGCTGCCTTTGCTGTCCTCTCCAGAACACAGAGTCCTGGCAGGTGCACCGAGGGACAACCTCCGGAGGGCTACCCTGCAGGGGTCTGAGGCTGTGCGGGGCCTGAGTGAGACACCAGGCTGGTGTACCGCTGGCGAGGCAGCCTGGATTTAACAGAGGAGAAGTGACGCCCAGTCCAGCATCGAACCTTTGGGAACAGCCCGTTGGCGGGCAGCAGCTGCAGTCTGACCACTCCCCAGGAGTGAACGTGTGGTCTTCTCTGGGACCCCAAAGCCCCCCTGGCAGCACCTGCAGCTCCTGTCCCCTCCTTCCCACCCTGTCTGCACCGCAGCGCCCTGGGCTGGGTCCCAGACAAGCCAGAGGCCCATGCTGTGGGGCCAGGCCCTGGAGAAGGGGGTGGAGGGGGTGGGGCTCCCACATGTGCTGGGACCAGTGGGGTGTGGCAGGGCTGTGCTGGGATGGGCAGTTCCAGGTCCAGGTCCAGGTCCAGGTCCAGGTCCTGAGCCCTGCCTGCCCCCAGCACCATCCTAGGACGCTGTGGGCAGAGCGGTGTGCCAGGAGGCAGTGACTGTATTTACACACTCAGGGCAGCAGCTGGGGGTGCAGGCTGCCCCTCCCAGGCCACCCGCCTGACTCCCTGCGGTGGCCGGGGTGCTGGAGGGGGAGGGCACCTGCCCCTTGCCTGGCGGCCCTCCGTTGGAGAGGGGTATCCCTTTATCCGTTCTAGAAAGAGCATCCTGGCAGGCCCTCTGGGTCAGGTGCAGCCGTGGGGGATGGCTCCCCGGGGACGGCACTGTGAGGTGGGGTGGGCTTCCTGCTGGGCATGCTGTGCCCTGGGGAGCCCTGGGCGGAGGGTACGGGAAGGAGAGGGACAGGACTGAGCATCAGAGCTGCCGAGAGGGTCCACGCAGCACAGGGCAGGCCCAGCCCAATGAGGATGACTCCCTGAGCCCGGCCGAGCCCGTGCCCGTCTGGGACCCTAGGGAGGAGGGTTCGCACGGCAGCTGGCGTGTGCTGTGTGCCCTGTACCTGTGAGTGTCCCCTCCCCCAACGCCGTCCCTACTGACACGCTTCTGGCTTTCTGCCCAGCCCGGCCAGGCAATGGCAGAGCCGGAATCTGACCGGCCACGGCCGCTCTGCACGCACCACCCCCATCTACAGCACCAGCTGTGCCCTGATCCGTTCTAGAAAGAGCACCTGGCAGGCCCTCCACTCCCACTTCTTCCTGGTGCCATCCACCCGGCAGGCACCGGCGGCCGGGAGGGACCAGGCACTGCAGGCGCCAAAGCTCTCCTAGACGGGCAGTCTGGGTCCTGGGGAGATGAGCACTGAGTGACCTCGGAGCGGGGCCTGGTGGGGGGGCAGCCTCACAGGAGGCGGAGGGAGAGGTGTCCGGCAGGCAGCAGGCCCAGGCGGCTCTCCCCCCGGACCCTGGGAGAGGCCCAGCTCCCAGGGCAGCGGGCCTCTGCAGTGGCCAGTGTGGGGGTGGGGGAGCACCCGCAGGGCTCTGGGGCTGCTTTCCTGCGGAAGCCCCTTCCCTGAGCCCTGGCTCTCGCACTGGCTGGGTCGAGGGAGTGACCTCACGGGCACGGATGTGAAGCCGCTCAGAGCTGAAGAAACAACCAACCAACCAAGCGTGGGAGGAAGCGCCCCCTCTGGAAGACGGTGGACTGGCACCTGAGCGGCAGGGGGCTCAGTGGTCATCTCGTTTTTAGAGGGAAAATGGGCCGGAGAAGGAAAGGAAGGGGCTGGGCGAGCTTGGGTCTGAGCTGGGACTAGAACTCATGGCTCCCGGCGAAGCCAGCCACAGCCACAGCCACGGACGGGCCCCTCCTCTGGGCCGCACTCCGCTTGGCCACTAGCTCTGTCCTCCTGGGTCCGCAGGCCCCGCCACGAGGCAGGGAACAAGGACGCACGGTCTCCTGCCTGCTGCCCGCTGCCTCCAGCCCACACAGAGCTGGGGGAGCGGACAGCATCATGTTCGTGCTCACTGGTATTTCTCACTTTCCTGTAATCATACAATGCTTTTTATTACAAAACCTGCCACCTTTTACTTAAGAAACATCCTACCAATCTACCAAGACTATTTAAGGAGCAAAATAAACACAAGGACACGCGTCATGGACTAGAAAGCAGTGGGCAGGTGGGAAGGGTCCCAGTGCTTGCCCTGCACCCAGGGCCCTGAGCCAACAGCCGCACAACCAGGACGAGCAGGGACCTTCTCAACCCCTCCTCCCACTTCTCAGGGCCCCTCCCGTCCTCCTGCCCTGGAGGCCAGGGCACCCAACGCGGAGGGACACGGGCCAAGATCCCGCAAACTAACAAGAGATGAAAAGTGCTTCTCATGCAGGCAAGGGAGAGAAAGGGAAATACACAGACACAAAGAGAAGGAGGGAGGCAGGAAGGTAGGCATGGCCATGGAGGGCAAAAAAGGGGTGGCGGGCAGCTCTGGAGGGGGGCACAGAACTCAGACCCAACTTGAGGCCACCACTGCGGGCAAAGGCGCTCGGCACCGCCCACCCGGCAGGCCTCCTGCGTCCATCCTGAGGGAGAGAAGGTGGAAACATCCAAATGCCACATCCCTTGAGCAGCAGCCACTGGCAAAACTCCACATGGCTGCAGCAACCAGGAGTTTGAGCTTATAAAAGTTAAAAAAATAAAAATAAGAAGCTGGGAAAGGCTCCCAGAGAGCCACGTGGCACTGCTCAGGCCTGGCGGGGAGGTGGTGGGTGGACAGCAGGTCATACGCCAAGGTCACTGATCGCGTTGGAACAGCCAGCTCCCGGGTGAGTGAGCCAGGATACGGCGGGGCCCTCCAGCCCCATTCCTCCCGGTGAGCGCGATCTGAGAGCGATCGGAGCCAGCTAGTGGAGGCGGAGCTCGGAGGGCACGTGTGCGCTGTTCTCACAGGAAATGCGGGGCAGATGGCTGGCCCAGAGCCCCACCTCAGTACTGACCTCACTGAATGTTTCTTTTAAACATATTTTTATTGATCTCAGAGAGGAAGGGAGAGGAAAATAAACACAATAATAAGAGAGAAACATCAATAATAAGAGAGAATCATTGATTGGCTGCCTCCTGCATGCCCCCTACTGGGGATCAAGCCAGCCACCTGGGAATGTGCCCTTGGCCGGAATGGAACCCGGGACCCTTCAGTCTGCAGGCCAGTGCTCTAGCCACTGAGCCAAACCAACGAGGGCTCTCCTCAAATACTGATCCCACCTCTTGGGGATCCTGGTGGGGAAGCCAGAGAAAGACCCTACTCACCTGTATGACCTTCTGCAAAGAGGCCCTGCCTGCAGGAGGCGTGTGGGTTGCAGAGGAGCAGCTGGAACCCTGAGAACGGAGGGGAGTGACTGTGGTGCTGGAAGGACAGCCTGGTCTGGGGAACACTAGGTACGTCTGAGCCAGAGCCTGCTGGGCCCCATGGGCTGAGAGCAGCAGTTCCTTCGGAAGCTTAAGGATTTCCTGAAAACCCGCTGTGCCCAGGACAGGTCTATGGCCTCTGCCTAGGAGAGTGTGCAGGGAGAAGGAACAGCATTAGGGGAGGAGCAGAGTGAGCGCCTGTGCTTCCAGGAGGGGCATGGGGTGTCTGTGGGCTCTGGAGAGAGCAGGTCTGGTCTTCGCTGAGAATGTGGGCATTTGCTTCAAAAGAGAAAGCCCCGCCCACCCAACCAGACCTGGAGTCAGGAGAGCAGGCCCAGCACCTGCCCTGAGGTCACGCCTGGCTGCACCAGGCTGTGTCCCTGGCCTTAGGAAGCAGTGAAGCAGGTCCCGGTTCTGATTCCTTCTGCATTTTTAGCATGGGGAGCGCCTGTGACCAGCCCAGTCAGAGAGGTTTTGCCCTGGTGGGCATGCATCAGTGGTTAGTGAGGGTGGGGAACCTTTTTTCTGCCAAGGACCACTTGGATACTTATAACGTTATTCATGGGCAATACAAAATCATCAACTCAAAAATCAGCCTGCTCTATTTGGTCAAACATTTAGTTTACTCACCCCTAATGCCTTGGCCAAATGATTTCGTGGCCTTAGACAGCCCTTGGGCCAATGTTCCCCACCGCTGGCTTAGAGCACCGGCCTGTGCCCCAAAGGGTCACCAGTTCGATTCCGAGGCAAGGACATGTACCTTGGGTGCAGGTTTGATCCCAGCCCTGGTGGTCAGGCATGTCTCTCACATCGATGTTTCTCTCTCTCCCCCCACTCCTCCCTCCTTTCTATTCTCTTTAAAAATCAATAGAGCCCTATCCAGTTTGGCTCAGTGGAGAGCACTGGTCTGTGGACTGAAGGGTCCCAGGTTTGATTCTGGTCAAGGGCACATGCCCGGTTGTGGGCTTGATCCTCAGTGTGGGGCATGCAGGAGGCAGCAATCAATCAATGATCACTGATGTTTCTATCTCGCTCTTCCTTTTCCTTCCTCTCTGAAATCGATAAAAATATATATATTTAAAAAGTAGCCCTCAGAAGTTAGTCTCTATACTATTAAAGAAAATCAGTGGAAAAAATATCCTTGGGTGAGAATTAACAAAATAAATAAATAAATAAATAAATAAAACGTAAAAAGCCAGGCTCCTCTTTGTGGCTGGAATGAACATGATGCAGCACAAGCAGCGGATCCGAGATGCAGAGGCCAGGCTCTCCCGCAGGCTCCATCCCCTCCCGCCACTTTGGCGGAGGTGCCCGACCACACCTGCCAGATGGGATCCCTGAGGTACCCACAGAGGCTGGGCACCATGCCACCCCTCTATCCAAGAATACCACCCCCTGGCAGGCTGCCAGGAACAGCCAAGCCCCTTGGACCCTGCTCCCAGGAATCCTACCACACAGAAGGCAAACATGCCAGCTGCCACGGCCTGGTGAACATGCCCCAGAGACACAGCTTTGGCCAGGGAGCCAAATGCTTTCTGAGGACACACCTTCACAGCTCGGACCCACTGAAGAATGTTACATGGGGAGAGGAACCAAGCTGGTGGCGTAGGTAACCACCAGTACTTGCTGCCTCCCACAAACACATAAAAATTACAACTAAAATACAGACAACCATCATCCAGAGCTGCCTGAAATCTGGCTGAATGGAAGTCCTACAACTACAAAAGGAAAGAAGAAAGTACACTGAGACTGGTGGGCGGGGCAGAGGCACAAAAGGGGCTGGTCCGTGTCCGGTGAAAAACAGGAGGTCCCAGGGTTCCAGAGCTGGGAAGAGATGTCCCTGTAATTTCAGGCTGTAAAAACCAGCGGGGATTGTGGCTAGTGATAAGGAAGCCGTGCAGTCCCAGGTGATCCTCTTAAAGGGCCCACACACAAACTTACATGGTCCTGCTTCCTCTAAGTTCCAATGCCAGGCAGTGGCTTTGGGGGAATCCAGAGACACATGGGGAGAAACTGGACTGTGCCTGTCTAGGAACTTTCTCCCAGACAAGGGTGCTCTCAGGGTCACTGTCCCTGTGCTGGGATCTCCTCCATCACAGAGCTGAGTGGCAGCCATATCTGAGTTTCCATCAGCCTGGCCTACACTGTTCATTCCACCCTAATAATTCTCTGAGATCTACCCCTTGCCATTTGCAGCCCCACTCAAGCTGTTTGCAGCTGTTTTTTCATATGAATAGCCTGTCCTGGCTCAGGCTTCAGACTTTGCTAAAATCTCTCAAACAAGCAGCAGCTGGAGTCAGCATGCCCCAAATCTATCAATAAAAGGCCCAAGACCTGGAACTAGCACCAACCTGACTTACTTCACAGTGGGGCCTCACCTGGGTACTCTTAGCACAGTGGTCGGCAAAATTATTAGTCAACAGAGCCAAATATCAACAGTACAATGATTGAAATTTATTTTGAGAGCTGAAAACCAACTTCTGTGCGTGGGCCATGAAGTTTCAATCGCACTGTACGTGTGTGCCCGCACGTGATATTTTGTAGAAGAGCCACACTCAAGAGGCCAAAAAGCTGCATGTGGCTCACGAGCCGTGATTTGCTGACCACTGTCTTAGCACAATACAACTTGCAGCCACCTTCAGATCTCTCTGTAGCCCTGTTGGGTAATTCCAGAGCCAGTGCACCAGGTGGACTGCTTCAGACCACCCCATAGAACTCTACACATCCACAAGCAACACACTCAAGGGGCAGACTCACTGAAGCAAGTCCTGCTCCTTAGGGGTGTCTCCTGCATAACAGCTCCTCCATTGTATATGCAGCTGGTCCTCACAGCCAATTGCTTTGAAGATCAATTCCTCCCAGTGAGGCCAACATCAATCAAGGCTCAACCCTAAGACTGCACACAGCCCACACAGGGGCGCACTTAGAATGCCCAGCTCAGGTGATGGGGAGGCTGAGCCACTGGGCCACTCTACCAGTTCCAGGAGACAGAGCAGCTCCACTTAATACACAGAAAAAAACACAGGGTAGCAGCCAGCCAAAATGTGAAGACAAAGAAGCATGTCACAAATGAAAGAAATGGAAACAAGCAAACTACTGAATACAGAGTTAAAAACAATGGTTATAGGTTACTCAAGGATCTTAATGAGTGCTTCAAGGAACTTCATGAGAACTTCAAGGTACTTAGTGAGACTTTCAAGGATCTTAGTGAGAATGTCAAAGACATGAGAAAGGACCAGTCAGAAATAAAGCATACACTAACTGAAATAAAGGATAATTATCAGGAATTCAATATTTTGAGAATCGAATCAATGATTGGAATATGAGGGAGCAAAAAACACAGAATGAGAACAGAAAAAAATAAGAAAATATGAAGATAGTGTAAGAAGCCTTGGAGACAACTTCAAATGTACCAGCATTTGCATCATGGGGTGCCAGAAGGAGAAGAGAAACAGAATAGAAAAATATTATTCAAAAATAGTATTGAAAACCTATTTGAAGAAATAATGACAGAAAACTTCCCCTACCTGGTGAAAGAAATAGATGTACAAGTCCAGGAAGCGCAGAGTCCTAAATAAGAGGAACTCAAAGAGGCACACACCAAGATACATCATACTGATTTCTCAACAGGAACTTTGCAGGCCAGAAGGGAGTGGCAAGAAATATTCAAAGTGATGAATAGGAAGGACCTACAGCCAAGATTACTCTACTCAGAAAAGCTATAATTTAGAATTAAAGGTCAAATAAAGGAGAAGAAGAAGAAGAAAAAAAAGAAGAGACTAAAAATATGAACAATAAGTACCTATTAACAATTGAATCTGAAAATCAAAATAAATGAACAAGAAGTCTAATGAACAAAATAAACTGTTGAATAACAGAATCAGAGGCATGGAAACACAGAGGGAAGGAGAGAGGGGCTATGTAGAAAGAGATTAACCAAAGATCTTATATGCATACTAGTGGCCTGGTGCATGAATTCGTGCACATTGAAAGGAAATTAATTAGAAGAAATATTTTAATGTCACTATTCACCCTTTCTCTATAATAGAAGTGTCAACCAAATTCACAATAGACAATGACAGATGGAAACACACGTGTGCAATTGGTACCAACAAGAGCTTTATATGTATCGACCTGCATGAGTCAACTTAGCCTGTTACAGATATAGAATAAACTTGCTTAATTAGACTAGCTTCTGATTTAGCTAAACTATTTCCTGCCGGTCTAGCACCCCAACTTCTCTTTCAGGTAATTGTCATCAACACAGCAGTAAATATCAACACGAAGCAGATTATTATTGTAGATCATGCAGGGAGAACAAAGGTAAAATATGTAATTGCAGCAGTGTTTGACTATATTCTGCACAGTGAGAAAAGCTGAAGTCATTTTCAAGGTCCACCATTCCTTATTTCTCTTCAGTCGGTTCAAGTTTCTAAGCTTCCTAAATCTCTAATTTCCGGCTAATGAAAAGAAAATAAGATTCCACCAAGTCTCCTATCTACCTACTCCAGGACTTCTGTGAAGATCAAATGAGATGAGGCACAGGAAAAGGCTTCACAGACATTTGGCTAAAGTGTGAAATGTTTGCACGTGGATATAAAGCAGGTCGTATTCCTGGGCTGAAGAAACTGCAAGGAGGCTAGTCGCTAGGGAGAGGAATCTGGCTGCTGCTACGTGACGTCGTTACCTGGATGGTCGGACACTTAGCATATTAGCCTTTTATATATACATATAAATAGATATGCATTACCTATAGACATAGACAGTAGCTATGAAGGCCTGGGGCAGGGCGGGAACTGCATGGAGGGGAGCAATGGGGGGAAAAAGAGGGACATCTGTAATACTTTCAATAATAAAGATTTTTTTAAGAAAAGAATGTTACAGGCCTGTGGTGGTCAGTACCATGCCAGGGCCGAAGGTGGTGGCAGTGTCTCCTCTCAGGAAACATCAGATGACAAACAAAATGGGTGCAAGGGGAATCTGTGCATGGTGATGAAATACCACCTACCCGAAACCGATCACAGTCTCACTGATAGAAAGATGTGGAAAGCTGGTCAATCTTGAAGCTCTGAAAGGTCAAAGCCAACCACTCCCTATCTAATTGAGACAATGGTATCTGAGGCAACTTCCCCATCAAATAATCATGTAAATCCTTACTGATGTGATAATTTGCCTATTACCTGCCTAAGGGCTATGGGTGTATCCCATAGTCTCAATAAAAGGGATAGCAAAGCCAGAGCCTAGTGGTAGTCCTCTCCCTAGAGGTGGGCTCCTGCCTGGCCCCCAATTCCCCAAATTAAATTTTTTCTAGTCTCTTTTCATTTGCGTGTGGCCTTCTCCAGAACCCGAACCCTGAACCACGCGGGACATGAAAGGGGTTCCCACAACCACCCAGTGTGGGGTTCAACCCCACAACAGTAGGACCTAAATTACCTTTGCATCTCAGAACCACAGGCTGACACTGTCCAGGAAGATAGCCTGGGAAAGGTAAGGAACATTCAGCAGAAATCTGGAAATGCATTCCAGGTGAAGAAGGCTAAGATCACAGTCCAGGGTGGAGGCCTCCCTGCTGGTGTCTGGTGACCTTGCAGTCTATTCACCTACAGAGATTTTCATAGGTGGATGTCAGAGGGAAAAGGTGACTTTCGAGGCCATTCCACTAATCTGCCTCTGAGTAGGAAAGACCTACCCCACTTCCCGATGCCAGGGAGCCTCCAAGTGCCTGACCATTATGTAGCTGCCCTGGGGAAGCAAGTTACCCTCGGTCCTGGGTGGGCGTTCTTGTTTTGCATTAGCTGATGTGGTTCATGCTCCTACCTGTACAGTGAAGGCATTTCTGCCACCCTGGCCACAGTGGACTGAGTCCTTGTCCAAGCACACCATTGGGCAGAGCCATACTGAGAGGCAGTGAAACAACACAATCACACCCTCTATACAAGGAAGCAGGGAGGCTGGTGAACAGGCGGAAGTGAGTCACTTCAGCCTGTATCCTGGGACCCCCTTGTGCTGGTGCTATATGAAGCTAGCTAACACCCCAGTCTGGAAAACTGGGGACTCAGGAACTGGTGGGCTGACTAGATGACACCCCACCTTGCACATAGCCTGGCACTCACCCCCACTTCATGACTAAATGTTACTTCTTCTCCAGCGCTCCTTAGAGATGGCAATTCTGATCCCCAGACTCAGGGCAGGGCACATGGGGCAGGGTGAGGCCTGCGGACGGGTTCCGGGGAAGGGGGGGGGGGGCGGTAATGGCCTCTTGTTCCCATGGTTGGCTTCTTTTATCCCCATGCGCACCTGCTCCAGACAGCTTCTGAATCTGCGTGAGCTGCGGATCCAGCCGGAGCCCTGGCCAGGCAGACGGAATCCCAAAGGTCCTCGAGCCTGGCCTGAGACAGGGGACATTGCCCATGGCCTGGCCAGACCCAAATTAGGGCAGATTCTTCTGTTCCTTATCATCTTCGCTGGAAAAGCCTGTCTTGATTTGCAAAGCCCTTTGCAGCGTTTGCTCTGCTCAGTACCCCAGATACCCTTTGGGAAATGAGGAAACACAACTTGGGTTATCTGTGGGGTCCAAGGCCAAAGCAGACTGAGGACCAGAAGGCCTGCACGGACTCTCAGCCGAGGCTCTTCCCATGACCACACTGCTCCTAAAGGGATGCACCACTGGCCGCAGCTCAGCACTGTTAACGTTAAGTAAGATCTCCTTCTATCTCTCAGCGAGTGACAAGCACGGACAGTGCAGTCTCCAATCAGGGAACCTCACCCCAATCTTAGAGTCGAATGAGGGGCACTCAGAAGCAGCAGCATCTGCAGCCACCATGAAATGCCACACGTGGTCCCTCAGTCTGTTTCCATATATTGAGCCTGTAACAAGTCACACAGCTTGGGTGTGTGTGTGTGTGATGCTTCAACAACATCACGTGGGACTGAGCACCCTGAGCTCTGCTGTCTGCCCCCAGAGGCCCTGGTGTTTCTGCCTCAGTGACTGTTCACCCCCTTTTTGAACATCACCACTCCAGGTTGGAGAAGGAGACCAGAATGAGAAACACAATTTGGGAGAAAGGGCTACTTTGGCACACAGCACAGACCCAGCTCAACATTCCTTTAGCCTCAGGGTCCTGGAAAAACTGCCTCCCTGATCCTGACAGACATATGGACCCTGGTGCTCCCCTCCCACCACCGCCTGGGTGCCTCACCTGTACCCTCCAGGCAACAGGGCAGCTCTCCGGCCCCCCCAGGCACACCCATTGCTGGCTTGCAGAGGCCCACCGACCCTACCCACAGCTAAGGTTAAGGGGGTCGACCTGCCAAGAGCTGCGGGCAAGTCCTTCCACTGTCCTCACAAAAAAGGGGAGTCTGATTAGCCCCATCCTGCCCCCATCAGCTCTCCTAGGCCCGCCACTCAGAAGCGGGTCAGGACACCGACAAGACCAACATTTCTCAAAAAATACTCCCTGTCTCAAGGACCCTGTGGGGCCACAGGGACTTCTGTCCTCCGAAAGCCAGGGAGAAGGTCTGCTTCAGGATGTGGGGTCCTACTCAGCCTCAGAGGGACCCCAGGTGCCTGACCCGTGACAGGCCCTCAAGAATGCTGACTTCACTCTGTTCTTTCCCCTCCAAGAAGAGCTGTGTGCACCCTTCCCGTCAGCCCCTCCACTCTCCTGCTTCCCAGAAGCAGGCACCGCAGTGCTGGGGACAGCATGGGATCAGTAGTCTTCTTGCTATCTGGTGTGCAAATGGGATGTGATGGTCTGGAAAATCCATTATTCTGTTGGAAAGCAAGAGTTTCCACAAAGGCCTTGCACTGGTTTTCAATTGTTGAGACCAATAAATACACGAGCTGAGGTTAGTGATGGGTAATGTCATCTTTCTTCGATGAATCAATTCAGAGAAGGCTCTTGAGCATCCTGGGGCATCTCAGGCCTCATTCTGTTTGGAAGAGTGAGGCCAAGAGCGGACCTCATCCCTCCCTAGCCCCTAGGTCTCTGCTTCTCTCTCCCAGCGCTGTGCACACCTTGGGAACACACACTCCGGGGGTTCCAGTGTGTCAGGTATAAGGGGGGAGGGGTCGCCACAAAATCAGCAGGGATGCACTTCTGAGTCGGTTGTAGAAACTCCTCCTAGGAAGGTGCCCATACATAATTATTACTATTGTATATTTCATCGGCGATGGGGAAACTTCAGAAAGGCCACCCGAGACCTCCCTGTCCCATCGGCATGGACACCACCACTAGGAGGGTCAATCTAGCAAGAATATGAAGTCCAAACTCGCCCCCAAAGCTGAGTGAAGACACCCTCCTGCCTCTCTCCCACTCAACAAAATCCATGGACCAGGCCAGCCGGCTCTCAAAAGTAAGGAAGGAAAAGGAGTGGAAGAGAGGAGGGTGGTTGAGGGGGGGTGGGAAAGGAATGCCCTCAGGACAGCCCTTAAGTGGAGGGGACGCCAGACTGGCAGTCAGTCGCTAACCAGGGGCACAGGGACAGGCAGAGGGCAGAGCGCTGGCAGCTTCCAGGAAACCAATCCAACCCCCTCTCCCCTCCACGGCTCAGCGGGCGCTGCCTGCTGAGCACCTGCCCAAGTTATTCAGCGGGAGGTAAACACCGTCTCCCACCTGAGGCGCAATACAGCATGCCTCCAGGTGGGCAGCCACACACACTGGCATCTCACCAGCCCCGCGGCTGCGCCCTTGGATTCCCCAGAGGAGCTGGCAGTTACGCATTCCTTGAGGACCCTTGGCAGGGGGGACTGCCCTTGGGTAAAGAGGAAGAAAAGCGCCTTTGGCCAACCCAGGCCACCCTCCCCGAACCCCTTCCCACCAGCCTTCCCGGGGACCAGCCTCCCAGCCAGGGGAGGAGAGAAGCGCGGACATTATTTCAACAGGTCCCCCCGCAACCCAGCCTCGCCCGGCCATCCTTCCTCCGCCCGGTCCGGAGGCCTCAAATTCCGCGGGAGCCGGCGCTCACCTGCTGCCACCCCGGGCTCCGTACCCGCGGTCGGGGGCCCAGGGCGGTGCCCCTGGACGCTGCCCGGCCTCCCGGGAGGGGCGGGGCGCTCCCGCAGCTGCGCCCCCCGGCCCCGCGCGCTCACCTGGCGCAGGTGCTGCAGCAGCGACCCGGCCTCGTCCCGCCGGCCCTGGCGCACCATCCGCAGCAGCTCCTGGACCATGCCCACGCGCCGGTGGTAGGGGGGCAGCCCCGCGCCCGCGCCCGCGCGCCCCGCCTTGTCCCCGGCGCGCGGCAGCAGCGACGCCCAGAAGTCGGGCCGCTCGCGGCGAGCGGCGGGCGGCGCGCCGGGGGCTCTCTCCGCCAGGCCGCCCTTGGTCTGCCGGGTGCCCATCCCGCCGCGTCCGCGCCGGCGGCCCGCCTCCCGGGCTGCAACTTTGGGGAAACTGTTGCGCGCGGGCGGGGCGGGGCGGGGGCGGCGGCGGCCCGCGCTGCCCTCGCTCCGCCCTCCGCGCTCCCGGGCGCGCTCCCCGGCGCCCGCCGCCCCCGCCCCGGCCGCCCCGGGCGCGGCTCCGCTCCCGCCCCGCGCCCGCGCCGGCTCCGCGCCGCCGCGCCGCCCTCCCTCCTCTCCGCTCCCTCCCCGCCTCCTCCCTCGCTCCCTCTGCTTCCCCTCCCGGGCAACGGCTGGGGGCGGGCGGCTGTCCCCGCGGCGTCGGCCCGGGCACCCGGCCCTTTGCGGGCACCGCGCCGCGCCTCCCGGGGCGCCGTGGCGGGGAGGCTGCGGGCCGGGCAGGCCCCGGGAGCCATGGCTCTCGGTCCCACCGGATTTCCCAGGTTTTTCCTCCACGGTGCGCCCTGGGGAGGCCCCGGGAGCCGGTGCGGGTGCCCTGCCGCAGGGGAAAGTTGGAACGCAGAGCGGTCTCCCAGCCAGGCTTCGGGCTGATTTTGATGCACACTCTTTTTGAAAGCGGGCAGAAACAGAAGGCTGGGGAACCAGCCAGAATGTGAGAAACAGGCACCATGCTCTGTTGCCCGTGACTGTTTTGTTCTGATAAAGGAGGCCCATTCCGCCCCGGCTGGAGCTGCCCCGGAGCTGCCTGCTCTCCGGAAACACGGACAGCTGTGCTGCGGAAACCAGACTCCCAGCCCTGCTGCGTCCCCGCAGGCCTTGCAGACCGCCAGCCTCTCACCTGTGAACTGCCCCCTGGCTCTTCCCTGGAACCCCAGCCCTTGCACATCACTCAGCCCTTTGAAGACCCCTAGTCCTTCTGCCTGTCTGTGCACAGCCCTTTGCTAAATGAGCAGCTGGCTGCAGAGCAGATGTCTGTGGCTGCCCCTGCCCCCCACTGCGGCAGCAGTGGGATAAACGCTCATGTATGATTCAGCCCTGTCTCTGCTCCACTGACAGGCAGCAGGACCCCTTGTTTGTCCGGTTACCCTTTGACACCTGCCTGTTGGTGGTGGTGGTGGTGGGTGAATGGACCTAGAAACTGCAAGGTTGTTTGTGTGTGTGTGTGTGTCCTTTTCTGGAGAGTTCATCTCTTGCTTTCATCAGTCTCTTATTTTTCATCTCATGACACATAAACTACTAAAATTTTGCAGCACACCAAAAAATATATATTTTTTGCCAATCTGACGGTATAATTTTGATTCATTCACATGGTTTGGCTATTGTTGTGTTGACAGTTGTCGTTTTTTTTAAATTTGACAATCTAAAGGAAAAGAAGTCAGTGACCCTGATTAATAGTCAGGTATTGCACGTTATAAAAATTCTTGCGGCACACCAGTGTGCCTGCTGTGGCAAGCCGCAAGTCTAGACCATCAAGGTATAAAGAACTGCTGCCTTTTGTTATCATTCTCACACCTCTGGAGAGGGTCCTGGGAACAGAGAACAGAACAGAACAAATCTCCGTACAAAAAAGCAGCGGCACTGCACACTCCTGCTGGCCCCTCCCTCCCTGGCCGCCTCTGCCAGGCTGAGTCTCTATGCACCAAATCACCTGAAGTCTGGAACCAGGGCCCTGCCAGAGAGAAGGCTAAGGAAGACACCTGGAGGACCTTCCCTATCGCAGACCACCTGGCAGGCTGGCATGGCTGTCCTGGTCGCAGGCACAGGGTGTGTGCTTGCCTTTGGCCCAGGCCCTAGGTGCTGTTTGGGGAGGAAAGGACTGTGTGGGCTACAGGGGCAGGAGAGCAGATCCCAAATCAGAGAGAGCTGGAGCCCATCATGTGCTGACAGGTGGGCATCAGGCAAGTCCCAGCGAATTCCTCTGTCCCACTGGGATAAAACACTGCCCAGGAGAGTCAGATACAGAACTCCAAGCAGAGTACAGGTGCTCCCGAAGGACAGCTCCTTTTCCTACACAGGCAGCAATCACCGCCTTTCCCCACAGGTGTTTTCTCTGTGGATCTTGAGTATCTGAGGGGTGAGGTTTGTGTCTCCCCCAGCAGGTTCTTTCATCCCTTTGATGCCCACTTCCAAATGCCCATCTCTGCTGGCAGAGAACGTTCAGTCTGCCTGCCAACTGCTCACAGGGCTTAGGGCAGCACCTTCCTGACATGCCTGGACCCTTTGTGTGTGGAACATCCCTGCTGGCAGCTCCAGAGAACCCAGGCTGGAAAACACTTTGGTGCCTCTCATCTCTGGCTGCAGGCCTACCAGGCGAAGTGGTTACATGGAAACCTGCTGGACAGGCCCCTCCCTAGGGATGGCGCAGGCTAGCAGGTAAGCCTGCTTGAGGGTGTGTGGCTGGGGCATCCCAGACCCTCGCCTGGGATCTGAATGTCATCCCTTTCCTCTTCTTTGAAGGCCTAATTTTATCCTCTTCAAATTGCTTTTAATTTCCCAACTTTTCCCTCTTTAATGGCTTATTCTCCTCACTCTCTTCCACCTACTTAGAAAGAATGCTTTCATTTTCCCATTCCCTCTGCTTACCAATATGAGCTCTTTCCTTTTTGCTAAGCTTTTTGGAAATCCTTATATTTATTATCACACCTTTGTTACCTCCATTCACTCCTCATACTTTCCTAAGATCTCTCAAACAAGCAGCATCTGGCCTCAGTGAATCCTGTACTTCTAGCTAAGTGTCCCCAGGCCCAGCACTAGCAGCAGCCCACAGTTCACAGCTTGGCCTTTCCCAGGCAACTCCAAGCCCAGCACAAGAAGCATTCATTAGCATATTGCTTTATATAGCTTATGTGTGGTGGCTCCAGGCAGAACAAAAATTGTGGCTGACCTTGGCCTGCACCTCTTGGGAAGCTCCAGAGTCAGCACACCCAGTGGACAGCTTCAGAGCACATAGAAGGACCACCACCCAACCACCTCCACAAGCAACACACTCAAGGGTTCGACTCATTGGGTACCAGATCCCTGCTGAAGTAAGTCCTGCTCTGTACAGTGGGTCCCTGCATAGCTGATCCTCCAAGGTGGTTGGAGGTTGGTGGTCAGTGCTCACAGCCAGTCCTTTTAGCTGATCAGCCTGGGTAAATTCCTCCTAATCAAAACTCAAATACAATAGGAAAGTGTACATCTTACAAGGGGAGAGGGGGCCGAATTCCTTCCAGTGTCCAGCTAGGGTGATCGGGGAGGCTGTGCCACTGGACACTGCAGGACACCCATTACATTAGGCCATGCTACAAAGCCTAGGAGACATAGCAGCTGTACCTAAACATAAATACAAACACAGGGAGGTGACTAAATGGAGGAGACAAAGAAACATATCCTAAACGAAAGAACAGAACAAAACTCCAAAAAAACACACACCTTTAAACAAAATGGAGACAAGCAATCTACTAAATGCAGAGTTCAAAACACTGGTTGTAAGGATGCTCAAGGAACTTAGGGAGGATAAAAACTAAGCATAAAAATTAACCAGAAATGAAATGAAGGCTACACTAACAAATAAAGAATAATTTACAGGGATTTAACAGCAGAATAGATGAAGCTGTGAATCAAACCAGTGATTTGGAATATAAGGAAGCAAAAACACAACAACACATAAAACAGAACAAAACAACAATACCCAATAGAACAGCAAAAAGAAAAAAGAATTTTAAAAAATGAGGATAGTATAAGGAGCCTCTGGGGCAAGTGTACCAACATTCGCATCTTGCGGGTACTGGAAGGAGAAGAGAGAGAGAGCGAGAGCAAGAAATTGAAAACTTGTTTGAAAAAACAATGACACAAAAGTTTCCTAACTTGCTGAAGGAAACAGACCTATAAGTCCAGAGAGTTCTAAACAAGATGAATCCAAACAGGCCCACATCAAGACACGTCATAATTAAATGTCAAGGCTAAAGACAAATAGAGAATCTTAAAAACAGCAAGAGAAAAGCAATTAGTAACCTAGAAGGAAGCTCACATAAGACTGTCAGCTGATTTCTCAACAGACACTATGCAGGCTAGAAGGGAGTGACAAGAAATATCCAAAGTGATGAAAAGCAAGGACCTACAACCAAGATTACTCTACCCAGCAAAGCTATCATTTAGAATCAATGAACATATAAAGACCTTCCCAGAAAATAAAAAACTAAAGGAGTTCACCACCACCAAACCAGTATTATATGAAATGTTAAAGAGTATTCTTAAGAAGAAAAGAAGATAAAATATATTATCAATAAAATGGCAATAAATACATATCTATCAACAACTGAATCTACAAATAAAATGAAAAAGCAGAACAGAAACAGACTCATAGGTACAGAGAACATTTTGATGGTTGCCCATTAGGAAGGGTGGGCAGAAAAGGTGAAGGGATTAAAAATTACAAATTGGTTGTTACAGAATAGTGATGGGGATGTAAAGTGCGGGATAGAGAATATAGTCAATAATCTAGGTGCTGGATGGATGCAGGATTTATTGGGGTGATCACATATTAATTTATATAATATCTGTTCTCTGGGATGTATCAATACAAAAAATATAATAATTATAAAAAACAACCCAAATGCTGAGGGCCACCCTTAAGAGTTTATGATTCAGTAAATCAGAGGTATTTGCATTTCTAGTGAATTTCCAGGGATCCTGAAGTTGCCATTGGGTCTGTCTAGGGACCACAGTTTGAGAAGATCTGGAAGAGCTGAGGCTTAGGGAGGAAGGGAGCAACAGTTTTTCTCTCTTGTGGGTTCATTAAGATTGCAAAAGGGGACAGAACCATTTCTGGACTCAGCAGAAGTCAGAGTTCCCCTGAAAGAACTGACCCTGAGCCTGGCTGGCATGCTCAGGGGTTGAGTGTTGACCTATGAATCAGGAGGTAACGGTTCTATTCCCAGCCAGAGCACATGCCTGGGTTGTGGGCTTGTCTCCCTGTGTGGGGTGTGTTGGAGGCAGCCAATCAATGATTCTCTCTCATCATTAATGTTTCTATTTCTCTCTCCCTCTCTGAAATCAATAAAATAAAATAAAAAGAACTGACCCTGAGGGAACACTGAAAACACACACACACACACACACAGAGAAAGAGATGGGGGGGGGGGTGAGAGAGAAAGAGAGGGCTCTGTGACTCTTAATCCTTTCTAGGAGACCCATTAGCCTACTCTCTCAGCAGCTCCTCCGACACTTGGTGCCTCCTCTCAGCTGCCAGGTAAAATGTCAGGGTCTCTGAATAATGACATGTGTGGGAGGTGAAAGGCAACCCCCACATTTCAGTCTGAAAGTCCATCAGTAGGAACCTGCATGGCATTCGCAACTCTGACAAGCTCTTATTAGGAACCTAGAAGTTCTAGGATGCCTTGCTGAGGCCTTTGGTCAGGCACACAGATGAGGGACATAGCCTCCAAGGGGAGAGGGGCCCACGGAGGGCGGGAGGACTGGCACCCAGGCCTCCACCACTTCCAGGATCTCTCCTTGCACACGGAGCACTGGAGGGCTGGGTCCTGGGATCCAAGGCTGACTCCAGTGCTTTTTTCTCTGCTTCTCTAATTATTTCTTCATTACTCCATGCTTGGCTTGCTTTAACACATCTGCTTAATTAGTTATGTAATAAGTGCCCATCAACTCACTATCCAAAACAAAATGAAGCCAATCCAGTCCCTTGGCAATAGCTGTCATTTCATCGGTAGGTTTCCCACCTGTCCCTCGACCCTGCCCACTGAACCCTGTTTGTTGTTCCTTGCTTTCCTTTCTATATTATTTAAAATTTCTTTTAATAATGGAAGATTTCAACTATATGCAAAACGGGAGAGACTGGTGTTACTATGGTCCAGATTTTGACTTTCCAAGTCATGCCCAATCTTGTTTAATCCAATCCCCACCTATTTCCTCTGTTTCCATATTCTCTCCACACTGGTATTGCAGTTACATTGTTCCGTATGGGTAGCTGTTTATTATTTTGGGTGTCTTTGCCTTTATAAAATTGTATCTTGCACCATGACATTTTTTTTCAGAGCTATATATTTTTTAAAAAAGTAGCTAGTTCCCCTTTTTATTGTATTGGTAAGAATCACCCTTGTTTATGTATGTCATTGTAATTCATTCATGTTCATTGTATGAAAATATCTTGGTTTACCTCCGCTTTCCCACAGGAGGACATTCAAGTAGATTTTAGACTTTTGCTCTTGAGAAGAGTGCTCTTATGAATATTCTTGCACGTTTTTGTTGAGCATCTAGGATGGTACTAGAAATCGAATGGTGTAACTTTACAATAAATGCTAACTAGTGCCCACCCCTACTTTTGTATGAAAGATCCTACTCCCCACCCCTCCATATCCTCTTCCCTCTAATGCTTGGTATTGATAGGCTTATTACTTTTTGCCGTTTACTTTACCAATTAAAATGTAATCTTATTGGGAGCCTTAACTTCCTCAGGAACTGATGTCTTAGTTAGCTTAGATGGCCATAACAAAGAATAGGTTTGGGACTTGCTTGGTACCTGTCACACCTTTCTTCTTCCCGACTTTTCTTTGTGGTCTGTTCTAAGCCACCTTGTCTGCACATTTTGTTCTGGCAGCCTGAAGTTGACTCTTTGCTTAATGACCCATGTATTTCCTTTGTTGTTCACTTCTTTTGTCCTTCTGAAGGTTTTAGGGGGAAATCTGTTTCCTTGTCTTCCAGAGGCTGTCCTCCTTCTGTTGCTCAGGTCCGTCCCTCTTCCACTCTGACCTCTGTTTCTGTTGTCATACCTCTCCTCTCTCTGACCCCCTCTCTCCCTCTTGGGGGACACTTGTGATAACATTGGTCTTTCCCAAATATTCCAGGATAATCTTCTAAACTGGTGTTCTGAGACCCAGTTTCCCATCATAGGGGGTCCACCCCCACAAACAATTCTTGGAAACCAGCATACAGACTCAATTCTGAAACCATCTACTCAGAGAAAGTATCAGATTCTACAAGTTAAGCGTTCAGTTCTATAAGGCTGCCCCACTCACATGCATACTTCAAATGCCAGACACAAACCCAATTTTCCTGTGCTTCTGGCCGATGGACCATAGATGGAAGGTTCCCATGACCTCCTCCAATTCAGGAGATCAATTGACAGTCCAGATTGTTACCTGGACTTCTGGTCAAATGGCTGTAGATCATCCCTCCTTGGGTTTGATTAATTTGGTAAAATGGCTAACAAAACTCAGAAACATGTTTCTAGACCACTGGTTGATTGTAAAAGGATATAACTTAGGGACATCCAGATGGAAGAGATGGATAGGGAATCTATGAGCAAAGAGGAGGTGCTTCCCTGCCCTCTCCAAGCTGCTGCTCTCCCTGAATCTCACATGTTCACCAACCTGGAAGCCCCCCAACTCTTGTTTTTATTTATTTATTTATTTATTTTATGGAGGCTTTGTCACGTAGGTGTTATTGATTAGATCATTGGGCATTGGTGATTGATTCCACCTCCCATCTGGGAGGCACGGGTGGGTGAAGACAAGGGTGGGTGGAGGTGGGGGTGGTGGCGGGAGGGACTAAACCTTCCAAAATTTTAATCACATGGTTGGTTTCATTGACAACTGACCCCCATCCTTAGATGGGGTCCACAAGTCACCTCATTCACAGGACAAAAGACAAAACTCCCTTCTCAATGCTGAGAAATCCCAAGAGTTCCCAGAGCTCCGAGGCAGGGATTGTGAACAAAGACCAAATGTAAATCACAACATCACCTCTCCCACCTCAAGATTCTTTTTTTTAAAAAAATATTTTTTAATTGATTTTTTACAGAGAGGAAGAGAGAGGGATAGAAAGTCAGAAACATTGATGAGGAAGAATCATCGATCAGCTGCCTCTTGCACACCCCCTACTGGGGATATGCCCACAACCAAGGTACATGCCCCTGACCGGAATCAAACCTGGAACCTTTCAGTCCGCAGGCTGACGCTCTATCCACTGAGCCACACCGGTTTCAGCCCACCTCAAGATTCTTAATACCTGCAAGTTCTTTTGCCACATGTGAATGAAGGAGAGGCTACATGGCAGGCTCAAGCCACGCGACTGAAAGTAACTACGGGAGGATCTGGTCATACACTCCTACCAGGGCAGGTCCTGGTGAGCAGAGTCCCAGGTGATTAGCTTCCTTAGTAAAATGTCAGTCTTGGCCTTAGTGAGCCCTATCCATTGTTCTTTTGCATCCAGGATAACATCCCTTTGAAATGTCAGAGTACTTTTCTAGACACATCAATGCAGGCACAGGAACACAATGACTATGAAAATCCTCATTGTTTCCTTGTTGCCTGCCTACCATCTCTGTTTCCTATAAATGTTAACTATTCTGAGAGATCCAAGATGGCTGCGCCCAGGTGAACACCTAGCCGCAGCCGCACACAACAATTTCAATAAAATACAACTAAAATATAAAACGGACATTGCCCAGAACTACAGGAAGGTTGACTGACTGGAAATTCTACAGCGAGAAGCAAGGAGAAAACCAGAAGGAGACGCAGAGGAGCTGGAAAAGCCCAAGGTACGGAGAAGTGGTGCCCACGCGCGCAGAGAGGACGGAGCTGGAGAGGAGGAAGGCCGAGTGCCTGGCGGGCGTTCCCTAGCGGAAAGGAGATAAAAGCTCCGACTGTGCTGGGCCCCCGACTGCTCTGAACCCCAGTTCTAGGCCAGACCCCGGGGACTCAGGCTCAGCCATAGGGAGCCGGGCTGTAAGGCGGAACCCCGGGGAGAGGCGAAAGGAGGTCCCGGTGGCGCGCACACTGCGCGCAGAGAAGGGATGGTCGGCTGTGCCATGGGAGTGCCCTGACGGGAAGGAGACAGGGGCTCCAGACTGCTCTGAACGCCACCTCCAACTCCACTTCCAACTGAACTGAACCCCAATACCAGGCTCATTGGGGGAGAGCATAGACTGTTTGGCAGCAGGCGAAAATTGAGGGCACCTTTCTCTCAGAGGCGCCGGCAGCGGCGAGCACTGAAGGACCCGCATAGGGCGGGGCTGACGGAAGCCAAAGCTGCAGGCTCCACCCTGAAACCCCGTCCCATCTGTAACTGCGAAATGCGACAACAAAATAGATCATAAACGAAAGAAATGGAGGACAAAAAGAGTCTGGATATAGAGTTCAAATCTACGCTTATAAGGTTTTTCAAGAATTTCCTAGAAAAGATGGATAAGGCCTATGGGGATATGAAAAGGGATCAACTAGAATTAATAAGGAGTCAACAAGAAATGATAAGGGATCAACAAGAAATAAAGAATACATTGTCTGAAATAAAAAAATATTTTACAGAGTCCTAAAAACAGAAGGGAAGATCGCAAGAATCAAGTCAAAGATTTGGAACATAAAGAGCCAGAAGACACTCCTCCACAGAAGCTAGAAGGCAAGAGAATCCAGAAAATTGAAGATAATGTAAGAAACCTCTGGGACAACTTCAAACGAACCAACATCAGAATTATGGGGGTCCCAGAAGATGAGAGAGAGCAAGATATCGAAAACATACTGAAAGAAATAGTGACAGAAAACTTCCCCCACCTGGTGAAAGAATTAGACTTACAAGTCCAGGAAGCGCACAGAACTCCAAACAAAAGGAATCCAAAGAGGACCACACAGAGACACATCATTATTAAAATTCCAAGAGCAAAAGACAAAGAGAGAATATTAAAAGAAGCAAGAGCAAAGAAGGTAGTAACCTATAAAGGAGCACCTATATGATTGTCAGCTGACTTCTCAACAGAAACCATGCAGGCCAGACGGGAATGGCAAGAAATATTCAAGGTGATGAATAGCAAGAACCTACAGCCAAAAATAATCTACCCAGCAAAGCTATCACTCAGAATCGAAGGCCAGATAAAGAGCTTCACTAATAAAAAAAAGCTAAAGGAGTTCATCACCGCCAAACCAGAATTATATGAATTGCTGAAGGGGGTTCTTTCAGAAGAGAAAGTAAACGAAGATAAAAATTATGAACAACAAATACGTAACTATCAACAAGTGAATCTAAAAACCAAGGAAATTAAAAAAATCTGATGAACAATATTAACTGTTGAATATAATAGAATTAGAGGTATGGAAGGGGAGTGAACTGATGATTCTTGGAGAAAAGGGGAGAGGGGGGCGTGGGAAGAGACTGAACATAAACTGCACCTATGGATGAGGACAATGGGGAGAGGGGAAAGGGCAGAGGGTGGGGTGGGAACCTGGTGGAGGAGAGCAATGGTGGTGGTGGGGGAAAGGAACATTTGTAATAATATGAACAATAAAAACTTATTAAATAAATAAAAATAAATAAATAAATAAATAAATAAATAAATGTTAACTATTCTGAACCCACCAAGGTAGAGGTAGTATGTAGCTCTCCATTTTATTTTTTATCTAATCCTAGGATTTCCCTTCTTTACTCTCTCTCATCTTCTTAATCTATCACCAGTTGATTTCAGGTAACTCTCCTTATGCTTTCTCCTTTGATTCTGGAAATATAAAAAGAACTGCCCTTCTCTGGAGCATGCTCTCAGAGGGTGGGCCTACCCAGGTAATGGGAACAACTCTTGCCTCCTGAACACCAGGGGCAGTGCAGACTGATCCCACAGGAGGTGAGCACTGCTCCCACCCTCTTGGGCAGGCGCCTTGAGGAAAGACATACAAGAAATCAAGACTGCCCTCACCCAGACCCCAGGAGCCACTAGCCAGGAGACAATGAATACCATCTCCAAAGAGAGATCATTGTCATATCGGTCTATGCCCCCTGACAGTCTAAGAATATGTTCCCTGCCTTCCCTGCCCCCTCCCCAAGGGAAAGTCTAGATAGGCCGTTCTTAGGAGTCAGGAGCCAAGGAAACTGCTATTTCCTTCTTCTGAGTTGCTTCTAGTTTGTGGTTTATTTATTTATACTTTATTTTAATAACTGTGTGCATATGTGTGCATTTTAAAAAAATAAATCTTTATTGTTCAGATTATTACAATTGTTCCGCCCCCCCCCCATAGCTCCCTTCCACTCAGTTCCCACCCACCCTCTGCCTTACCCTCCCTCCGACTGTCCTCATTCAAAGGTGTACAGTTTTTGTCCAATCTCTTCCTGCACCCCACACACCCCTTCCTCCCCAAGAATTGTCAGTCCACTTCCTTTCTTTGCCCCTGATTCTATTATATTCACCAGTTTATTCTGTTCAACAGATTTTTTTATTCACTTGATTTTTGGATTCACTTATTGATAGATATGTATTTGTTGTTCATAATTTTTATCTTTATTTTTTTTCTTCTTCTTCCTTGTCTTAAAGAATATATTTTAGCATTTCATATAAAACTGGTTTGGTGGTGATGAACTCCTTTAGCTTTTTCTAATCTGTGAAGCTCTTTATCTGACCTTCAGTTCTGAATGATAGCTTTGCTGGGTAGAGTAATCTTGGTTGTAGGTTCTTGCTATTTATCACTTTGAATATTTCTTGCCACTCCCTTCTGGCCTGTATAGTTTCTGTTGAGAAATAAGCTGACAATGGTATGGGTGCTCCCTTGTAGGTAATTAACAGTTTTTCTCTTGCTGCTTCTAATATTCTCTCTTTGTCTTTTGTTCTTGGCATTTTAATTATGATGTGTCTTGGTGTGGTCTTCTATGGATTTCTTTTGTTTGGGTTCTGTGTGCTTCCTGGACTTGTAAATCTATTTCTTTCACCAGGTGGGGGAAGTTTTCAGTCATTATTTCTTTCAGTATCTTGCTCTCTCTCTCTTCTTATGGCACCCCCATAATTCTGATGTTGGTACACTTGAAGTTGTCCCAGAGGCTCCTTACACTATCTTCATATTTTTGGATTCTTTTTTCTTTTTACTTTTCCGGTTGGGTGTTTTTGCTTCTTTGTATTTCAAATTTCTGACTTGATTCTTGCGATCCTCTAGTCTGCTGTTGGATCTCTATATTATTCTTTATTTCAGTCAGTGTACGCTTAATTTCTAGTTGGTCCTTTTTCATATCCTCGAGGGTATCACTAAATTTATTGGCCTTTTCTAGTAAATTCTTGAAAAACCTTATAACCATAATTTTGAACTCTATATCCAGTGTTTTGTTTTCCTCCATTTCTGTCATTTGTGACCTGTTTCTTTGTCTCCACATTTTGGCTGCTTCCCTGAGTTGATAGAGTGGCTTTGTCTGCTAGGTGTCCTATAGGACCCAGTGGCTCAGCCTCCCCAGTTATCTGAGGTGGACACTCTTGGTGCACCCCTCTGTGGGCTGAGTGCACAGTCTTGTTCTAGTTAAGCCTTGATTGTTGTTGGTATCACTGGAAGAAATTGACCTCCAGGCCAATTGGCTGTGAGGATCAGCTGTATCTATTATGGGAGAACTTCTGTGCTGGAGACACCCTTATGAAGCAAAACTTGCTTCAGTGGGGCTTTGGTGTTCACTGAGTCTGCCCCCTGAGTGTGTCCCTTATGGATCTGAGGAGTTGTAATCTGGATGGTTCTACTCTGACCCCTGGGTACACTGGCTCTTGGATCTCAAAGTAGGTGCTAATTTAGTCTCTGCCTGATGCCACCCAGCAGGAGCTAGGAGAGATATGCAGATTCCTCTTCTTTGTTTGTATTTTGGAGGTGCCCAGATGAGGCCCAGCTGTGAAGCAATGCAAATTGCTTTGGGGCCTTAGGCCTGCTTTTGGATGTTCTGGGTCTCACTGACTCAGCTGCAGTTTGTAGGTAAGTTTAGATTGCAAAGGACCTGGCCATTCAAATGCAAAAGACTCTGTGTACAGCTGGGGTGGGTTGGAGTCTTAGGGTGGAGCAAACAGCAATGGCTTCCCATCATTCCTGCCCTAAGAGGCCCCTGGGTCTCATTGTCCCACAGTAATCGCTGTAAGCACCTCTGAGAGAAAGCCACTGTTGAGTTTCACCCATTGTCAGACAGTCCAGTTTCTCCCCATATGAGACTGGGTCCCCAGAGTCTCACCTGGAATTGGAGTTTAGAGCAGTAAGGAGATTATGTCTCCCTCCTGCTTCTAAAAGACAGCCCTGTACTCAGTTGCCACCCCTCTCCACATGTGCACGTCTCCTTACCTCTCCCTTTACTTCCGCAGCTCCTCTGAGTCTCAGTGTGCTTTTCTCTTTCCTTCTAGTTGTAGAATTTCCACTCAGCCAGCCTTCCTGTGGTTCTGGGTGATGTTTGCTTTGTCTTTTAGTTGTAGTTTTGAAGTGGTTGTGCGAGGCAGCATTTCATATGTTGCCATCTTGGTTTCTTCCAATGTTTGTGGTTTACTTATTCAGTAAATGTTTGCTGAGTTTCTTCCATTTGTTAATACTGTGCTGGGCACTGGAAGTATAATAGTGGATTAGAAAGACAGGAGCCTACCCTCGAGGAGTTTACTTTCTAGTAAGCAAGCAAGGGGAATAATAGAGGGATCTGACAGAGTCATGGAGGGACCCTACAAAGGTCTCAGTGAAGAGAGGATACTTGCCTTGAGACCTAAGTTGAGAAGAATCAAGCCAGGATGGATGGCATTCCAGGCAGTGGAAAAAGTGTGGCAAAGGTCCTGGGGTGGAAACAAACTTGGCATGACTAAGGGACAGATTAGGCCAGTGGCAGGGAGAGTGGAGTGGAGGGAGGTTGGAGATGTAGCTGGAACTGGCCTGGGTAGGGCTTCATAGAAAAGTAGGAACAAGAAACTATAAGCTATTAATATGCAAAAACGCAATGAAAGACAGCACCTTAGCACATCCTTGGGTTCACCCAAGGTCTGTGACGTGCTATCCCTGTGATCCTAAGTCAGTGGTTCTTAAGTTCTGGTACGCACTGGCATCCCCTGTAGGGCTTGCTGCAGGCCCGGGCTGGGCCTCATCCTGTGTCTGGCTCAGGAGATCAGGCTGGGCCAGCATCTGCATGTTTAACATGTTCCCTGGTGATGCTGCTGCTGGTCTGGACCGCTTTGAGAATCATGCTTTAAGCGAGTCACAGGTTCTCGCTGAGTCTTTTTCTTCGTTTGTAAAATTGCCCTTCTCTCCTGGTTGTCATGATTATCAAATGAGAAAAAGTATGGGAAAGCCCTTTGTGATCACACAGAGGGAATGATCAGCACAATAACATACAGCCACCACTGCTCCCCCGTGTTCTCCTCGGTCTGCAGAGAGCGCCCGCACCTGACACCAGCAGCTCGCTGCTCAGGAGCCGGCTGTCTCACTGCACCCCCCCTGTGTCGGTCTTACTGTGCTTGGTAACCCTCGGCATTGGGAGGATGAAAGCCTGCCTCATGCGGCCTGCGAGGAACCTTCCCCCTGCTGTTCACTCCACAGACAGAGACTGGATGATGCTCAAGTGTCTGGTTATTTTTGCCAACCATCACCTCCCACTCGTCCCCAAGGAAGCTTTCCTGAGTCATCCGGAGGCCGGGAGGAAGCTGGCAGCCGCCTGGCTGGCATCTAGCTGCTGAGGGGAAGGAGCAGTAGGGATGTCTCCTTGGGCGTGTTTTAAAGACTCCTGGAAAGTTAGTCTCTAGAACATGTGTACATGATGTATGTTTGGTGTGTGTATTTTTATTGCATTCACACACAGGTTCAACAAATATTTGTTGAATATCTGTTGGGATGCAGGCATTATTTTAGGCTCTAAGGATGTAGCAATGTATAAAATTACAAAGTCTCCCTACAAGGGAGTTTATGTGTTTATAATATTCACTCATGGAACATATATTGAAAGCCTACTATGTGTCATGGAATGTACAGTCTGGGCGGGAAGACAGACTTGTAATAAAATAAACCAAGTGTTACAGGGCCTGTGGAGATCACTGACTGCACTTCCTTTTCTGAACCTTTCTCCCTTGGGTTCCCTGGTGCCTCCCCTGAGCTTGCCCTTTTCCTGCTTGGCATTCCCTCCCCGTTCTCCTCCAAGACTTTCCTTCCTCTCCAGCCTGCCCAGCAGCACAGGTCCCACAGGGCGGCACAGTGAGTCCCGGAGGAAGAAGGTCCTGCGGAGGCCCGCTGACCTCGTGCTGGAGATGGCGGCATTTCCCAGCCGACCAAGGAGGCGCCTTGCAAAGGGGAAGCAGTGGGACGTAGTTGGACACATCGGGCACCTGCAAATGGTTCCGTAGAGCTAGAATACAGGGTGCAGATGAGGGAGGGAGGCTGAAAAGGTGGGCAGGGGCTGGCCATGAAAGGCCTTTTCCACCAGGATTTGGGGCTCCATCCTGCGTTGAAGATATTAGAGAGCTGAGAAGTTAAAGTCAGAGGGTGTAGGAAATGCTGTGCTGGGGAAGAGTCTTCTAGAGGAGGTGTGAGGCGGCGCAGGAGCGGCGACCTGGAGACGGAGACAGAGACGTAAGAGTAGACGTAAAACTGGTGCTGACCTCAAAGGAAGGGTGGTCAGAGTGGAGCAGTAGTGTCAGGAGACATGCAGAAGATTTGGATTTGACAGGACTTGGTTACAATTGAAGAAGGGCCGGGAAGATGCCAAGGAAAAGAGAAGAAGCTAGAGCAGCAAGAGTGTGGGAAACATTGACTGCTCTGAGTCTAGCACAAGTGAAGCCCAGGAATGCGGCCCGGCGAGGCCTGTGCAGGGAGAGCCACCGCAGTCAGAATAAGCAGAGCCACGTGAGGGGGTGAGGCCATAGGAGTGAGGAGATGGACTGGGACAGACCAAGGGGCCTGTGTCGCAGGGCAGGCTGGAGGCGGAAGAGGAGTCTTGGAGGAGAACCAGGAGGGAATGCAAGCAGGAAGAGGGCAAGCTCAGGGGAGGCACTGGGGAAGCCAAGGGAGAAAGGGCCAGAAAAGGAAGTGCAGTCAGTGGTGGTTAGGGCTGCTGACAGGGCAACACGGGGGTTTGGAACTTCCGGCTCAAGAAAGTGAATTGAGCCGCTGCCAATGGCATGACTATTCCTGGGATGAAGTGGAACACCTGGGAGGTGAGACAACGAATACCATCCCCACAGAGATGGGGTCCTAGCAGTCCACGCCTCTCTGCTCTCCAGGCCTCCCTTTGTGCCAGGAGCCTCCATCCTCCAGGTTGTCGCTGGGATGACTAAAAGGGTATCACAAAGAAGTAGGAAATTACACTAGAAATGCGGAGAAAGCAGCTGTCTAGCTGCCAGAGACTGTAAGGAATGTCTGCAAGGGGTGAAGCAAGAGTCGATTCAGAGAAGTTCCTGCAGACATTTAAATCTGCACACAGAGAAAAATGGGAATTCCCAGAACACGGGCCTTCTGGGTGCTGTGCTGGCACGGAGGGGCCAAAGGGAGCGGGACAAACAAGATCCCAGCCCTCTGGCGCTTACATCCTGGTAGGGAGATGGCAGTGGACACAGACCGCAGAGGGTGATAAATCCCGTGAATGCAGTGAACGAGGATGAGCCAGTACAAGCTGGAGGAGGATTCCTTGAGATCTGTGGTATCAGTATGTGCTGCTGAAAAGTTTCCAGCTTTAGTCACATAGTAGGTTTTACATGCCACCATGGTTTATGATTTATCATGTCGTGCTAGTTAGAATTTTCTCTTGTTACATTTCTTCTTTTTCTTTTTTTAAAAAAAAATATATTTTATTGATTTTTTACAGAGAGGAAGAAAGAGGGATAGAGAATTAGAAACATCGATGAAAGAGATACATCAATCAGCTGCCTCCTGACACCCCCAATGGGGGATGTGCCTGCAACCAAGGTACATGCTCTTGACCAGAATTGAACCTGGGACCTTTTAGTCTGCAGGCCAGGCCAATGCTCTATCCACTGAGCCAAACCGGTTTCAGCTGTCCTGTTACATTTCAGACAACCCTGGCCGCCAAGCGAGGAGCCTGCGGAGGAGCGTGGGGAGGAGGGTGAGGAGGAGCATGAGGAGGAGCGTGGGGAGGAGGGGGAGGAGGAGCATGAGGAGGAGTGTGGGGAGGAGGGTGAGGAGGAGCATGGGGAGGAGTGTGGGGAGGAGCGTGGGGAGGAGTGTGAGGAGGATCGGTGAGGAGGAGCATGGGGAGGAGTGTGGGGAGGTGGAGCATGTGGAGGAGCGTGGGGAGGTGGAGCATGTGGAGGAGCGTGGGGAGGATCGGTGAGGAGGAGCATGGGTAGGAGCGGTGAGGAGGAGCGGTGAGATGGAGCGGTGAGGTGGAGCGTGGTGAGGAGCATGGGAAGGAGGAGTGTGTGTAGGAGAGTGGGGAGGAGCGTGGGGAGGAGCGTGGGGAGGAGTGTCAGGAGGAGCGTCAGGAGGAGTGTGAGGAGGAGGAGTGTGTGTAGGAGAGTGGGGAGGAGAGTGGGGAGGAGTGTCAGGAGGAGCGTTAGGAGCAGTGTCAGGAGAGGCGTGGGGAGGAATGGTGAGGAGGACCGTGGGGAGGAGCATGGGGAGGAGGAGTGTGAGGAGGAGCTTTGGGATGAAGAGCATGGTGAGGAGCCTGGGGAGTAGCATGGGGAGGAGCGTGGTGAGAAGCGTGGGGAGGAGGAGCATGGGGAGGAGCGTGTGGAGGAGGAGCGTGGTGAGGGGCGTGGGGAGGACGAGCGTGAGGAGGAGCGTGGGAAGGAAGAGCATGGTGAGCAGCGTGGGGGGAGTAGCGTGAGGAGGAGCGTGGGGAGGAGCGATGGGGAGGAGTGTGGTGAGGAGCGTGGGGAGGAGGAGCGTGGGGAGGAGGAGCGTGGTGAGGAGCAGCGTGGGGAGGAGCGTGAGGAGGAGCATAGGGAGGAACGTGGGGAGGAGCGTGTTGAGGATCGTGGGGAGGAGCATCGCGAGGGGCGGAGGGGAGAAGAATCCTGCGGGGCTTCCTGAGGCCGCACTCGGATCCTCTGGCAGAGCTGCAGGCGGTGGCAGGACGGCCCCAGGAGGGCGAAAGGGAAGGTGACGGGGAGGGTGAGCAGACTCGGTGAGCAGTGTGTGTGTAGGGCTGTTGTTCTTGTTGGCGTAGAACCCAGTCCTCAGTCCTGAGAACATGCGCAGCCCCAGTCCCTCCCAGTGCTTTTCCGGCTGGAGATGGAGGACCCTCTCCTCTGGCCAAGCATGAGGGAACGAACTCAGCGATGACGGTGCCTTTCCTCTCCGTGTGAAGAGGCTGAATGGCAGAGAGCAGAAATGGAGCCGGCCTATGCAGAGGCGGAGACGGGAGGTGGGAAGAGGGTCGTGCTGCGCTGGCTGTCCCTTCTGTGGGTGGCTTACCTGAGCCTCTTCTCTCTTTTCTTTTGCCCAAGCTGGTTCTATTACAGAAAACAGAAGAAGAACAAAGCAATACTTAGAGAGATGGAACTACATTTAATACATGTAGGTCCAGAGGAAAATGTATCTCAAATTCTGGGCCCCAACATGCAGGAATTCTCCCTTTTTATATGATTTACCCTCATTGTCTCCCAAATATGGAGTGTTTCCAGCCGGTTTTTGCAAGTTCTTAAAGAGTCAGTGTGTACTGGGGCCTTGAGACCTCAACCAGAGGCCTGGCCTGGCGCCAGCACTGATGACCTTGTTTGGGGAAGGTTAAGTCCATAGAAGCTAAATAGCAGGGTTAAAATTTCAAACATCAGTTTTCATACAAGATGGATGCTTCAGTTCTGGTTGCGGTCTGCCATTTACCACGTTTGCAGTCGTGGTGAAGCAACGGAAGGCACACAGAGCCGGGACGGTTTCACAGCCTGCTCCCGAAGTTGAGGCTGTGCTGAGCAAAGCCAGGGCCCCTCAACAGTGCGCTCTGACATGTGTAGCTCTACCAGACGGAGGAGAGGGAAGCCCCAAATCTCCTCAGGGACGAAGAGCCGGGCCATGTTTGCCCCATTCAGAGGTCTCGCTCCCCATTGGGACCGTCTGGCTAGGATGAGCTAAGCTGCTGTGACAGAGGCCCAAGGACGACCACGGGCTCACACACAGGTTTACTTCTCACTCGCGGAACAGCACGTGGTCTTATTCAGCAGCTGGCTTTCTCCCGTTCGGTGTTTCAGGGGTGCGGGGCCCACGCTATGGCTCCCCCAGAGCCTACCTGTCATCTACACCTTTGCCAGCACTAGGGGAAAGGTGATTCTCAGGAGCCTTGGCCAGGAGAGGCACATGTCACTTCAGGTCACATTCTGTGGGTGAGAACTACGGTAGCTGCATGGCCAAACTGCAAAGGAGCCTGGGAAATGTAGTCTAGTTTTGCACCTTATTATAAACCCCACGGCTACAAACGGGGAGGATAGTTTTAGTGAGTAGAAACGTTTGACTTCCTGACAGGACTAAATAAATGGTACGCACTCAGCTGCTTGGGATCTAGTTCTAGTCCAGAATTTCATAATCTTGACACTTCTGATATTTTAGAATGGATCGTTTTTTGGGGGTGGCGGGGGGAGGGGGCGGGGAGAGAGGCTGCCTTGTGGATTGTAGGATGTTTTACAGCATCTCTGGCCTCTACCCACTTGATGCCAATAGCACCCCTTTTCCCACTCGTCCAGTCCCAGTGAAGACATCAGAAACGTCTCCAGACATTGCCAGGTGTCCCTGCGGCACAGAATTCCCCCCTCCCCCCGCCCCCCGCCTGAGAACCACCGCTCTGGACAGGGAGAACAGCGTCAGAATCTTCTGTCACCCAGGGATGAACTGCACAGAGTAAGCGGCCACACATTTCATCGCTTGGAAGTTCATGGTTCGAGTCTAGTGTTTGCTCACCAGATTGACAGACAGGTTAGCTGAGGTGCCACCTTGAAGAGTCAGAGACGTGAGCGATGGGAACTCCCGCCCTCAGGCCCTGAGCACATGGTGAGGATCCTGCTGAGGAGATGCTGCAGATGCTGGTCACATCCAGAGCAGAAGCAAGCAGAGGCTCTGTGAAGGCTTTCAGTCCATTCCATTCAAAACCCAGGCCCCCACGGGCTTGTTTGCAAAGAACTGGCCTTCTAAGTGATGTGGTGCTGATTCTCTGAGATTTTGGGGAGAAGTCTAGTTTTTTGATCCCTTGCCTATCCCAGGCAATGTTTGTGAGCTCCTGGCGAGTTTGTGGTCGGAACGGGCATGCTGAACTAGAGGGAGCAGACCCTGGGAGGGCGGTTTGCAGGGAATGGGCTGTCCTGGAGGAAGCAGAGGCTCCTTGCGGAAACCGAAGGCCTGCTGCACACTGGTGGCACTACCGAGAGCAAAGCACAGTTCTCTCCTCCTCGCAGAAACCCAACAGCTGTTCTGACGTCGTAGGAAAGCTAGTTCTCAGAAGCCAGGCTCCTTCAGATTCCTTGAGACCTTGGGACCAGCGTCAGGTTGGGCTGCAGTCCCTGATCATGAACTCTAGGCCTGTGTTAGCTGCCAGTGTAAAGTGCAGTTGACCCTTGAATAAGGTGACCAGATGTCCCACTTTTGGCGGGACAATTGATTTTTAACAATTTGTCCCGTGGCGTTTTAAAAATGTCGAGGGACTCTAGACAAATTGTTAAAAATCGGGACTTCTGGTCACCTTACCCTTTAACAAGGCTGGGTGACCCACACAGTACAAACCTGTGTTGTTCAGGGTCAACTGTATAGTTTCCTGACTTACTGGGAGTATGCAAGGTTCCTGACCTTTAAGTAAAATTGGTTACCTAAATCTTCCTTTAAATTTGAAGGCCACTTGATTGAAATGAAATGCCAGGCCAAAACAGTAACACTCAATTTAAAGTCCTGCTGGGAAAAGGGAAGAGAGACCTTCTCTCTGCTGTGGAGTCGCACAAAGTAACAGGTGAGGCCAGACAGCTCTGTGTGCAAACAGGTAACTGCTGCTCCTGCCCACGAGTGATGTCTGCAGGCTGGCGCGCCCTTCTCTCTGAGCCTGAAAACCGCACCTTCTACCAGTCGCTCTGTAGTCAGGGAACAACAATGAAAGACAGGGTAACAATCTTGTGTTGCTGAAGGACGGCTCCCCTGAAGCTCACACGCCCTCTGTGGTCTGGCCTCTGCCTCCCGCTCAGGCCCCGTCTGCTCGGCCCAGGCCTCTGCCATCCGGAGGCCAGCAGAACCAAGTGCGTGGCCATGACCACACTGGACAAGTCAGGCTCCCGCATCGCTCGAATTTCTCCCTCCCCAACTCCCACACCTCCATGACGATTTCTTCAGGTTTCAGGATTCCGTTTCCAGAAGAGATCTCTGACGTTCACGGTGGCCTTTCCAGAACTGGCCGCTTGCTCCCTCGCGCTCTCCTGTCATCATGAGGCCTTCGCCTCCCGGAACACTTCAGTGCATCTGGGGCTTATTTGCCTGCTGCGCTTCTGGGTGGGCCAGGCCTCATCCTCGTGGGAGTAACTGCGCCTCACACAGGATCTGGAGAGTGTTTGTTCAATAAAAGTGTGTTTATTTTTAAGTATATGTTTATTGATTTCAGAGAGGAAGGGAGAGTGAGAGTGAGATAGAAACATCAATGATGAGAGAGAATCATTGATTAGATGCCTCTTGCATGCCTTCTACTGGGGATCGAGCCTGCAATCCGGGCATATGCCCTTGATTGGAATCGAACCCAGGATCCTTCAGTCTGCAGGCTGACTCTCTATCCAAACTGGCTAGGGCAGTGGTCAACAAGCTCATTAGTCAACAGAGCCAAATATCAACAGTACAATGATTGAAATTTATTTTGAGAGCCCAAATTTTTAAACTTAAACTTCTAATGCCACTTCTTCAAAATAGACTCGCCCAGGCCGTGGCATTTTGTGGAAGAGCCACACTCAAGGGGCCAAAGAGCCGCATGTGGCTCGCGAGCCGCAGTTTGCCGACCACTGGGCTAGGACAATAAAGCTTATTGAACAAAGAAATGAATAGCAGTTGTACAGCCAATGTAGATGCTGACAGGTGGTTCTTCTCTTTTAAAATTGTGATAAAATATGCACAACATAAAATTTACTATCTTAATCATTTTTTTTGTTTATCTCCACCCAAGGATATTTTTCTTTTTAAAAAATATGATTTTATTGATTTTTAGAGAGAGAAGGGAGGGAAATAGAGAGATAGTTACATGCCTCCTGCACGCCCCCTGCTGGGGATCAAGCCCACAATCCAGGCATGTGCCATGACTGGAATTGAACTGGTGAACTGGTGAACTGGTGAAGGCCCACCATGGAGCGGAGAGAAGGAACTTCCTAAATTAGAGGCATCCCATTTGTAAGTGGTCTCCAGGGTTAGAGGTGGCCAGTGTTCCCCAGCCCTTCGCTGGCAGGGACAGCCTGTGGGGAGGCTGTAGCATGCTTTTCAGTGTTACGTATCCTAGGAGGAGATGAGCTAACGCGCTCCTAACCACGTTTGGTTATTACTGAGTCACCGATGAAAACTCTCAAGAACAACTTGGCTGCTGTGCATTCCTCTTAAGTAGCATCTTAATGGTAGGTCATTGAATCTATGACAGACTTCTGATTTTGCAGTTCAACATCTCTTTTGTGCTTCCAGACATGGAGAGAGATAATCTATTAAGTCCTTCAGAAATAGAGCCTTCCCCATCTATCTCGTGAAGATCAGGCAGTGGATGGAGTTCTATGGTACATGGTGGGTTGTAAACACAGAACCAGATACCCCATTGCCTCTATAGATACAAAACTTCCCTTTCACTGTGGCCACGAGACATAAAAACCTGGGCAGAGAAGAAAGGTGAGGGATCAGATGGAGAGTTCATGCTTTGATATACATTCTGTGCTCCAAACGTATAGCAATGACAGATAAAATATTGAAAAATTTTGCCCAATATAAGCTCAGAGGTTAGATGAATACTTGAAAGTAGGGAAGAGGAAGCAGAAATGTAAGTCAGGGTTTGGGTTTGCTATGTTCTAGTCTGGAAGTTGGTAGAACTGATGGGGTTGGGGGGTGGGTGGTGGTGGTGGTGGTGGTTTGAATCCTCTGGGACAAAGAGAACTAAAAATGTTCCACAGAAGGCTCACTGCTGGAAGTGAGGGGCAAAATAGGTCATGAAAGGAAATTGGGGAAAAACAAACAACCATTGTTGCTCACCACCTGGGGATGGGGCATTTCAAAAGCTGCAAGACCAGGAAGGCAGGAAGACAGGAAGGCAGCTGGCTATTGCTGACTCCTCAGCCCATGACGTCACTGTGAGATCACGGCTGAGTCAGGCGTCAGATGAAACAGCTGCAAAACCACTCCACAGTGAGGGCTGAGTCCAGAGTAAGAAAGAAAAAATTAAAAATGACTTTCCAAGAAAATAGAAGATTTGGATGTGAATCTACTCTAAATTCACGCTTCTGATGAAGACTTTAAAGTGTGTGTGTCATGCTCAGAGAGGCTCAAAACATAACTTTGTTTTTAAAAAAAGCAAGAAATTATTAAAAAGTAATAAAAAACAAAGTGGGAACTGATGATGTTTAAAAACAATTCAAAAATCTTCACATTTTGAAAATGAAAAACAGTCATTGAAATTTAAAAAAATTAGTCTGCGTATGTGATAAACTTGACACTTGAGAGGCTCACAGAGAGACAGAGGTTGCCCTGGCTGATGTGCCTCAGCGGGTTCCATGTTGTCTAGTTCAGCATTCCCGGTCAAGGGCATATGCTTGGGTTGATCCCTGGCAGGGAGCATGGAGGAGGCAGCTGATCGATGCTATGCTCTCATATCAATCTTTCTCTTTTCCTCTCCCTCTAAAAATCAATAAACTATTAGTTTTTTAAAAAGAAAGAAAGGGAGTCAGAGGGAAAAAAGGATAAGGAGACTAATTGCATCTAGTTTTTGGAAAACATCAGCGTGCTGACATTATCTGAATTGTGACAGTCCTACGGATAACCCCTCCTCAGACCACTGCTCCCACTGGTTGGCCAAAGGACGTTCTGGCTCAGCGTCACTGCCTGCTTCCTAGTGAAGCTTCCCAGGCGCAGGTCCACCAGCCTCTGTCAGAACAACCCCTCCCGGACTCTGCCAGCTTCTTGGATACACTCAGGCCTGCAGGGGCCTCCAGAAGGGCAGGCAGCAATGAGGCTCTGATCAGAGGCATCTTCCACGTGCATCTGAGCAGACCGCTAACTCACTTCTGATTTTTTTTTTTACATCAGCACATTGTGGTGACATTAATCTTTCCCTAACGTTGCTGCTTTAGCGGTTTATCTAGTGTAGCCTATGAAATCTCCAAAATTCATCAGTGAGAGAAAACCTTCTAAATATATGTGTGAAAAATGAGGTAACGCCTAGTTCCCTCCCACTCTTGGGCTCTCCCTCACACCCAGAAGCATGGAAGGAGGAGCGCCCGGCTGTTCTGGGAGTCAAGCTGGGACGCAGGCTTGAGCGCAGACCCAGACATGTAATGAGACCTTTTGTACACACATGGCAGGTGAGTGTTCGGGGGCTCGTTACTGATAGAAATGTATGCATAGAAAGGCCTCCAGCCGAGTCTCTAAACATGTGACGTTGATTGTGCCTTTCCTGGCCGTGTCTGAACCACGTGGCCAGCTAGAAAGCGCCCTCTGGTACTGTCTTCGTGTTCCTCCTCTCCTGGCCGACATTGGGGCAGATTGCACACAATGAAACCTGCTTCCTGAAGGCAGGGGCTGGGGGCGGGGCAGTTGGTAGCTGCGTGATCAGCCAGTGTGCTCACTCATACAAGCACTAAGGAAAGGAAGGCTGCATTTGTTGACTGGGAACTGCTACCTTTTCCTCTTTCATCAAATTGTATCCTGTAACTTTAATTTACTTTCCTCTTCTTTGTTTTTCTCCTATTCTGAAAGTGAGTGCTTCCCGGAGCAATATGATCCTACATAATAAAGAGGTAATATGCAAGTTGACCCTCACAGGATGGCCACCCCCATATGGTCAAAGATGGCCTCCCCAGGATGGCTGGCAGGGGAGGGTAGTTGTGGGCCATCAGGCCAGAATGGGAGGGCAGTTGGGGGTGATCAGGCTGCAGGGGAGCAATTAGGCATCAATCAAGTCAGCAGGGGAGTAGATAGGAGGTGATCAGGAAGGCAGGCAGATGAGTGGTTGTGAGCCAGCAGACCCGAATTGTGAGAGGGATGTCTGATTGCCGGGCAGTCAGACATCCCCTGAGGGTCCCAGATTGGAGGGGGTGCAGGCTGGGCTGGGCACTCCCCACCCGCCAGGGCACAAATTTATAAGATAGAATAACGCTCATAGCTAATTATATTCTACAAGTCTAATTCTGTTAGTTTTTGTTCACTTTCAACCCAGCGAAGGCTTAGTTACTGGATGACTAGATTCCTAAAGGCCGTGGACCGGCTCCGCCAGCACCAGTGCAGCCAGTGCTGCGATGCCCACATGCCGTCCCTGTGCGGAGCAGCTTATGGGGAAAATGGGATTGGGGACAGCACTCAAAATTTTTGTCAGTGACAGAAAAACAAGATAGGAATCAAATGAAAATGGAAGCACAGTGTTTAGGAAATTCACAAACACCACAAGAAATGGCACATCACTGCAGAACCTTGCTGGTGGGAGTGATGTCCACAGAATGGCCGCTCTGGATGATCAGAACATGGAGGGAGGAGGTTGGTCTGAAATTGGACAGAAAGTTGTAACACCAAGTTTGGATGGGCATGTACAGATGTTAGAGATATGTGTGTATGTTCCTGACCATGACGTGGTTGTGCTGGGTGCAGTTTTTTCACTCATCTCATGTTTTTCATGGATGAAATCACACTTCATCAAACTCAAAATTTGCATTATGATTAAATAGTTTTCTGATATAGCAATTTTGATGGGACAAATCTATGTTTTCAAAACAAGCATTATAGGAGAATAGACTATTTTAAATATTGAAATGCTAGTAAATTTCAGAATTTTCATTAATATCTTTAAAAAATAATTTTTCCTTTTTTTGGTATATTTTATTGATTTTTTTACAGAGAGGAAAGGAGAGGGATAGAGTTAGAAACATCAATGAGAGAGAAACATCGATCAGCTGTCTCCTGCACACCTCCCACTGGGGATGTGCCCGCAACCAAGGTACATGCCCTTGACCGGAATCGAATCTGGGACCCTTCAGTTCACAGGCGGATGCTCTATCCACTGAGTCAAACCGGTTTCGGCTTTCATTAATATCTTATGTAACATTTTTATTCAGTGCACTCAGAAGGATAATTTTATGAACAAATCATGTGATATCACCTAAAATAAAAATGAGACTATAGAGCTGTAATGGTCACACACATAAAAGTTCTGAATGGCTATTCAGGAATTCCTTATGTATTTCCAAGATTTTATGCTCACATTAAAAAAAAATTATGTCTAGCTTGATGCTGGAGAATAAAGAAGAAATAGGTAAAAACTTAGACTACTATATGTAAGGGGAAAACTAAACTTCAAAACCTACCATGAGATCAAAGGGTATTAATTTATTCATCAGAATAAATAGGTTTAGAAATTAGATTGGGAAGATAAATTAATGTTAGAAACATAGTACATAGGTTAGTGTGTGTATATACTTGTTTGCACTAAAAGGTTTTTAAGTTTAAGTATCCTATATAATAAAGAGGTAATATGCAAATTGACCATCATTCCAACATACAAGATGGCCGCCCCCATGTGGACACAGGTGGCCACCACAAGATGGCCTGCAGGGTAGGGAAATTGTGGGTGATCAGGCCTACAGGGGAGGACAGTTGGGAGGGACCAGGCCTGCAAGGGAGGGCAGTTGGGGGTAATCAGGCCTGCAGGGGAGGGCAGTTGGGGGTGACCAGGCTGGCAGGGGGGGGCAGCTAAGTGTCGATCAGGCTGGCAGGGGAGTGGTTAGGGGATGATCAGGCTGGCAGGCAGAAGTGGTTAGGGGGAATAAGGCAGGCATGCAGGTGAGTGGTTGGAAGCCAGCAGTCCTGGATTGTGAGAGGGATGTCCAACTGCCGGTTTAGGTCAGATCCCACAGGGGTGCCAGATTGGAGAGTGTGAAGGCTGGGCTGAGGGACACCCCCCTCCCCTCTGGTCTCTAGTATTAAACTAATGTTATAATTTGAGTTTTATCAAATATTTCTGATTTTATAGAAAGCTTGACTATACATAAAAAAAAACAAACCACTCTTTCCTTTTGAATAGCCTTGTTCAGTTTTATAAACATCTGGGAACATACTATAGGGAAAGGTTTTCCATACTCAATACCATTTTAGAACTTCCTTTGCCCATGTTTTATATGATGACTAGAGGTCTGATGCCTGAAAATTCATGCACTGGAGGGGGGTCCCTCAGCTTGGCCTGCCCCGCTCTCATAGTCTGGGAGCCCTCAGGGGTGGGAGTGACCCGGCGATCAGGAGAAGGAGACACTCCCATCACACTCTGCTGCTGCCACTGCCAGCAGCACAAGCCTCGCTGGCTTTGATTACCTGAGCCTTGGGCAGCCCTGGGAAGTTGGGCAGCCGCCATCTGAGACTTGCCTGCATCTCAGGCATCAGCTGGGCAGCCACCATCTGAGGCTTGCATGTGCCTTGGGCCAGCCCTGTGTGGCTGGGGGACTGAGAGTTGGTCTGGCCACACTGTGCACCTGGCACCCAGTGGGACTGTAAGGACTGGGATTCTCTGGCGGGGCTGAGGACACTGGGTGCTGCCATCTTGTGGCTATGGGCACCACCATATTTGTGTCAGTGTGACAGTCAATTTGCATATTCCATCTTTATTAGATAGGATACCTAAATGATGAACATTGGTGAGTTAGTTTTTGAATATGCATTTGAGATACCAATATTGGCTGAAAATTGTTACACACCCTTCTTGAGATTTCTCTCCAATAGAAATCTTCAGAGGTCAAAGTGGACCTGAATAATCACATCAGTGTTTGTACATTAATTGATAATCATGAGATTTTTCTTTACTGTGAACTTCCTATTATTCAGAAAGGTGTGTACTTGTGTGAAAAGATTTCTTCACAGTTTTTACATTGATAAGAGATTTTCTAGAGCCATTCTTCGATCTGATTTTTACACTTGCTTCCCTTATCTGCAGGGAATACTGTCTAAGGTCCACAATGGAAGCCTGAAACTGCAGATAGTACCAAACCCTATAGACCATGTTTCCTCCTATACATACAAACGTACATACATACATACATATGATGAAGTTTACTTATATGTCAGATAATTCCACAGACAGGAGATTTATTCTTACTATAGATCTTAACAACCTCAGCAATAGATTTTTATCTTTTCTTATTGAGTCAAGAACTTTCACTTTTCCACTTAAAGACTTTGTGGCATCTCTTTGGCGTTTCCAAATTGCTAGCTTCACCACTCCCATGCTTTGGGCCATTGTAAAATAAGGGTTATTTGAAAAACAAGCACTGCTACAGCTGATCTGATATGAAGGCGGTTACTAAGTGGCTGTTGGTCAGGGAGTGTATATAGCATGGAGACGCTGGGTGAAGGGATGAGTCATGTCTTGGGTGGGATGGAGCAGGACCTCTTGAGATTTCATCATGCTACTCAGCACAGTATAGCATTTAAAACTTATGAATTGCCCGAGACTCCACCCCATCCAAGTGGAGCACAGAAGCCCTTTCAGTGGCTAGCTTTCTTGTTCCCAGTGAATGGGACTCTCCTAGGGAGTGAAATATAGGAATTTAAAGCTTGTCTGTTCCTATACCAAAGAGGTGGGCACGCCTGCAACCAATTGTGTGGGATTCAACAAAGCTTGTCTGTGCCACCCCGAGACTCCGCTCCATCCAAGTGGAATACAGAAATCCTCCTAGCTGAGACACTTCTGATAGCCAATTGGCTTGGAGATCAATGCTTCCCAGTGATACCAACAACAAGCAAGGCTTAACAACAAGACTGCACACACAGCCCACAAAGGGCTACACCAAGACTGTCCTCCTCAGGTAACTGGGAGGCTGACTCACTGAACCATATAGGACACATTAGCACACAAAGCCACCCTACCAACTCAGGGAAGCTGTGAAAATGCTGAGGCAAGGAAACAGATCACAAACAAAAGAAATGGAGGAAAAGAAGTGACTGGATATAGAGTTCAAAACCACGGTTATAAGGTTTTTCAAGAATTTTCTAGAAAAGGCTGATAAAATAAACGAGACCTATGAGGTAAACGAGACCTATGAGGATATGAAAAGGGATCAACTAGAAATAAAGAATACATTTTCTGAAATAAAAAATATTATACAGAGTCCTAAAAACAGAATGAAAGATCATAAGAATCAAGTCAAAGATTTGGAACACAAAGAGTCAGAGGACACTCCTCCACAGAAGCAAGAAGATAAGAGAATCCAGAAAGTTGAAGATAGTGTAAGAAACTTCTGGGACAATTTCAAGCAAACCAACATCAGAATTATGGGGGTCCCAGAAGAATAGAGAGAGCAAGATACCGAAAGAATACTGGAAGAAATAGTGACAGAAAACTTCCCCCACCTGGTGAAGTCCAGGAAGCACACAGAACCCCAAACAAAAGGAATCCAAGGAGGACCACACCAAGACACATCATAATTAAAATTCCAAGAGCAAAAGACAAAGAGAGAATATTAAAAGCAGCAAGAGCAAAGCAGGTAGTTACCTATAAAGAAGCACCTATACGATTGTCAGCTGATTTCTCAACAGAAACCATGCAGGCCAGACGGGAATGGCAAGAAATATTCAAGGTGATGAATAGTAAGAACCTACAGCCAAAAATACTCTACCCAGCAAAACTATCACTCAGAATCGAAGGCCAGATAAAGAGCTTCACAAATAAAAAAAAAGCTAAAGGAGTTCATCACTGCCAAACCAGAATTATATGAATCGCTGAAAGGGGTTCTTTAGGAAGAGGAAGAAGATATAGATAAAAATTATGATCTACAAATACATAACTATCAACAAATGAAACTAAAAGCCAAGGGAATTAAAAAACCTGATGAACAATATTAACTGTTGAATATAATAGAATCAGAGATATGGAAGGGGAGTGGACTGACTATTCTTCGGGAAAAGGGGAGTGGTGGGTGTGGGAAGAGCCTGAACAAAAGCTATGCACCTATGGAAGAGGACAATGGGGGGTGGGGAAAGGGCAGAGGGTGGGGTGGGAACCTGGTGGAGGAGAGCAATGGAGGGGGAAAAAATGAGGAACATTTGTAATAATATGAACAATAAAGATTTATTTTAAAAAATAAAACTTATGAATTGTGTATTTCTGGAATTTTCCATTTAATATTTTCAGACTGAGGTTGACTGGGTGATTAAAACTACAAACAGTGAAACTGTGAGTAAGAGGGCACTGTAGTGAGATAGCTATTTTGTGCCACCTTCAGGACATCTAGTGGGTTTCCCTCCCATATTAGGACTCCTCTGGCGGATTTCACACTTTTCAGTTACTGTGTACAACCTCTCTCTGGTGTGAGCACTCAATGTAGAATAAATTTCATGCTCTAAGTGAATATTTTCTCACATACAATTCATTTATAAAACTTTCTTTTTAAAAAAAATATATTTTATTGATTTTTCACAGAGAGGAAGAGAGAGGGATAGAGAGTTAGAAACATCGATGAGAGAGAATCATCAATCAGCTGCCTCTTGCACACCCCCCACTGGGGATGTGCCCGTAACCAAGGTACATGCCCTTGACCGGAATCGAACCTGGGACCTTTCAATCCGCAGATCGATGCTCTATCCACTGAGCCAAACTGGTCCCGGCTAAAATTTTCTTTCAGGCGTCTTCAAACTACGGCCCGCGGGCCACATGCAGAAGAGTCTGATCCGGCCCGCCATGTTTTTTGGGCAGTGAGCGCAGCCGAGGTGTTACAGTAGGAATTAGTAGTTCATATAGTCCGGCCCTCCAGCTCTCTGAGGGACCGTGATCTGGCCCCCACTTTAAAAAGTTTGAGGACGCCTGGATAAATCTTCTAATGTTCAAAAAAGATTTTGTAGCCAAAACCGGTATGGCTCAGTGGTAGAGCGTTGGTTTGAGGACTGAAAGGTCCCAGGTTTGATTCCGGTCAAGGGCATGTACATTGGTTCCGGGTGCATCCCTGGTAGGGGGTGTGCAAGAGGCAGCTGGTCAATGTTTCTTTCTCATCTACGTTTCTAACTCTCTATCCCTCTCCCTTCCTCTCTGTGAAAAATCAATAAAATATATTAAAAAAAATATTTTGTAACCATGAAAACACACCTCATTCATGACATTCAGAGTTTGCCCTTAGTTGAATGCTCCAATGGGAAGAAAGAGGTGGTCTTTTACTGACACCACCTACATCTGGTGCACAGATCAGCCTCTCTCCATGTGAATTCTCATTGTCAAAGTAGGGGAGGACAAAGGGCTGGGCATCCCCACAATTCCCACACTCATTATGAAATTATATCCAGTATGACATTTCTGGCATTTCCTTATTTCTTACATTCAAAGGGTTCCCCGACTGCATTCTGTGAGGTATAAGGCGTGTATGCTCCCTGAATGATTTCCGCACATTTTGCACTGAAAAAAAAAAAAAAAAGATTTATCTGTAGAGAGAATTTCCTGATGTTGGATAAAATCTGAATACAAGTATTTTCCACATTCATTACAATCACTAGAGGTCTGGTGCACAAAATTTGTGCAGGGGAGGGGCAGTGTCCCTCAGCCTGGCCTCCACCCTCTCCAATCCGGGATCCCTCGGACATCTCTCTTACAATCTGGGACTGCTGGCTCCTAACCGCTCACCTGGCTGCCTGCCTAATCACCCTAACTATTATACTTGCTGGGGGGCAGGGCCAACCCTGAGAAGGCCCGTCTGCCTACCTGATCACCCCTAACCACTGATCTGCCTACCTGATTGCCTCTGCATGTCTGCCTTATCACTCCTAAAAGCTTGCTGGGGGGCCATTTGCCTACCTGGTCGCCCTTAACCACTTGTCTGCCTACCTGATCACCCCTAACCACTGGTCTGCCTACCTGGTCACCCCTAATCACTCTGCTTGCCTGTCTGATAGCCCTAACTGCTTGCTTGGGGGTGTAGCTAGCCCAGCAAGGGGCCATTTTCCTACCTGATTGCCCCTAACTGCTGGCCTGCCTACCTAATCTGCCTGCCTGCCTGATCTCCACTAACCCCTTACTGAGGGGCAGGGCCAGCCCAACAAGGGGCTGTGGTGGTTCTGGTCTAACAGTCATTATGGTTGTGACACCGTTAAGGTCTCTGGCCTTTTATAATATAGAACAGGATTTGATAATTTGCTAGAAAGGCCCACAGAGCTCAGGGAAGCATTTACTTAGGCTTCCCAGGCTATTGTAAAGAACACACCTCAGGGGGCAGTGTAAGGGGAGGGGTGCAGCGTCTCTGTGGCCACTCTGGGCACATCATCGTCCCAGCACCTGGGGTCTTCACTAGTCTAAAGAGCTCTGAACCCCTGTAGTTTATGGTTTGTGTGGAGGCTCATTGCTGAGCAATAATAGAAAAAAAGGTAGGTCTCTGCCAGCACCAGACTCCTAAAACTCTGGCAAATTCCTAAGTAGAAAGAGCACTAGGAACATCTTTGTTCTAATGGGGTGACGCTGGGTGGGGTGGTCGCTGGAGAGAACATTCCATGATCAGAAGCCTGGGAGGGTAGCCCCCCCTTCTCAGCCAGGGGAGGGACTGGAAACGGAGTGAGTGCTGGCCACGCCTCACGAGGGGGGGGGAGAGGGAGGGGGGGGAGCTCCGGGAATCCCAGGAGCAGCGGCTCAGAGCGCTTCCAAGTGCAGGAACCAGGGGGGTGACGCCCCCTCCACAGGGACAGCCTCCTGAGCTCGGTCCTCCCAGCCTCAGCCTGTCACTCCTCCCCAGGCCTCGTCCCGTCCTCTAATGAAGCTGTGACCGTGCTCCCCTGCGAGCTGCTCTAGCGAATGAGCCCAACCCAGGAGGGGCTGGGGGAACCACGGTCAGATCCGCAGGTGGCACCTGGGCTTGCTGTTGCATCTGAAGCACGAAGCGTGTGCGCCGTGAGGAGCCGTCCTGCGGGACGGAGCCTTCACCTGGAGGGTCCGGCAGTCCCCAGGAGACAGCGTCAGGTCTGAGCTCAGGCCCAAGACGCCGGCTGCCGCCCGGAGAGCTGCTCGGTGTGGGAAACCTCCAAACACTGGGACCAGAAGAGCAGTGTCTGTGTGGGCAGTGGAGGAGCTGCTCAGGAAGGAAAGGCACCATAGGGGAGAACGGGGTCCCTGCGTGGAGAGCTGAGCTTTCCCTTCACGGTTACATGGGCACAAAGCGTCAAACCACCGGCAATGGGGACTGAGTCCCCCCTGCATCTCCAGAGGGGCTGAACATGCCCCCCTCATCACATGGCTGAGCCCCCTGAGACCAGCCCCATTTCTAGGAGCTTTCCAAAAGTCACCGCGTTAACATAGACACAGGTGTTCTTAGAGCAAAAGATACTCTTTGCCCCTTTATCTCTCACAAAACCCAAAGGTAACAAGCAGTGCTCCCATCATGACATTTCTCAGGAGAGCACAGGGTGATGTGAGCTCCGGCGAGGTGAAGAGAGAAAGCCCAGCTATGTACTTCTTACACCTCAGCATCACAGACGTTGTTTTATTTAAATCTGCATCTGTCTGGCAGCCTGACCAAAGCACCCACATTCCCATGGACAGACGGACACTGGCAGCACTGAGGGCGGGAGAGGAGTGTCCACAGAGGGTAGAGAAGCAGGACGGTGCCTGGGCTGAAGGCTGAATTAATTTCCAGACAAATAACCAAATTAAGGCTAGTCCCTACCTTTTTACAGTTTAGCAGCAGAGAGGATTAGAGCAAATCTTCACTTACTCAATGTAAACATTTGAACAAAGCCGCTACTTTGAACACTGCTGATTTTTATTTGCTTTTACGTTTCAAAGTTATCAGAGATATTTTCCCAGAAGATCCTACTCTTGACTTGGTAAAAGGATTTTTTACAGACTTAAAGATATGCTGTTCTTTTAGACGAGGAGTGACTGGTTAAACAAGATTCCACCCTACTTTAATTCTTCAGCCTGTAACCATTTCAAAATACAAAATTGCATTTTAATATATTTTATTGACTTTTTACAGGGAGGAAGGGAGAGAGATAGAGAGCCAGAAACGTCGATGAGAGAGAAACATTGACCAGCTGCCTCTTGCACACTCCCTACTGGGGATGCGCCTGGAACCAATGTACATGCCCTTGACCGGAACCGAACCTGGGACCTTTTAGTCCTCAAACCAACGCTCTACCACTGAGCCAAACCGGTTTTGGCCAAAATTGCATTTTAAATGTTCTCTTTATCTCGTTACAGGTTGAAATATCTGATATGTGAAAATTGCAAATATCTATATGCATTGCACATCATAAATACGTTGTTATTTCTCAGACCTTCCAGCTCTCTGGTCCTCATAAGAAAAGTGCAGAGAGTATAGGACATGGAGGACAGGATGCTGAGGCTTCACCAAATTTCAGTATGAAAATATTTTGCTTTATTTTCCTTTAAACCTCACGGCATGGGGGGTACAGCTTCATGCTGGTTGTGCTATCATTTTCCTGCAAACTTGCTGGTTACCCTGCCAACCCCTCATTTACTGATGACTTGCTCACCAATCCTTGTCCCAGGCATTAGCTTCACGCTCAATAAATCACTTTCTACAGTAAAGAAAAAGCAACCCCTGAATTTTGGAAGCAAAATGAAACAAATGAACTGGTGTGCATTCGTTTCTTAAGATCACTGTAACAGCCCTCAGGCCGCGTCCCCCACTAAGCCTGGTGATTTGGAAGAGCAGAAGTTTAGTCCCCAACAGTTTTGGAGGCCAGAAGGACAAGATTAGTTTCACTGGGACCCACTCAAGGCAGCGCCAGGCTCCCTGTGGAGGCTCCAGGGAGAGCCCGTTCCTTGCCTCTGGTGGCTCTTGGTGGCTGTTGTCATAGCGTGGCTTGTGACTGCATGCCTGGAGCATCTGCTCCGTGGCCACACTTTCTCTGCCTTCCTCTCATAAGGCATTTGTGATTGCAGGTAAAGCCACCCAGACAATCCAGGATAATCTCCCCATTTCATAATCCTTACCTGTTCACACTGGGAAAACCCACATTTCCATGTACAGTAACATTCACCAGGCTCAGGGATCTGGGGGCCATTATTTAGTCCACCACACTGAGTGTCCAGTTGGTGTTAAAACAAACAGGAATTTCCCCAAGTTGGAATATGCAAATTGACCGACACGGTCAAGATGGCTGTGCCCACAGTGGAGGCCAAGTTCTGTTAAGGAGCCTTAATGAGCAAATCAGCAGGGACCTGCGGCTGTGTGGTGCTGGGCCCCCTGCCTGGTGGGCTTACGGGGACCTCAGGCCAAGCCCCCAACCCTGGCACCGAGCTGAGGGGCCTCAAGCCATGCCCCCCACCCAGCAGAGCTTGATGGGGACCTCAGGCTGTGCCGCCTGGCTTGGCACCCGGCCAGGGACCTCAGGCGCATCCCCTGCCAGGTGGGGCATGGACAGGCGACCTCAGGCCATGACCCCGGCCCAGTGCTGAGCCAGGCAGCCTCAGGCCAGAACTCCCACCCTGGCGCCAGGCGACCTGAGGCTGCACCCCCCATCTGGCAGGGCTTGATGCGGGATCTCAGGCTTCGTCCCCCGCCCAATGGGGCTTGACAGGGGATCTCAAGGTGCACCCTCCACCCCAGTGCCAGCTGGGGGACCGCAGGCCGCGCTGCCTGCCCTAGCACCTGGCTGGGGTCTTGAAAGGGGATCTGAGGCTATGCCCCCCACCATGTGGGGCTTGATGGGGAACCTGAGGTTGCGCCCCCTACCGGTCGGGGCTTGACAAGGGTGGGGCCAGCTGGGTCTGGGTCTCATGCGATTTTGAGGCCCTGCGGGTGGGCAGGGACGGGCCTGTGTGGAGGAAGTGTGCGGGGCGGTACGGGGCCTGGGCACGGCTGTGGGAGCAGCGCAGCAGGAACGAGGCTGCCTTTTTGCACCAAAGGAAGGCGCTACGCCTTCTCAGAGGGAGAAGATGAAGCTCCGATGCGGGGCCGACCCGCTCCCTCGAGGAAACCCCGTGGACAATGCCCTTCAGCCCGGAAAGCTCAGCGGCCGGCGGACATGGGCGCGGAGGCTGCAGCCGCGCTCCCTGGGGCGGGCCTCTCGGCCGGGCTGCAGAGCTGTGGTCCTGAAGGCCCCGGCCCCCGGGGAGTGGCTTCTGCACCGAAGAGCTTTAGGGCCGAACCCCTCCCTGTGGGACACAAGTGGGGCCGTGGCCGCTGCTTCCCACACCCGCCTCACCCTGCCCCGCAGGAGCCGAGCGTCGCTGAGGGTGGGGGTGACAGGTTTCCAGTTGAGAATGAAAAGACGCCCTCGCCGGTGTGGCTCAGTGGATAGACCATGGGCCTGCAGCCAAGGGCCCCAGGTTCGATTCGGGCCAAGGGCACATGCCTGGGCTGTGGGCTCGGTCCCCAGGAGCCAGCTGGTCAATGATTATTAAAAAAAAAAAAAAAAAAAAGCCTGGAGAACTGAAATTATGTGTTTTTGTGTTTTTGTGTTTTTGTTTTTTAAAGAGCGAGCGAGCCATGAAGTTGGCTCGAGGGGTTGTCTGCATTTGAGGACTGAAGTGCTGATTTGACCGCATGGATTAGGAATAAAGTGCAAACTTGAATCCACGTTGCCTTTCAAGACTGGAATGCATGAGCACCGGCAGGGAAACCTCTCCTGGACCCCACTCAGGTAGCCCCTGGGGGGGTAACCTCCTCAAGGGTGACCCCCTCAAGGTGACCCTAACCCGGCCTCCACTCGCAGAGGCAGAGGAGGGCGTGGGCGCGGTCTCCACCCGCAGGGGCGCACTGCTCACCCAGAGTTCTTTCTTTCTTTTCTTTTCTTTTTTTAAAAATATATTTTATTGATTTTTTACAGAGAGGAAAAGAGAGGGATACAGAGTTAGAAACATCGACGAGAGAGAATCATCGATCAGCTCTCTCCTGCACACGCCCTACGGGGGATGTGCCCGCAACCCATGTACATGCCCTTGACGGGAATCGAACCCGGGACCTTTCAGTCCCCAAGCCGACGCTCTATCCACTGAGCCACACCGGTCTCGGCCTCGCCCAGAGTTCTTGCGCAGCGCTGACTGCTGACCTCCTGAGCAACCTCCACCCGCTTCCCTGCTGAGCCCGGGTTTCTGGGGCCTGTCCTTCACTTCATGCAGCAAAGATCCCGCCCGCCGGCGTGGCCCACTGGGTGCAGCATTTTACCGAAGGGCTATTCCCGGCCAGGGCAATACCCAGGTCTCCCGTTCTTGCCCCCTCCTGGCAGGTACTGGAGACAGCCGTTTGATGTTTCTCTCTCTAATATCAATGAAAACATTTCCTCGGACAAGGATTTAAATTAAGGGGAAAAAAAAAAAAAATCCTGCCCTAGCTGGTTTGGCTCAGTTGGCATGTGGACTGAAAAGTCCTGGGTTCAATTTCCGTCAACGACACAGGCCCGGGTTGCGGGGTCTATCTCCAGGAGGCAGCTGATCAATGATTCTCATCATTGGTGTTTCTGTTTCTCTCTCCCTCTCCCTTCCTCTTTAAAATCAGTAAAAATATATTTTAAAAAGTATCCTAATTGACTTTTATTCCTGGACACTTTCACTCCCCTCCCCTCCCCCCTAGGAGTGTTGTTGCTTTTATTGGCCTGCTGTTTGGCTTAGCCAAACCACACCACTGCGTACAGGCAGAGTAGGCTTACTTGTATAACGGGTTAATAGCAAATATTTTAGGTTTTGCCATTTTTTTATGGTTCACAACTTTGTCTTTATAGCAGGAAAGCAGCCATAGGCAATACTTAAATGAATGAATGTGGCTGTGTTCCAATAAAACTTTAACACATTTGAATTTCATGTGTCAGGAAATATTCTTTTAATTTTTTCAATCATTTAAACCCAATGTATCATATTCTAGTGTAAAACCTGATGCTCAGAATTTAATATAGTATTCCTGGTGTAGCCTTTAATGTACAGTGTAGGGAGATTATTACTTCTCAACCTCCGAGGATACCCCTGGTTTGGTATGACCTAAGATTTTTCTTCAGGAAAACATCTACTCTGTATGCTTGAAAGAGGTGCCTTCATTTTGCTTCCTATCTTCTCGTTTATAAGCTACAGGGTTCCCTGAATTCTCAGAGGGTAAAGTTTACACTAGAAAGGGCTCTTTTGGGAGAGGCAACATATCATGGGCCCTGAGCATCCCTACATGTTCCTCCTGCTAACTATGCCAAGAAAGCAAGGTCTTAACGGCTCTCTCCCTGGCCATTTCTCAGGCACGTGTTTACAGCAAGGAAATACACAAGGCAGTGTCTCCTGGAACAAGGAGCATCTTGCTTTCCACGTACGCACTGTAAGAGCAATGGCCGCCCAAGCAGTGCTGCCTTCCTGTAAAGCAGTCCTGTGCTGGAATCCATCTAGGCCAGTCTTCTCAGCCTTCCTAATGAATGTAATCAGCAATCCCTAATACAGTTCCTCCTGTTTGGTGACCCCAACCATAAATTATTTTAGTTGCTACTTCATAACTGTAGTTTTGCTACTATTATGAATCGTAATGTAAAAAGCTGTGTTTTCCGATGGGCTAAGGTGACCTGTGTGAAAGGGTCATTGGACCCCCCAAAGTGTCATGACCCACAGGTTGAGAACCGCTGATCTAGGCCTACCTGTTACCCTCTTGTGGGAAGTCAGGGGTGGGGGTGGGGCAGGCAAGAGTAATCAGCTTAATATGAAGTCCAGCTACTGCTTTTGTCATGAGTAATAAGTTTTTTGTCTAATACCAGGAGTTTCAGGTCTTGTGTCAGCATCCATATTATCTTTTAAGTGGGGCAAAACCCCAAACTCTTCACAGTATGGGACAGATATGTAAAATAAGTTTTTTTCTGAGAGTACACATTTTTTTAAATTATATTGTTAAATATCACCCAAAGATATTTTTTTCCATTGTTCCTTACAGTGGAAGGGGGAGAAAGAGAAGAGGATGCAGAGAGAAAGAGAACATCAATGTGAGACACACATCAGTTGGTTATTTCTGCACTTGCCCTGACAGGGGCTAGAGATCAAACCTGCAACCCAGGTACATGACCTTGGCCAGAATCCAACCTGCAACCCCAAAATGTACAAGGGGTGACACTTTAACCCCTGAGCAATGCCAGCCAGAGCGGAGAGTAAGTATCATCTTGAGTATTTTGCAAATGCTCCTGAAGGGAAGCATTAAACACTTACTGAGGGCACTGTGCTTGTTATGACACAGAAATGAATGGGTCTCTCCCTTGTAGGGAACATTCTCCAGTATGAGAGTCAGCCTAACCCCTCCGTCTCACATTCCAATCGAATTCATTAGCATGTCCTTCAGACCCTAGCTTCGTAACACACCCAGCGCTGGGTCACTTCTCAACCACCAGTTTCTCTAAACCACTGAGACTGCTTCCTAACTGGTTTCCTTGCTTCTGCCCTTGAATCACTTTAGAGCATTAGTCTCCTGGGGAGTGGAAAAAGCACTGATATCCAGGCCCCATCCCAAGTGAATAATTCAGGGTCCTGGCACTGGTACTTTTAAAAGCTCCCTAGGACATTCTGATGTGCAGTTGAGAGTGACCCACTGCTGCTGACAATGAAAAGATATGAAGGGTTTTAAGGAAACCATGACATGGTCAAATGCACTACTCAACCTATTAAGCTGTATGTGATGTTAGTCTCAGGTGTTTTTTTTTTTTTTTTTCTTCCCTTTTCTTTTAAATGTGCATTAAAAAGGGTAAGATCAGGGGCAGGGTGAACAGTTACCTGGCTACAAAATAATCTAACCAAGAGCTGACTAAAAGCTAGAAAAGAGTCCATCCAGAGTGGCTATTGGCGGGGCATTGCCCTGTGCACTGAAAGGTTGTCAGTTCAATTCCTTTTTAGGGCACATACCTGGGTTGCGGGTTCAATCTCCAGTTGGGAGAAGTACAGAAGGCAACTGGTCGATGTTTCTCTCTCACATCAATGTTCTCCCCCCCCCCCCCCCCATTCCTCTCTCTAAACATGTCGAGTGAGGATTAAAAGCCAGAAGTGAAGTAGTGGCATGGGGATAGAGAAGGAACTGGAATATATGGGAAGTAAAACCAATAGGACTAAACTATTAGTGAAGAGAGTGGCTTTTGGCCTTCCTCTCAAAGTTATGGTGAATTTAAAGAGGGTTGGGAGTGAAAACAATTTAGTTTTATTTTATTTATTTATTTTTTAAATGTTTTTATTTAAAAAAAATTTTATTGATACTTTACAGAGAGGAGGAAGGGAGAGAGATAGAGAGCTAGAAACGTCGATGAGAGAGAAACATCAACCAGCTGCCAATGTATGATACATGCCCTTTGCCGGAATCAAACCTGGGACCTTTCAGTACGCAGACCGACGCTCTACCACCGAGCCAAACTGGTTTCGGCCAATTTAGTTTTAGATTAATCCACTTAAGTTACTTATTAGTTCCAGGTGATCATTGACTATGGTTCTGAAACTTGGGAAAGAGCTGGGTGGGAGAACAAAATTGAAGGTAGTGCATCCTTCGTTGGGCTGTTCTCATTTAAAGATTTGGATATAAGAAACTATGGGAGGAGTGGTAAACTTTCAATGATCTAATTTTGAAAAAATATATATTTTATAAATTACAGATGCATACTTTTTGCGCTCTGAATTTTCATTTAACATTTCAACTAAGTGCTGGAGCAATGGGTTCCAATCCTTATTCTGTTATGGGTATGTATATGTATATGACCTCAGGCACTTCAGAATCACCCCCACACAGAGTATGAGACTTGGTTGGAAGTTTGTAAGGAGGACATTCCAAGAAAAAAGAAGTGTGCTGAAGACCACCCACCCTGTTTATCGGAATTCCAACTTGGTGCCCCTAATTATTCCTTGATCTTTCCAAACAAGTCTGTGCATGTGCAGACCCCTGGGTGTTTACGGGAATCCGTATGCTTAATCTTTGGGTGTCCTTGCTTAAAGGACACTGCAGACACAGGTGTCCTCCCAATATTACCCTGCAGACTGTATCTAAAAGATAGACTTTATCTCAAACTGCTGCTACAATAAAAGCCTAATGAGGCAGGCAATTGAGGCTGCCTGGTTCTTTTAGCCAGGCAGTCCCTTAGCCCTCTCTTTCACTGCACGTGTGTTGGGAGTAATCCATCCATTTGTTGCCCAGGATCTGCTGGTCAACCCTGGCAACAAAGGACTCAATGTTGCTTAGAAGCTATACACATATTTATACATATTACTACAGTGCACATGCTTGCAATTTTTAATGGCTCTAGTGGTCTAGGGTTATATCTTATAGTGAAAGACAGAGCCATGAGAATATCAGAAAGTACATCTGCAGGCACATATGCAAGTGCATTGGTATCATAAGATACAGTCAAATAATAAAATCTAATAGCCTTAAAGTTTTAAAGACCAAGTAAAAAGTTTAGCAAAAATCCCTAGTATTTAGATTTGCATAAAACAGATCCTCAGAATTCAAATTTAGATCAGAAACATGCCTTCAGGAATGATGGGAAAGAAATGCAATTAGCTTTTAACAGTAAATTATCAAAATATGTTAATCGTTAAAACACAACATTGTAGGTGTCCTACATTTAGTTACTCTTGCTTTGTTTAATTTGCTTGCCAGATTAACCTTCCTTCCTTTTTAAACTTTTCTAATGGCCTCTGCAGATCTCTTGTAGTGAAGTTTTCTGCTTTCTAGTATACATAACACTTCTATTCTCTACAACTTGGTTGTATAATGCTTAGTTGTTTGCTCCTAGTTTGTCCCAATATATAATTACATAATTAGGTATTAGATAAGTAGACTCATCTTAATGAAAACTAAGTTATACCCCAGTAGTAATGAGCATGCCTAGCACCCAGATCTTGATTTCTAAACAGATGTCCATTAAAAAGAGCCAGGAATCCCTGGAGAAATGGTTATAAATGGGGCAATGAATGTGCAAGGTGAATCTGAGATATCTTCTGTCAGAAGGCAATGAAGTGCCCAAAGATGGGAGAGGGAATGTCAAAGCAAGGACGTAAGAGCTACCTGAAGGGTTCAAACTGGGCAAACTTGGGATAATTTGAGCATTAGAAAAATGATCACAATTTATCATAATATATTGAACCATTTGTCAGCACTGTCAACTCTTTAATATGACAATTTGTAATTAAAGGAAAGGAATTGAGCATGACCTTGCCTCAAGTGTAGCCCAGCTGATGAAGGTTCACTCTTATAGAATGTCAGTCAATAAATGTAGAAATAATAGAAAAATCACTGATTTCAAGACACGAATCTTCATTATTGGATACTGAAACCACCAGGTGAGTTTGTGGCTACACAGGCTATCCATAATCTGCCAAGGTCTCAGTCCACAGAAAAACATACTTTTACAGTGGGAAGATAAGGTGGTTATAACTGAGTGATCAAATTTTGCATCACTGATAGTGAGGCAAATAGGTATTAATATGACTTTGATATAATATGACATACATCTGTGAAGTGTTAATGTTAAAAATGTTTAACCTAAATACATCAAGCCTTTGGCCCCAATTGCTGATTTACAGAAACTACAGCAACAAGATAAGCAAACCACAGATCTGTTGACTTGATAAACAATCTGGTTGTAAAACAATAGTTAAATCCTGAATGTGAAATTCTAAAACTGACCGGGTCCATTAAAAAAAGTCCTGGAAAAAAAATCAAAGTTGGGAGACTGTTTTATAAAGATGAAACAAACATTACAATAAAATGTAGTGTGTGAGATTTGACTGAACAGGAAAAATTTAAACATGGATTAAACATTTGGTATTAGGAAATTACTCTTCATTTCTTGAGATATATAATAATATTGTGATTATAAAAAAGAAAAAGACTCATTTTTTATGAGATGCATTAATAGGGGTGAAATGTCATGTCTTTTATTTTTCAAAAAAATATGGCAAAATGTGAATTTTAAAATCTAAGTGACAGATGTAATTTATTCCTCTTTAACTTTCAGGAAATTTATTCCTTTAACAAATTTGAATTTCATGTATCAGGAAATATTCTTGGTATGACCTAATGTCTTTCAGTATATTTGAATGTCTTTATAATAAAAAGTTGTGGGAAATAAAACACTTGTATTATATTTAGGCCAGACAACTGTAAAAGTGGGAAAAATACACAAAGATTTAGGATTCTCCACTATTATTTTTTGATTATTTTATAAGGGCATCAATGGTTTCAGTGTTATCAATGGAAGACCTTTATAAATGCATTATTTATGCAAAACACATAAAAGTAGTAAGTACAAATTAATGCAAAGAAAGACGCTATGGATTATAATACTCCACACATTCCTTCCAGGAGAAAAATGGTGTGTAAGGTATAAAGTGGCATTATAAAAAATTGCATATGAAGTACAATGGTTATTTTTAATCTAATCACTGGCATAAGCATAATTTGAGTATTATACAACCTGGAGATAATCTATAATTTATGAAAGGCAATTCCATAACATCAGGGTAATGAATGACAAGCAAGGAAAAGCAACAACTTCTTGAAGAAAACACTCAACAAGAAAGCCTTGAAGATGTCTTTGCTTCTGCACTTTTTTGTAGGATGTATATATAGTCATGTCCAAATGAAGCCACATGGGTCAACACATGTTTAAATTGATATTTGTGGTGCCAGAATTTGTTTTTCTTAATCTAGCTCAGGAAAACTTCCTGTGCAAATATGTCTGATAGTTTCTTAGGACATATTAGCAATCCCCATTATCGATATCTTCAGATTCGGTTTCTTCATTTTTAAGTAGTTCTTAACCAACCAATGACCAATATTTAAAACTTTCTTTTCATGTATGTACAAAAAATTATGCCAATTTCACTCCATCAGTAAAGTCTACCTTTTTACTCATCTACTTATTAATTCAACTAACAGATATTGACCATCTACTATACGCAAGGCACTGAAGAAACAAGATGAAATCTCAGCTCTCAGAATATGGTCTAATATTTTGACAGTGGAATGCTGTGGATATAAAATGCAATGGTATTTTTGCCTATTGCTATTTGCATTTCTGACAGTTTTCCTTTTATATTGTTTAGGACTCTGCTCCATTATTGTTTAAAGATTACTGCATCAATGCTTTTTTCAATGAATTTCCCTCCTAAATTTGAAGAGTATACTTATATGAAGGAAAATGAATTCTAACTATTCCTTCAAAATCAATAATTTTTACTTTCTTCTTACAAACAGGATGAATTTTGTTTTTTATTCAATCCGTTTTTTCCCTAAGGTAAACCACCTAACAGTTCATGTTAACTTACCTATATGTTCACTTTCCCCAACTGTTGTCTTCATGATTTTTTTCCTGACTCCACTTTCTGCACTGAACTCATATCCATTTCCCATTACTTATTTTCCCTCACATTAGATTTTATTACTTCCTTGCTTTAGGATATGTAGTCAACGTTGCCAACCCATTTTAGGTTTCTTATGCTCATCCTATAATGTACTAGTTAAGCTCATGTCCTTACTTTAATCTTTCATCAGTTTAGAAAGCTTTTGGTTGCTTCATTTAGCAGTGAATTGCAGCAAAGTACTGCAAGAAGCCCTGAAAGGATCCAATTTAAGAAGTTGGGCCCTGAACACAGTAGGCACTCAAAAAACATGTATTTCAAGTTAAGAAATGGACTTTCCACAGTAAAACATCACAGAGTACCCTTAAGCTATAAAATTAGGAGGCAGGTAAAAAAAAAAAAAAAAAAAAAAAAAAAAAAAAAAAAGGAACAATAGCCTTTTTTTTTTTTTTTCCTCTCTCTCTTTTTTTTCTACAGGATGACAGATGTTAAAAACAGTGAAACTTAGGCTGTTTTAAAGATTAACTTAAGCTTGGGTGTTTAATTTTTGTCTTTAACTAAATTGAATTTGTACATGCCTAAGGGTTATATATATACACATTAGTTTTCTATCCTATCATCTTTCACTAAGGTTCTCTTTTTTAAATATTTAAGTATTTAAGGAAAAGTATAATTAAACAGTGGTCACTTAGAAATCTTTAAGATTCTTTAAAATTTCTCCCCCAAACATGGCAGTTATGGCATAATAAGGGAAGACCTTTTACATATTTAAGGCTTCAAAGCTGGGAAGAACTAAAAGCCCACTAAAACAGCTTTTCTATTATCCCAGGACTACTTTCTTCTGTGAGATCTCTGCTTGATGGAAGCTTTCACAAATTACATTCACAAGGCTTCATTAAAAAGTACTTAAAATACAGTAAGAGTTGGTGAGTTACAGATTTCTGAATACTCTTACTTTCACAGGGTTTCTTTCTGGAATAAATCAAGTAAAGGTTAAGAAGTGAAGGAAGGTTGAGCATCAATCTACGAACCAGGTCACTGTTGAATTCCTGGTCCGAGAACATGCCTGGGTTTTGGGCTGGATCCCCAGTAGGGGGTGTGCAGGAGGCAGCCAATCCATGAAGTTTCTCTCGTATTGATGCTCCTATCTCTATCCCTGTCCCTCCTTCTCTAAAAAATCAGTTAAAAAAAAAGTTTTCTTCTTAAATTTCACATTACATTTAAATAGATTATATCCACATTACCAATTGATACTTTTGCTCAGTGGCATGTAACATATATTGCACTTCTTTTGAATGTGTTAACACAGAGAGAGTACAAAATAAAATTTAAATGATTAAGTTGTAATACCTAAAGTCTTCATATCCATTATTTACGATGTTTGGCACCTGTATGAACACGCTGATGCTGAATAAGGTTTGTACTTTGAGTGAAGGCTTTACCACATATACGGCATCCATACGGCTTCTCTCCTGTGTGAATTCTCTGGTGTTGAATAAGGCATGTTCTCTGGCTAAAATCTTTATCACACTCATTACATTTATAAGGTCTTTCTCCAGTATGAGTTCTATGATGTTGATTAAGTGATGAGGAATAAATAAAAGCTTTCCCACATTCATTACATTTATAGGGTTTCTCTCCAGTATGAATCCTATGATGTTGAGTAAGATTTGCACCCTGTCTATATGCTTTCCCACATATGTTGCATTTAAAGGGTTTTTCTCCATTATGAATCCTCTGATGTTGAGTAAGGTGTACACTCTGGCTGAATGCTTTCCCACACACTGTGCATTTATATGGTTTCTCTCCAGTATGTGTTCTATAATGTTGAGTAAGGTTTGCACTCTGGCTGAAGGCTTTTCCACATATTTTACATATATAGGCTTTCTCTCCAGTGTGAGTAGTTTGATGTTGAATAAGAGTTGAGGAATGAGCAAAGGCTTTTCCACATTCATTACATTTATAACACTTCTCTCCAGAATGAATTCTTTGATGTCGAATAAGGTACGTACTTTGACTAAATACTTTCCAACACTCATTGCATTTATATGGTTTCTTTCCAGTATGTATTTTTTGATGTTGAAGAAGGTGTGTACTCTGACTGAAAGTTTTCCCACATTCGTTGCATATATAAGGTTTTTCTCCAGTATGAACTCTCTGATGATTAATCAGTGATGAACTGTGGCTGAAGGTCTTACCACACTCCAAGCATTTATATGGTTTCTCTCCAGTATGTGTCCTTTGATGTATAGTAAGGTGTGCACGCTGACTAAAGTCTTTCCCACAGTCATCACACTTATATGGTTTCTCTCCTGTATGAATTCTCTGATGTATAGTAAGGTGTGCTCGTTGGCTGAAGGCTTTACCACATTGGTGGCATTCATATGGTTTTTCTCCAGTATGCATTCTCTGATGTGCAATAAGGGATGAGAGGTGCCTAAACGCTTTCCCACATTCTTCACATTCATATGATTTCTCTTTGGTATGGGTACTTTGGTGTTTCACATAGGATGGGTATTTCCTAAACTTTTTCCCACACACATTACATTTATAAGGCTTTTCTCCAGGATAAAATTTCCTGTGTAAAATACCATATGAGATATGATTGAAGGTTGCCGTGTTTTCATCATATGTATATGTCTTATTATCTGAATGGGTATCAAACTGTATAATTAAGTTTGAATGTTTTTCAAAATCATTTCCATATATATCGTATTTACTAAGATACTCTTCTGTAGAATCATCATCTTGTGAAAAAACTGACTTCAAACTGAAATTTCTTTCACTAGTGGGAATTTTCATGAAGGTATCTGGTGATTGCCTCTCTAATCTGTCACCATAGTCATAAGGTTCTTCCAATTTGATGGTCTGGGTTCCATCTGTTCTGAATCCAGTAACATTTTTAACTGGATTACAATCTTGGGCTTCTGTTTCCCATCCTGCAATAAAAAGAATATAAAAAGGAAACTGCCAAAATAGAAGCAATACAATGAATGTGAATAAAATGCTTAATAAAGCCATGGCTCAGACAACCTCATAGGGTGGTCCTTAAGAATAAAAGGGCAGAAAAACAGAAGACAAAACTGAAAATGGAGAGGCTCCTCATTATTCAACATGGGCATAGAATAAATAAAATAGGTTAGGTCAGGTGACAGAGCTAAGAGAAGTGAATACAGTGGATAACATTGTGTAGGATAACTTTGGATGGCTTTGTGTGATTATAACTAGAGGCTCAGTGCATGGGATTTGTGCATTGGTGGGGGGTGTGGCCTGCAGGGGTCAGCCCGCTGTGAGAACGCCCCTCATCCCAGTTAGCAGAGTGGCTTTGGACCCACTGGACCCTCTCTCTGAGCGGCTGTTCCCGCTGCACTGGGGAAGCAGCTGCTCATCCTGGTCAGCTGAGTGGTGCTCCCACTGTGGTTGCACCCTGACCACAGGGGGCAGCTCCTGCACTCAGCGTCTGCCCCCTGGTGGTCAGTGTGTGTCATAGCGACTAGTCATTCAGCTGCCTGGTCAATTTGCATATTAGGGTTTTATTATATAGGATTATCTAATTTATATAATTAGTGCATAAAGTGGACATGCTATCATAACTCCTCCTAATCTACTCTGCACAATCGTACATATTATCAAAACAATTGTATGGTGCTTTTCATACTTAAATATGTCTACTAACTCTCCTACAGCCTAAAACAACAGCTCTCAAAAGTACAGTTCTCAGCCCTGGCCAGGTAGCTCAGCTGGTTGGAGCATTGTCTTATACGCCAGGGTAGTGGGTTTGATCCCTGGTCAGGGTACATTCAAGACTTACTCAATAAATGCACGAATGGATCCGAAAGCAAATCAATGTCTGTCTCTTTCTAAAATCAGTAAGAAATAATAATAAAAATCTTAAAAAGTACAGCCCCTAAGCTGGAGGCTGAGCATCACTGTCACCTGGGAAATGTTAAATTACTGCGCCCCATCCAGGCATCCTGAATGAGAAACTTAGGAAGTGAGGCTGAACAATCTGGTTTTTTTTTTTTTTTTTTTTTTTTTTTTTTTAAGCAGCCTACCAGGCTGTTTTGATGCACATTAAAGTTTGAGAATCAGTGGCATAAAGGTTAAAAGTTAGAGAGAAAAAACTTCAAAATACCTCCAATTTGGCATGTGGTTCCAAACTATTCAAACCTTTTCTACTCTACTGTATATTCTATCACACTTCATATTCAGCTTAACTTAAAGTTCAAAGTTATTCACATAATTTAAAACTACTTCCTCATAATCTTCTATAGATGCTATGCAATTTCAAACTCTATGCCTTCTCTTATGATACCTATTCCATCTATTAAAAAAGCTTGTTTTCTCTCCTTCTTAGAGTTCTTAAGTACAGATTAGGCTGACTCATTTAAAATTGTCTTCCACTGGCTAGGTGGCTCAGTTGGTTGGAGCATCGTCCTGTACACCAAAAGTTTGTGGCTTTGATTCTGATCAGGGCACATACCTAGGCTGCAGGTTTGATCTCAGATTGAGGTGCATATGGGAGGCAACCAACCAATGTGTGTCTCTCTTTCCTTGCCTCTCTCTCTAAAAAACGAATAAAAACATATCATCAGGTGAGGAAAAAAAACCCCACATATAAAATTGTCTTTTTTGTAGGTCAATATGGTTGAATATCAGCAGTTTCATATGGCTCAACCTAATATAATGTGGGGACATGAAAAAACTTGGCCTTACATTAAAAAAAATAGCCGGGACCGGTTTGGCTCAATGGATAGAGCGTCGGCTTGGGGACTGAAGGGTCCTGGGTTCGATTCCGGTCAAGGGCATGTACCTTGGTTGCGGGCATATCCCCAGTAGGGGGTGTGCAAGAGGCAGCTGATCGATGACTCTCCCCCATCGATGTTTCTAACTCTCTATCTCTCTCCCTCTCTCTCTGTATAAAAATCAATAAAATATTTAAAAAAATAAGTAAAAAATAAAATATATATATGTGTAATTGATTTTTCTTTTACATAGAGGGAGAGGGATAGTGAGTTAGAAACATTGATGAGAGAGAAACATCGACCAGCTGCCTCCTGCATACCCCCCACCGAGAATGTGCCCACAACCAAGGTAGATGCCCTTAACCAGAATCAAACCAGGCACCTTTCAGTCCCCAGACTGACGCTCTATCCACTGAGCCAAACCGGTTTCGGCTGGCCTTACATTTTTATTTCACAATTTTGTGTGTTACTTATATTTCCAACCTAGTTGTTTACTCTGGAACTAACTTATGCTTCTTTTACATTTTCTTCAAAAAATGACCCAAGACTGGACATGGTAGCCACTCACCTGAACTGATAAGACAGTAACTTGTAAAAAGGTACACAAACACAAAAAACATACAAACAAACAAAAAACTCTGATCCCAACCAAATCTGTCTGCAAAGCAATAAAATATGTATAGGCATAGCTTGGAGATATTGTGGGTCTGGTTCCACGCCACTGCAATAAAGCAAATGTCACAATAAAGTGAGTCACATGAATTTTTTGTTTTCTCAATGCATATAAAAGTTATGTTTATATTATACTGTAGCCTATTAGTGTGCAATATCCGATGTCTAAAAAATGTACCTATCTTAGTTAAAAAACAACATATTGTTAAAAAATGCTAAGCATCATCTGAACCTTCAGAAAGTTGTTATCTTTTTGCTGGTGGAGGGTCTTAACTTCAATTTGTAAAATATTCAGTATCTGTGAAGTGCAATAAAGTGAAGCACAAAAGTGAGGTATGTCTGTATTTGTTGATGTCTATTATGTTTCCATTATGAGAGTTTAAAACAGATTTAAGTTACAGTATCTTTCTCCTTTGAGATCAGATGGGAAACATATAACTCACAGACATTAAGAATTATTTAATGAAATAATTAAATATGGAATTTATAATGTAGCAAAAATAATACTAAATATTTCAGAAACTTTCTAAGATGCATATCAAAGTATAATAACCACAAATATATTCATTCAATGGAATAAACCATTAAAAAAGGAGTAGCATAGGGGATAATGGAGAATTGATAACTGATAAAAGTAATTAGGTAGGTCTATGTACATTAATACACTTGATCTTAGCCAAAAGGCCGAGAAGCGATATGTACATTAATATAAAATGATGTACAGGACGTATTATTAAGTGAAAACAAAATAGGTAGGTATATAACAGTATGTAGAGCAAGAATCTACCTATGTAAAGATGTTACATATCTTATAAATAAAAAATACGCACATATATTTATACACATTATGCACTATAGTGATAATCTAAGGGAAAAAGTCTTAGTAATGGGTGAGAGGAGAGAGATTTTATTTGGCTTTCTTGTGCTGGTTGAATTTACAAACTATTTTTATTATTTTGATTTCAATTAAAAAATCAGAGTTGATACTAGAAAATGGTTAGGACTAATCTATACTAATAAAAGGGTAATATGCAAATTGGTCAGGACACCCTCACAGTAATGACTGAACAGCAGGCTGTGGGGGTGACCAGGCTGGCAGGGGAGTTAGTGAGAGATGACCAAATGACTGAACAGCAGGCTACATGGGGCGATGAGGCCAGGAGGGTGGTTAGTGAGAGACGACCAAATGATTAAATAGCAGGCTGCATGGGGCAACCAGGCTGGCAGGGGGGGCAGTTGAGGGTGATCAGGCTGGGGGGGGGAGGGAGGGAACAGTTGGGGGTGACCTGGCTAGCAGGAAGGCCAGCAGTTAGAAGTCAGTGGTCCCGGATTGTTAGAGGGGTCCCAGATTGTTAGAGGGATCCCGGATTGTTAGAGGGATCCTGGATTGTTTGTTAGAAGGATCCCGGATTGTTAGAGGGGTCCCGGATTGTTAGAAGGATCCCGGAGTGTTAGTTAGAGGGGTCCCGGATTGTTAGAGGGATCCTGGATTGTTTGTTAGAAGGATCCCGGATTGTTAGAGGGGTCCCGGATTGTTAGAAGGATCCCGGAGTGTTAGTTAGAGGGGTCCCGGATTGTTAGAGGGATCCTGGATTGTTTGTTAGAAGGATCCCGGATTGTTAGAGGGGTCCCGGATTGTTAGAGGGGTCCCAGATTGTTAGAGGGGTCCCGGATTGTTAGAGGGGTCCCGGATTGTTAGTTAGAGGGGTCCCGGATTGTTAGTTAGAGGGGTCCCGGATTGTTAGAGGGGTCCCGGATTGTTAGAGGGGTCCTGGATTGTTAGTTAGAGGGGTCCCGGATTGTTAGTTAGAGGGGTCCCGGATTGTTAGTTAGAGGGGTCCCGGATTGTTAGTTAGAGGGGTCCCGGATTGTTTGTTAGAGGGGTCCCGGATTGTTAGTTAGAGGGGTCCCGGATTGTTAGAGGGGTCCCGGATTGTTAGTTAGAGGGGTCCCGGATTGTTAGTTAGAGGGGTCCCGGATTGTTAGTTAGAGGGGTCCCGGATTGTTAGAGGGGTCCCGGATTGTTTGTTAGAGGGGTCCCGGATTGTTAGAGGGATCCTGGATTGTTTGTTAGAAGGATCCCGGATTGTTTGTTAGAGGGGTCCTGGATTGTTAGAAGGATCCCGGATTGTTAGAGGGGTCCCGGATTAGAGAAGATACTGGCTGGGCTGAGGGGACCACAACCCCACCCCCTGCCCGTTCACAAATTTCGTGCACTGGACCTCTAGTGTTAAATAAAAAAAGCAGTATCATAACTAGCACGAAAACTCAGAGACAAATATTACCAGAATGCTAACAATAAAATTATAGATTTTTAAAAGTGTTTTCTAATATTTAATAAATTGGCTAAGCCTTTCATTGTTTAGCACTAGAAATGTAGTTCTATTACTTTTATAGAAAAAAATTCAAAACAACTTCTTCAAAATAGATTTGTTACTTTTCCCCCACTCCCAAAAGGAACAAAATGAGAATGTTAATGGACTGTGTAGGTAAATACTTGAGTGTGCAAACATGTACATATACACAACACAATGAGATAATACCAGAAGCTGAGTTTAAGTTCTATGTAATCAGAATTCGTCTATGATAGACTATTTCATATACCTGAAAAAGAAATACTAAAGGTTATAATTAACAAGCTTAAAGTAACAAGTCTGAAAGATGACCATGATGAAATTGCTACTCTAAAGCATACATTTTTAAATCAATCAATTTATTGGAAGTTCAGAACTTGAGATAATTAAGCAGAGCTTAAAGATGTGTATATAACTAACCAGAATGAATTGATTACAAGTAATAAATACCGTATCTACTGGTCAATAGGGCCAAACAATGGTACAGCTCCAGTAGAAGAGATCAGTGTTGACTCAGGTAATCAAAGGAAAGCTTTGGGGATGGAAAGAGGCATGATTTGAGTTGAACCTTAAAGAATGTCTAGGTCCTGTGTGTGTGGGGAAAACCTATAAAAGTTCTGAGATAAGACTGGCCTTTGAAGACCAATAAATACTACTACTCTATTTGTGAGTTATCAAAGTGTCCATTTCCTCAAATATGACTGATTAGATATACTAACCAAAGGTTCAACTTATATCACTAAGAAAGTAAGAAAAACAATATCTTCAGAAGCCAAAAATCAAGTGAAGACAAGAAGATAGGAAATCAGCAAGAGCTCAAGTTGACTGCTTGTGACAGATCCTCAAACCTGTTGATGACCCTTAAGATTCTACTTTGAGGGTGCAAGGGACTCAGGGACCAGAATAAAGAGACTAAGACTCAATCCTAAACTTTAGGAGGGAAGGTTGAAAGGAGTTTATACACTTTGTATTATGCTCTGTATAAGGACAGGCTAGAAAACAAGCAAAAACAAGACAAAACAAAACTTCACCTCTACAAGATACAAAAAGGAATTTGCCTTTTTCAGTCTTGGTGTTTTTGGCAGGAGAAAACTGTCCTCTCAATACATGACCATAAACTTCTCTCTTTTGTGGCTTTACAACCCTAATTTATGCTACATGAATAATCTAAAAGACCATGCTGAGAAGTCAAGTTAAAGTGCTTCCAGAGGGACAGTGTCACTCAAAAGTCTATCCTAACTCTAGTTCAGGCTTATTTCCATTATGCCGTATGTCTTCTCATTGTTTAGAGTCTGTTGAAATCATTCCCCAAAGAATTTAGTGTGCTACAGGTATATTTTATGTCATTCTACCAAGGCAAATAAAACCATAAATTATGAGAACAAGCTTTCAATTAGTGTGACCCTTAAAATACCTAATGACCACATAAAGTAAAAAACAAACAAACAAAAAACCAGATAAAGTTTAAAAAAGTGAATCAAGTCATTCTAAGGTAGTGTCACTATTGTTTAATTTTCTGTAATGCTGTAGTCCAGCGTCAATATTGGTAGACACACTAGAAGTCAGTGCCTTAAAAAAACAGGAAAGTAAAATGCAAACAGAATATACAGTGATTCTTTAGTCATACTAGTATTTATGATTTCTGCAAAGAGAAACATAGGAAGGACAAACCAGAAACAAATAAACATGTTTAACTACATGAAGTGGATGGAACAGGGCAGAAGAGATGAGAGTGTGTATCTTTCTTTAAAATTATTTATTTATTTATTTATTTATTTAACCTTTTATTGACTTTATTGGGGTGACACTAGAGAGTGTACACCTTTCCACATAGTTTTGAGTTCTGAACCATGTTAAAGTTTTTATATACTAAAAAATGTACAGTTTAAGAAAAAACAAAACAAGAAACACTAAAACTGAGCACAAACAGAATCAAACAAACTTAGCTGTATATGTTATGACTAGGTGCCCAGTGCACGAATTTGTGCACATTGAAAGAAAATTAATGAGAATATTTTAGTATCGTTATTCGCCCTTTCTCTATAATAAAAGTGTCAACCAAATTCACGATTGACAATGACAGATGGAAACACATGCGTGTGATTGGTGCCAGCAAGAGTTTTATACATATTGTGCATGTGTGAGTCAACTTAGCCTTTTATATACCTAGAATAAACTTGCTTAACTACACTGCTTTCTGATTTAGCTAAACTTTTTCCAGCCCACAACTTCTCTTTCAGGTAATTGTCAGCAACACAGCAGTAAATATCAACATGAAGATTATTATTGTAGATCACTCAGTGAGAACAAAGGGTAAAATATGTAACTGCAGCAGTGTTTGACTATATTCTGCGCAGTGAAAAATCTGAAGTCATTTTCAAGGTCCACCATTTCTTAGTTCTTTTCAGTCGGGTCAAGTTCAAAGCTTTCTAAATCTCAGTTTTTTGGCTACTGAAAAGAAAATAGGATTCCACCAAGTCTCCTATCTACCTACTCCAGGACTTCTGTGAGGATCAATGAGATGAAGCATGGGAAAAAGCCCCATAGACATTTGGTTACAGTGTGAAATGTCTGCACATGGCTATAAAGCAAGTTGTGTTCTTGGGCTGAAGAAACTACAAGGAGGCTAGTTGCTAGGGAGAGGAAGCCGGGTGTTGCTACTTGACATCATTACCAGATGGACAATTAGCATATTAGCTTTTTATATATATAGATAGATAGGAGGAATAATTCAAGTAACTTTTTTTTTTTTTTACAGAGAGGAAGAGAGAGGGAGAGTTAGAAACATCGATGAGAGAGAAACATCGACCAGCTGCCTCTTGCACACCCCCCATTGGGGATGTGCCCGCAACCAAGATACATGCCCTTGACTGGAATCGAACCTGGGACCCTTCAGTCCACAGGCCGATGCTCTATCCACTGAGCCAAACCGGTTTCAACTAATTCAAGTAACTTTTGAACCAAGTGTTCTGTATAGTCTCAGTGGAATATATATATAAGGACAAAAAAGACTTTGAAGAAACTCTGAACCTAGACAGTTTGTTATTATATGATACTGATATTCCCAAAACCATTTTTGTGTTTATTATGATACAGCAAGTGGGTAAATATACTGATGTTGTTGGGAACCAGGTTATTCATTGTATGGGAAAGGAAATACACAATGAAATATGGAAAATACAAAATGGAATTAGAGTTATCAGTATAAATTCATGAGAATAAAAAACAAACCCCTGAAACTACATACATAATACATATACATATCTACTGAACAGATTGAGAAGCAATGATACCTCATCGTAATGAGTACACATATTGCCCAAATCCTAGTTTGTAAGCACTATTTTCAGTTCCTTAGAGAAATTATAGGTCTAAGGTAGGCCCAAGGTAACATAAAGAATATCTTGTGCCAGAAAGCAAGGAAATGCTCAAGGATTAGTGGTGATATCTGAAAAGGACACTAGTTTGAAAGGCTCCCATTGAAGTGGTCCAAGATGGTGATGTTGGAAGATCCTGAACTCACCTTAACCAAACTATCAACAATAATGAGATAAAATTACATTATGTATCTGTTGAGGAAATGCAATGAGAAGTCCATACCCATAAAGTATTCTTGGCAAAATTGTCTAATCAGAATCGTGAGGAATATTCAAACAAATGTAGGTTATTAAAAAACAAACAAACCTGGCCTGGATTCTTAAAAAAAAGTTAGCATCATGAAAGATTAAAGGAAAAGGAAGGGAGGAAGGGAGGGAGGAAAGAAAGGCTGGGGCACAGTTCTAGACTGGGATTAAGGGCCTGGGCAGTTTGGCTTGAACTAGAAGGTGACAGTTCGATTCCTGGTCAGGGCATGTCCCTGGGTTGTGGCCTTGATCCTCAGTAGTGGGTATGTCAGAGGCAGCCAATCTCGATGATTCTCTCATCACTGATGCTTCTCTCTCCCTCTCCCTTTCTCTGACATCAATAAAAAACATATTAAAAAAAATAAGATAAGATAAAAGGGACTAAAGCATTGATAACCAAATGGAACATGAGATTCCTGACTAGATCCTAGATCGGGGAGAAAAACATCTATAAATTATATTTTGGGACAGATAGAGAAATCTAAGTATTTGACTATCAATTAGATAAGATTATTATTTAAATATTAAATATTTGGAGACAATGGTATTGTACTTATGTAGAATGTCCATGTTATTAGAAGATATATCTTGAAACATTTAGGGGTGAGATATGATACTTGCAACTAACTTTCAAATGGTTCACTGTAAAAATAAAGTATATGTGCACATGTAAAGAGATAAAGCAGCCCTGGCCAATGTGCTCCATGGTTAGAGCATCAGCTCCCACACGAAAAGGTCGCAGGTTCCATTCCTAGTCACGGGCATGTGTATGGGTAGCAGGTTCATCCCCAGCCTAGTCAGGGAGTGTGTGGGAAGCAACCAATTGATGTGTCTCTCTCACATGGATGTTTTTTATCTTTCCATGCTTCTCCCCCCGACCCCGCTTCTACTCTCTCTAAAAAATCAATAAGGCAGCTTGGCTCGTGTGGCTCAGTGGTTGAATGTCAACCCATAAACCAGAAGGTCACGGTTCGATTCCTGGTTAGGACACATGTCCAGGTTGCAGGCTCAATCCCTGGGGAACGCTAGCACAATGAAAGCCTCAATCCCTGAGGCAGCCAATCGATAATTCTCTTTCATCATTGATGTTTCCAAATCTCTCCCTTCATCTCTCTGAAAACAATAAAAAATAAGGCAAAAGTGGCTGAATGATGATAAATGTTGATTCCAGATAAAAAAATATATAGGTATTCAATGTATTGTTCCTACAACTTTACTGGGTTGAAACCTTTCAAAATAAAGTTGTGAAGGAAGGAAGGAATGGGAACCACCAAAAAGGCTATCAACAGGGAACAGGTTCAATAAAATATGAGAGACACAATAAAATTTGATGCAGGTATTTAAGCTCTTTACATACCCATTTGGAACAATTATCAAGCTGTGCTTTTAAGTAGTAAAAGCAAAGTACATTACTATGTGTACAGTATGTTACCATTTATATTAGAAAATGGAGAAAAATATTTTCATACTAACTTCATATGCAAACAAACCAAAATAAATGCCTTAAAGAATAAACTAAAAATGAATAACAGTGGTTGTGTGTTAGGGAGATGTAGAAACTGGGTCAATGTGGTACACAAGTGCGAGATTTTTGTTTGGCTTTGTATAAAATTTTAAAATGGCCCTGGCTGGGTAGCTCAGTTGATTAGAGCATCATCCCAATATGCCAAGGTTGAGGTTTCGATCCCTTTTCAGGGCACATATAAGAATCAACTGATAAATGCATGAATAAGTGGAACAATAAATTAATGTTTCTCTCTTTCTCTCTTCTCTCTCTCTAAAAATCAATAAATTGAAAAATATATTTTATATATTAAAAATATTATGATCTTGTGAATAAATTGTCTTCTCAAATACTTAGAAAATAAAAAATAAACGAACGAGTTAGGAAAGTAGAGGCAGGGGGCTATAAAGTTTTGTTTCATTTTATAAATAAAATAAACTCAAATAGAAGGTCTGAAACTTAAGACTTCAGAAGACATTTATGCATGCTTAAGTGAGAGGGAGGGAACATTGGCACAATGAAAGCCTCAGACAAAGGCTAAGGGATGGGACTCAGGGTCATGGGGAAGGATACATGAGACATAAGGGGATATGAGATGTCTGAAAAATCTTTTCCTCCAGATGGTCTCTGCAAGAAAGTGTTCTTGAGACTGGATGTCTTTGTGGAAAGTGACTTGGCCACATTTAAAAATACATCTCACCACACTCAGGGTAATATAGTCTAAGTGTAGAGATTCTCATCCATCACTGATTCTCTCACCTGGAGTAGGGCCTTCTAATATTTCTTTCATCACCATCCATGGTTCTTCCAATATAGGAATCACAGTTGGTCTGTACACTGTAAGTCCTGTTCAAGGGGAATATAATGAGTTTTATCCTGGGTATAAACATTTGTTCAAATTTTGTTACCTGATTTCTCCAAATGGATAGACCCCTACAGGAAAACAGTAGTTCATGGATGTGTCCTTGTGCTTTTCAGAGCGAGGCACCTTGAAGGATATGTGCTTAGGGATCATGGGGGAAGGAGATCTTAGGCGAAGTAGGGTATGAGCAAGGCACAGCACTGGGTGGCAGCCCCGTGACACTGCACATCAGTTTTCAATGATCTTCTACTCAGAAACCTTTCCCTTGGGATAAGGACTAGAACATAGCCATTTCTGTGCCCAAATGCAATGAGCACAACTGATCTCTAGGCCTCCATTCTTAGCAAAGTCCTTTACAGGTCCAACCCATTTTTAATAATGGAGGGGGAAAAAGATACTCTGGTGGCTATGCAGGGGCAGGATGGGTGGAGATGTTGCTTACCTAGAGAAACCATGTTCCAGTAGTTCTGTAACGTTACAGTCTTGTACAATTCCTTCTGCACAGGACGCATTAGCTCCCAGTCCTCCTGGGTGATATCCACAGCCACATCTCTGAATGTCACCGATTCCTAAAACATCAAATATAATTAACTTGGTTCAGGAAAGTGATAGTGATAATACCAGGTAGGTGTGCGGTGGAGAGAAATCAGAATCTTGAGCTTCAGTAGGGCCCTAAAAGTTTTCTAGTCAAAACTTTCACCCAATGTATGGATGAACATACCTGAATGGCTATAAAGGGAAGCTTGAAAATACTTTTAGTTTGGAATTATCATTTTTCAATTGCCACTAATGCATACATTGGTGGCTTCATCTTAAAGAAGAAAGAGTTTTAAACACAGATGACACAGAATTCAATGGTTTTGCTCTTCAAGCTCTGCCTTAAGAAAAAGTTCAGTGAAACTTTGATATTCTGTGTGCTCTATGCTGAGATGCAGAGCCCTCTCCGTCTTCACCACAGTTTAACTGCCTACATTTAGATACATTTCACATCTCTTTGGTTAAAAAAATTCGAGTACACTTACATGGTTTTCAAATAAACTATGTTTCTTTAAAAACTTATATTGGGATTTTGAAATCATATTAAGTTTATAAGTTAGGGAGAACTTTTTTTACAATATTCACGGCTTCTTTCACATCCTATAGAATGATACAGAACATGAAGGTATTGCAAAATTTATACTCTGCTTAAATATCTATTTTAAATTTGAAAGGGGGGAGTAATAATGTGAATGTAATATTTTATTTCATTTTATCATCTATATAATTTTTATGTATAAAAATGATTAATTTTTGCATGCAATTTACTCTAGCAGTCACTTCACTCAAATTTTTATTATTGGTTTTAATAGTTTTTCCCTTGATTTTCTTCTATTTTTTCAGATAAACATTCATATTGCCTATAAATAATTTTATAATGGTTACCAATTGCAGAAATCTATGTTTTTACAGTAAATCTTTCTCTTAAAATGGGCTGAGTTGTTCTTCCTTAAAATAAAATAGACTAATGATCAAAAGTACCTCCATATAATACATTGCCTTTAACCACTTGTTCACGAGAAAAAATATCAGTAACTATTGTTCATCCTACTGTGATCTTATTGATTACTTACAATATAAGGTAACAAGTCTCATAATATCTAATCCTCATAGAGGAATATTTTATTTATTAGAGTCAAATAACTCAAGCTGAATGGTTAAGTATCTTTCCTCAACTTACAAGTCAATGGTAGAACCAGGAACCAAACCTAGATCCATCTGGCTATGCAGGTCAATCCCTTAACCTCAACGCCATTCTATTGCCTTAAAGAACAAAGTGAGCAAAAGCATCCCTATTTCCTACACAGGCATTCATCTTCCTTAACAGGCCAGCATGGCTGAAAGAGAAAAACAGGCTTACGTCCTTGATTGGGTTTTTGGGGTCACAGAAGTTAGAAGGACAGGAAAGAAAAAGTTAGGAGGACAGGAAAGAAAGACTATGAAGACTTTTTAAAATCACAGAAGAAACTAAAACTCACTTTGGTCACCAAGTCATTTAGCCACCCAGCCTGGAAAGCATGTTTTCCTTTGGGGTCTTCCTCTGGGATCTCTTGGGGAAAGGCAGAGTTTGGAGGAGCAGCTAGGGAAGAGAAAGAGACCATGCTGGAGATAAGTCCTATTTGAATTGCCAAATAGATGCCTATATTATCTTTCCCTCCCTCCCTCCCTCCCTTCCATTTTTTTTTTTTTTTTTATAGATGCCTATATTTCCTTAAAGTGAGAAGTCACAAGGAAAGCAAAAACAGCACCCCTATTTAAAAAAAAATCAGTAGGAAGAAGCAAGGACTTGTCCTAAGACTTCGGTGCAGGCTTTAAGAACAAGTCTGCCCTGGCACTGTTAAGTATATATACACTAAATTCACAATTTTCTACTAAATCCTCATGTGATGTAAATTTTGTGAGTTGTATCTTCACTTAATAAGCAAATGTTATCTGGACCTTTTTCTACCTATTTAGAAGTGTTACTGTAAAACCCAATTCAAAAAGCAAATGATTTATTGGCAGAATGGTTCAGACCTCTGCAGGTACACTTCCTGAGGGCTCACAAGGGGGAAATCTGGTTGTGTCTGATCACTGTTTTATGACACATCTCCTCTGGGTTTAGAGAATGTGTCTGTGGTTTCAAGAAATCTGAAGGGGAATAGCATGAAGAATGAGGATCATGTTCAAGCCTGTTCTCACCCCCTCACTGACCTTCCGTCTCCCCATTTCATTAACAGGCTGCTCTATGATGTGCTTGTTGTCTTCTTTAACCATCCAGGACTCCTCCCCTCTTTGCTCTATAATTCTCACCTTCATCTTCTAGAATCTTAGTCAAATCCTCCACCAGGGTCACTACTTCCTCGCTGCTCTCTGGGTACTGGGACTTTACCCACGTCCTAACCTCCCCAGGCAGGATGGTCAGGAATTGCTCCAGCACCAGCAGGTCCAGGATTTGTTCCTTTGAGTGAATCTCAGGTCTCAGCCACTTCAGGCAGCGCTCTCGGAGTTGATTCAATGCTTTTCGAGGGCCAGCCAAGTCTGGGTATGGAAAATTCCTAAAATTCTGTCGACAGGTCTCAGTGTCACGCCGGAGTCTTGAAGCAAGGCTTTCCTTTTCGGCATGGCTGGGCCCACTCTGAGCCTTGTCTGGCTTCCACATTAGAAAGAGTTGGGAGCGGGAAGAACTGGTCATCCTCTTGCTCGGGGCTGACATTGCTGGGGGTTCAATCTGGCAATATCCTTTATTTTGTGAGCCAACTGCTTGAAGTCTCATGCTAGAGCCACAAGGACATTATATGTAGGGCTGCTGCCGCCAGAGGCACAACAGTCAATGTAGAGTTATCAGCCTTAGTTACAAATTCTGAGCCTACTTGCAGGGATGGTTAAAGAACCCTAAAACACAAAAATAGACCACAAATTCAAGAATTCCTGGTGCTCCCTCCTATACACATACACAAACAGAAATAGACTATCCAGTGTGCACAGAAAGAAACATACAGACTTCCTCATGGCCAGTGCGCTCAGTGGCTGGAGAGCACCGCAGGGTCAAGGATTCCATTCCCGTCAAAGGCATGTACCTAGGTTTGTTCCCATGCCTGATTGGCACGTGTGGGAGGCATCCAATCAATGTGTCTCTCTCACATGGATGTCCCCTCCCCCCTTCCTTCCATTCTCTAAAAATCAATGAAACTATTATCCTCAGGTGAGGACTAATAGCAACAAAAACCACACCACAACCTCCGTCCCAGGCCCCCTCCACCCCCAAGCCATACAGACTTTACCTTGGTTTACTTTCTTTCTATCTTTAGACTTCTAATAAAGGGCGAGCCATTTACCTGCCTTTGCATATGAATTCCGGCCTATTGCTTTTCATTGACCCCTGGGGGGACCAACCGCGTGGACTGGAAAAAAGAAGAGGTTGGTGTGATCTGAAGCCCTTACATGCTTCTAAAGCAGACAATTCCTTCTGAACACACCGAAACCAGGATGGCGGTAGAAAACCCCAACAGGCCTGACCGGGAGAAGAACCCTAACACCTGTCCAGGCTCCAGCTCGGAGCCTCCTCAACCACAGCCCCGTCACCAAGGCCAGATGTTTACAAGGTCCTGCCCAGCAGATGTGCTGACCTTGCCGCCTGTCGCCTCCCCTTTCCAGAGGTCTCCGAGCTCCTTCAGCCGGAGGCCCCCGGTAGCAGCATTTACCCCGTGCCCACCCCCCGCAGGCCGCCAGCACGGGCGTCCGTGACATCATTACCTGTCGCCGGGACGGAGAGGCCGGAGGCCCCGGCACAGTGGCGGCCGGCGGGGCCCTGGCGGCGGGCTCGGCCCCGCGCTGCAGAGCGGCCTCTGGCTCCGCCACTGCCCTCCCCGGAGAGCGCGGGCGTCTCGGCCTGGGACGCGCGTCCCACCCCCGTCCCGAGAGGCCCGGCCGGGAACCCGCGGCGCCTCGGGTCCCCGAGACCTCGCCTGGGCGCCACTGCGCATGAGCGCGAGGCCGCCGCTACGTGCCCGCTGAGCCAATCGGAGGCCGTGCCCCGGCTCGCCGCGGACTTGTCGCCATGGCAACCTCCTCCGGCCTAGCCCCGCGACTTGCCGGTTAGCCTTCCGGGTAGCGAAGGGACCTCACTCCAGGCTGCCCTGGTCAGAGGCGGGGCGACGGGAGGTGCAGGGGCGCCCCGCTGCTGCGGGGGAGGAAGCGCGCGGACGGGAGGGTCGGAGCCCCGCGGATTAGCCAGAGTAAACCGGCGCCTGAGTTCCCGGAAGGGTGGCGAGAGGAGTGCGGGTCTAAAGGTGAAAAGCCCAATGCTGGCTGGGGCTCCCTGTAAGCGGACACTCACTGGTAAAGGTTCTGAGTACCTCCTCAGGAATCTGATTCTGAGACTCCCAGATTGTAAAAAACAACAATCTCCGAAAGCATGCTGTTTACAAGAGACTCAAAACATACACAAAGTGCTCGAAAAGAAAAAGATAGAAAAACATAGCCCAGGTGTTCCTGTTACCTAATGCTGTTTTGGCAAACCACTGCCGAACTCAGTGGTTTTAAAGGACAAGCATTATTGTGGTTCACGAATTTGGAAGGGGAACCCCGGGCGTGGCTCTCCTTCGCAGCACTGTCTGGGGCCCCAGTGGAGGCGATTGGCGGCGGGGGGAGGTCCACTTCCAAGAAGGCTTCCTTACCCTCATGTCTTGTGCGTGGGCTGAGGTGGCCTACGGATGAACGCAGCTTGGATTTGACCTGAGTGCCTTCTTGTGGCCTTGCCAGCACGAAGTGCAAAGGTGGTTGGGCTGCTCACATGATGGCCCTGAGCAGTCTTCTAGTGAACCAAGAGAGAGGCTCCCTTGGAAGTCTCATAGCATCACTTCCATCACACTCCCAGTCAAACCAGTTACAAGTCTATGCAGAATCAAGCAGAGGTGGATGTAGACCCCAACTCTTGATGGGAGGGGTGTCAGAGAGTCCTAAAGTTTCCACACCAGGCAAATGCGTCAACTTGGCTAGGCTACAGTCTCCCACTGTTCAGCCACATTTTAATCTGGCAGCCAGTTTACTGGCGGTGAGGGCTCTGTCACCTAAGGTTGGTGCAGTGCTAAGAGTGCATGTGAGGCTGCAGTAGCATGATTGTTAAAACTGTCCCTGGTGCAGAATGTGCATGGGGCACTGATGGAAGGGAATGCACTTGGGGATGCCATATCTCAAATCTTTGTGAGATTGGGCAGGTAGCCATCTTAAGGACTATGGAACGAATGGCTCTTACTGAGAACTATTGACAAGGAAAGGCTGAGAGGGTGGTTAATTACCAATTTAAGGAAAAGTGTAGAGCTCCTTGAAGCCGGATGATAAAATGTAAGAGCCGCATAACTTCAGATAAGGTTGAATCCTCAACTCCAGAAAGCTTGCATTGCTGAGATCAGACCTGCTTAGAAAAGAGTAGAACCCTGAGACGCAGGATGGGAATGTTTGGATTAATGTAGGCTAACATCTCAAAACACCAATCCCTCTAAATTCTCTGGGCCTGCAAAAGTGGCCCACTTGAATTGATACAGAGGTCTCTACTTTACAATAAAACCTGTTCCCCTCTCACAATCTACTCTTTGCTCCCCTCCTGGTCACTACCAATAACTAGGGTCAAGTCACCACAGAACCCACTAGGAAAAATGTGGGGCCTAATAAGGGAGGAAAAGAACTATTCCTGGCTGGGTAGTTCATTTGGAAAAACACTGTCCTGATACATTGAGATTGCAGGTTCCATCCCTGGTCAGAGCACATCAAGAAGCAACCAATGACTGCATACATAAAGGAAACAACAAATGATGTTTCTCTCTCTCTTGCTCTAAAATCAATAAAAAAAGCACTATTCTCTGAAGTTACTGCAGACTCTTGCCACGCTGTCTGTAGGAACTAGAAGAGTATATGGGTCTGGATTCTGGGGATGCTGGATCAAGGAGGGCAGAACCCTATAGTTGAGTACTGGCAAGGTTATTGAAAATGATATATTTGATATGTTTATAGTCCTGTGATAAGGGTGTAAACATTCTGGAGAGGATGCCAGGAGATGGTGCTATGTATTGCTAGGACCCTTGGAGGCTTGGAAAAATAGATGGAAGCAGAAATGCCAGAATTGCTTGACAAATGATAAAAGAAGGGTTTTGCAAGGCTCAGAGACATAAGTACCAAGAACAGGCGGAGTATATTAGGTTTGAAAATGAATCAGAATATATAGAGCTGGAAGGCTTGGGAGACCTTCTATTGGTATAGAATGTGCTAATGGGAGGGGGCACCAGTATCCCTGAAAAGTTCAGTGGTGGCTGTCCTCTGCAGGCTGAGGCTGACAGTAGGGGCTTTGTTACAGAACTGGGCTTTATGAGGGTGGCACTTAACCTTCAGAAACAGGTGAGCTCAATCAACATAATGAGCAGTAAGATCAAAATGGGAGTGGCATGGGAAAGTAGGGGAAATACTTAACCTTCAGAAAGCTATGGAGACAAAGAACAAGGTGTCCACAGGCACAACATATGGGCACAACCTGGGTGGTGCACAATCTATACCATCAGATGAAACAAAGGGTGAGTGAGTGATTAAGGTTGAGGCTATTCACTGTTCTCAAAACAGCCTGGCACTGGCACAAGAACAGACATATAGATCAATGGAATAGAATTGAGAATCCAGATATCAACCCAAATCACTATGCTCAATTAATATTTGACAAAGGAGGCACGAATATACAATGGAGTCAAGACAGTTTCTTCAATAAATGGTGTTGGGAAAATTGGGCAGACACATGCAAAAGAATGAAACTAGATCACCAACTTACACAAACACAAAAATAAACTCAAAATGGATACAGGACTTAAACATCAGACGGGAAACCATAAAAATACTAGAAGCATCCACAGGCTGCAAAATCTCAGACGTATGCCAAAAGAACTTCTTCACTGATACTACCCCTAGGGCAATGGAAGCTAAAGAGAAAATAAACAAATGGGACTACATCAAAATAAAAAGCTTTTTTACAGCAAAAGAAACCATCAACAAAACAACAAGAAAGCCCATGGTGTGGGAGAACATATTTGCAAATAACACCACTGATAAAGGTTTAATCTCCAACATCTATAGACAGCTGATACAACTAAATAAAAGGAAGGTGAATGATCCAATTAAGAAATGGGCAATGGACCTAAATAGAATATTTTCAAAAGAAGACTGAAGGAAGGCCAAAAGGCACATGAAAACATGCTCAAAGTCACTAATTGTCCGAGAGATGCAAATCAAGACAACAATGCGGTACTATCTCACACCTGTCAGAATGGCCAACATCAACAAATCAACAAACGACAAGTGTTGGCGAGGTTGTGGAGAAAAAGGAACCCTCGTGCACTGCTGGTGGGAATGCAGACTGGTGCAACCACTGTGGAGAACAGTGTGGAATTTCCTCAAAAAACTGAAAATGGATCTCCCATTTGATCCAGTAATCCCACTTCTAGGAATATATCCCAAGAAACTAGAAACACCAATCAGAAAGGATATATGCACACTTATGTTCATAGCAGCACAATCTACAATAGCCAGAATTTGGAAACAGCCTAGGTGCCCGTCAGCAGATGATTGTATCCAAAAACTATGGTACATCTACACAATGGAATACTATGCTGCCATAAAAAGGAAGGAATTCTCATTTGCAGGAACCTGGATGGAATTGGAGAACATCATGCTGAGTGAAATAAGCCAATCAATGAAAAAGAAACACCACATGACCTCACTCATTTGTGGATAATAAAGATCATTATAAACTGATGAACCAAAAGATAGATACAGAGACAGTAAAACAACAAGCAGATTGTCAAATTTCAGCGGGGAGGGGAGGAGGATCTGGGGGAGATAATAGATCAACTGAAGGACTTGTATCCATGCATATAAGTACAACCAATGGACATAAAACTCTGGGGAGGGAGGGGATGTGTGGGAGGGAGGGTGGGGGGAAAATCAATAAAATATGTAAAAATAAATAAATGTTTAAAAAATAAAAATAAAATAAAATAAAATTATAGAATAAAAAAAAAAAAGGTTGAGGCTATTAAAATGTCATATTCTTTTGCCCCATTTACAGACCTCAGGCAGTTTTCAGACCCATAACCCATTGACTAAAGGAGCCAAATTATCAGAAGGAAGGCCCTTGCAACACCACATCAAACATGTAGTGATGATTTTCCAGTCCTCCCCCGAAGGAACCTACCATTACATTGGGAAAAGAGGAGTACCCACATGTGTCAAGGCTATATTTAAGGACTTGAGGCATCATGTTGACCTCTATGATAGAATGGAGGAACATGGGAGCCTGTCTAATGGCAGGTCAATAGGGTTCAGTGTCCCATCAAGTGGTAGTTTCCCAAGACTTTGAATGCACAATCAGAATAAATGTAGTTGTAGTTGGCAAGTCAAATTGGTTTCTTAGCCTGTAGGGTAAAAACTGTCAAAATGGGTAAGGTCAAGTGGAATGCTGTGAAACTGCCTCCCTACTTCATCCTTGGTCAAGATGTAAATTAAAAGTGAGCATCACATCCTAGAGGGAATGGTAGAGATTCATGTCTCTCTCTCTTTTTATAAATATACTAGAGGCCCGTTGCATGAAGATTCGTGCATTAGGCCTTCTTTCCCCTGGCTGCCAGCACCGGTTTTCCGCTGGCACCCAGGGCCCAGGCCTCTTCAGTCTTCAGTCTTCAGTCTTCGCTCCATGCCTCCATAAACAACTTAACCCAACTTTTTTTTAAGGGATAATACAGAGTTTATTGAATTATATTTTTATATTTACAACTGAGATCACATCTACATACTATTTTGCTAGTCTACATGGTACATTATTTCTAACAAAATTAGACTTACGTTGAATGGGCTCAATCATACAAACACACACTCTAATTGTTTTAAAACAGTAGTGCATACATTACATTATATTCCTCCTATAAAGCCAGCTTTAATTAAAAACCTCTAGTTTCAAAGATGAATCTGATTTTGAATATGAACTAAGTTGTACATTGTATAATTCTAAAATCTATTGTAGCCATTTTGTATAGTTGCTATCTTATTGGATTATGGCATATAGTTTTTATAAGGACTCTGATGAGGGGTACCATCTGGTGTTAATTCCTCCTTCCTTCAAAAAAAACACAAAAAAACAGCACACACATTTGGCCAAGAGTTGTCCATTGTGGTACTCCGAGGACCCAGTGGTACTTCAGCAGCAGTCCCATTGCTGCTTGGAGGAAACAGAAGCAGTCCACATCCTCCTTTAATTCTACCACACCATACAACTTGCAAAAGGCTCTGAAATTAGAACATATATCACTTTACTTAAAAACTTAAGGATGTGAAGAGTCAGTTAGAACAGGGGAAAAGGAAGTCTTAAATGGCTAGGAAAGTAAGTGGGCACATGAAGAACCAGACAGCTCTGTCTGACATGTGTGCTTAAACTAAATGAACTGTGGAGGCCAACAGCAGTAGACCTGCTCAATTCACCTTCCAAATTAGAACAAGACGAAAAAGCTCAGGCTTGAGTTTCCTACTATGCATAAGTTCCACCAGTGATGAGGAGCTCAGAAGCTGGATCTCTACTCCTTCTGCACAATACAATGCATGCACAAAGCACGCCCAGCAGCTGAATAGCTGCAAATGCCAGTGCTGCCCAGATGACATGCATCATGATTTCTTGTAGCTTCTTCACAACCAGAGCCTCACAGGAGGGATGGGCCAGACTGCCATTACAGCTGCTGGCAGTCTCTCTGCAGCAGCTAAGAGGGACACTCTGATTTTTGGTTTCTTTGAACCAGTCTGTATTTTCCCAGTCTGAGTAGTTGTGAATTCCACAACAGTGCAGCTGTCTCTGTACATAATCAATAGCCCGGCTAGCAGCATCAGGATTGGTTCCATTATAGGTCTTATATACTTTCTGAATGCTGTGGTCAACCTCATTTTCCACCTTTGCTCTGTAAACATATCCCAAAACCACTACAACAACTTCTGTGACAAAAACTAAGAGTAGCATGATGACAAACGTGGCCAATCCACAGCGGCTTTCCCGGATTGTGGCACAGCAGCCAATTAGCCCAATAATGAAAAGCAAAGCTCCTACAGCTATAATCACCACAGCAGGGATGAGAGTGTACACATCTTCAAAGAAGTGGTCATAGTCATCGTAAGTGATGAAGACATAGGCTCCCACATAGCATAAAATGCCAGCTGCCCCCCAGAAGATGAGGTTGAGAAACACCAGGACAGTCTTGGAGGAGGTGATGCCGCACTGGCCCATGGCGCCCGCAGTCGCTGGGGCCCTGCTCCGGAGCCGGATGCGCCCGCCCAGCGAGGCCTCAATGGCGAGGGCGCCTGCCAGCTGGGATCCGCACAGGCTGCTAGAGGCTCCCCCAGCTCCTGGTGGCCCTGCACAGCCCGGCCCGCCAGCACCTGGCTCCTCTGCGCAGCTGCTCAGCGGGGCAGGTAACCCAACATCTTTGTTGGGTTCGTTTGTCTACTCACTCCTGATCGGCTGGTGGATGTTGTGGAGGTATGGTCAATTTGCATCTTTCTCTTTTATTAGTGTAGATGTATTTATATTATTGAGAGTATTACACATGTCCCCCAATGCCCCCCTTGCTTCCCTCCACTCAGCTCTTGTCCCACCCCAGACCTCCACCCCACTATTTCTCTGTCCATGGGCTATGCATATATGTATAAAAGTTCTTTGGTTAATCTCTTCCCATCACTGCCATTCTCCCTCCCCTCTGAGATCTGTCAGTCTGTTTCATCCATGCCTCTGGATCTATTTTATTCATCAGTTTATTTTATTCATTAGATTCCACATAAAAGTCAGATCATGTGATACTTGCCTTTCTCTAACTGGTTATTTCTCCAGAACCACCCATGTTATCACGAAGGGTAATACCATATTTTCCGGGGTATAAGATGACTTTTGAAATGAAAAAAAGCCTGCTCAGATTGGCCAGAGTCAGAGAGGCGGTCTATTAAAAAAAGAACCAGTGTTGCCTTGGGAGTGGGGGGTAGTCTTATACAGCGAATATAGGCCTAAACCCATGTTTTAACTGTAAAATTAGGGGGGTCGTCTTATACGCCAGAAAATAAGGTACTTCTTTTTTACTTCTGCATAGTATTCCAATGTGCACATGCCCCACAGCTTATTTATTATTTATTTATTTATATTGTTGAAAGTATTATAACTGTCCCTCTTTTTCCCGCATTAACCCCCTCCGCTCTGCTCCCACCCCCTCCCCAGGCCTTTACCACACTATTGTTTGTGTTCATGGGTTATGCATATGAACCTCCCACCCACCCATCCTCCCCCACCTTCTCTCCAAGATTCCACACTCTGTTCCCTGTTTCCATGTCTCTGGATGCACTCTGTTCCTCAGTTTATTTTGTTAATTAGATTCCACATATGAGTGAGATCATGTGATACTTATCTTTCTCTGACTGACTTATTTCACTTAGCATGATGCTCTCCAGGTCCCTCCATGCTGTCTCAAAGGGTAAGAGATTCTTCTCTTTTTACTGCTGCATAGTATTCCATGTTGTAAATGTACCACACCTTTTTTTATCCACTCGCCTGCTGATGGGCACTTGGGCTGTTTCCAGATCTCAGATATTGTAAAGTGTGCTGCTAAGCACACAGGGGTGCATACATTCTTTCTGATTGGTGCTTTGGGTCTCTTAGTATATATTCCTAGGACTTGGATCACTGATTCAAATGGCAGTTCCATATTTAAGTTCTTTAGGAAACTCCATACTGTTTTCCTTAATGGCTACACCAGTCTGCATTCCCCCCAGCAGTGTACTAGAGTTCCCTTTTCTCCACATCCTCACCAGCACTTGTCATTTGTTGATTTGTTGATGGCAGCCATTCTGACAGATGTGAGGTGATTCCTTATTGCCATTTTAATTTGAATCTCTCTGATGATCAGTGACTTTGAGCATCCTATATAATAAAAGCCTAATATGCTAAGTGTTTGGTTGTCCAGCTGTTCAACCAATCAAGGCATAATATGCTAATCATATGCTAAGGCCACTCAACCGCTCGCTATGACATGCACTGACCATCAGGGGGCAGACATTCTAACTGGTAGATTAGCTTGCTGCTGGGGCCCTGCCGATTGGACCTCAGTGAGACTGGCCAGACACACCCTGGAGCCCTCCTGAAGTCCCTCCTTGGCTGGACAGCCTCCTATGTCCCTCCCGGCCCCAATTTTGCACCAATGGGGTCCCTGCGCTCTCTCACAACCCAGGACCCCTTGGGGAATGTTGGAGAGCCAGATTTGGCTCAATCCCACAGGCCAGGCCGAGGGACCCCACTGGTGCATGAATTCATGCACTGGGCCTCTAGTTTTTTCATATGTCTGTTGGCCATCTGTATGTCCTCTATGGAGCAGTGTCTATTTAGGTCCTTTGCCCATTTTTTAATTGGATTGTTTGTCTTCCTTTTTTTAAGTTGTATGAGTTCCTTATATATTGCAATATTTTGGATATTAACCTTTTATCAGATGTGTCATTGCCAAATATTTTTCTCCCATACAGTGGGCTCCCTTTTCATTTTGTTGATGATTTATTTTGCTATGCAGAGGCTTTTTATTTTGATGTAGTCCCATTTGTTTATTTTATCCCTAGTTTCATTTGCCCTAGGAAATGTATCTATAAACATATTGCTATGAGAGATATCTGAGATTTTGCTGCCTATGGTTCTTCTAGGAATTTGATGATTTCCCCACTTACATTTAAGTCTTTCATCCATTTTGAGTTTACTCTTGTGTATGGTGTAAGTTGGTTGTCTAGTTTCATTTTTTCATGTATTTGTCCAATTTTCCCAACACCATTTATTTATTTATTTTTCAAAAAATATTTTATTGATGCCGCTCAGTGGATAGAGCATTGGCCTGCGGACTGAAAGGTCCCGGGTTTGATTACCGTCAAGAGCATGTACCTTGGTTGCGGGCACGTCCCCAGTAGGCATGTGCAGGAGGCAGCTGGTCAATGTTTCTCTCTCATCGATGTTTCTAGCTCTCTATCCCTCTCTCTTCCTCTCTGTAAAAAAATCAATAAACTATTAATATTTTATTAATATTAATATTAATATTAATATTTTATTGATTTTTTACAAAGAGGAAGAGAGAGGGATAGAGAGTTAGAAACATCAATGGGAGAGAAACATTGATCAACTGCCTCCTGCGCACCCCCTACTGGGGCTACACCCACAATCAAGGTACGTGCCCTTGACTGGAATCGAACCCGGGACCCCTCAGTCTGCAGGCCGACACTCTATCCACTGAGCCAAATTGGTCTTTGCTTTACACTTTTTTTTTTTTAATAAATATATCTTCTATCTCTTTTTTCAACATCCTGTAGTTTTTTGAGTATGAGTCTTTTATCTCCTTGTTTAAGTTTATTCCAAAGTATCTTAAGTTTTTTGTTGCTATGATAAGTGGAATTGTTTATTTTCTTTTTCTGAGAGTTCATTATTGATGTATAAAAATGCCATCAATTTCTGGGTGTTAATTTTGTATCCTGTTACATTGTTGAATTCTTTATTAAGTCTAGTAGTTTTTTGGTGGAGTCTTTAGGGTTTTCTATGTACAATACAATAATATCATGTCATCTCACTTAATAAAAGTTTTACTTTCTCCTTTCCAATTTGGATACCTTTTATGTTTTCTTGTCTGATTGCTGTGGCTAGGAATTCCAGTACTATGTTCTAGAATAAGAGTGGTGAAAGCAGACATCACTGTCTTGTTCCTGTTCTTAGAGGAAAGGGTTTAATTTTTGCCCGTTGAGTATGATGTTGGCTGTAGGTTTGTCATATATGGTCTTTATTATATTGAGATATGATCTATTTCCACTTTGCTAAGAGTTTTTATCAAAAGTTGGTGCTGGATTTATTAAATACTTTTTTTTTCATCTATTGATATGATCATGTGATTTTTATCCTTCACATAATGTTTATGTGATGTATCACACTTTTTGACTTGTGAATATACAATACCAGCTTGCAGACCTGTAATAAATTCCACTTGGTCATGATGTATGATCTTTTTAATATATTGTTGGACCGATTTGCTAGTATTTTGTTGAGGATTTTAGCATTTATGTTCATCAGGGATATTAGTCTTTATTTGGTTTTGGAATTAGGATCATGCAGGCCTCATAAAAAGAGCTTGGAAGTGTTTCTTCCTCGGATTTTTTTGAATAGTTTGAGGAATACAGCCGGGACCGGTGTGGCTCAGTGGATAGAGCGTTGGCTTGGGGACTGAAGGGTCCTGGGTTCGATTCCGGTCAAGGGCATGTACCTTGGTTGCGGGCATATCCCCAGTAGGGGTGTGCAAGAGGCAGCTGATCGATGACTCTCTCTCATCGATGTTTCTAACTCTCTATCTCTCTCCCTTCCTCTCTGTACAAAATCAATAAAAAATAAAAAAATAAAAAATAAAATGAATAGTTTGAGGAATATAGGTGTTGATTGTTATTTGAAGGCTTGGTAAAACTCCCCTGTGAAGCCATCCAGACCTGGGATTTTGTTCACTGGGAGTTTTTTTTATTACTACTTCTATTTCATCAGTTGTTATTGGCCTATTCAGGTTTTCTGATTCTTCCTGATTCAGTGTGCCTCCTTTCATTAATCATGGTCCAGCTTGTTGGCACATAGTTGTTCATAGTATTTCCTTAAAATCCTTTGTATTTCTGTGGTGTCAGTGGTTACTTTCCACGTTCATTTCTGATGATATTTATTTTGGTCCTCTCTCTTTGTTTCTTGGTGAATCTGGCTAATGGTTCATCAATTTTGTTCATCCTTTCAAAGAACCATTGCTTTTTGTATTTTTTAGTCCCTATATCATTTATTTCTGCTCTAATCTTTATTATTTACTTTCTTCTGGCACACCCATAATGTGGATGTTGGTAAAATAATAGATCTAAGTAAGCTCACCAATGGCTGCTAAAATTTAGCAAAAGGCTGGAGAAAATATGAAGAGATCTCTCTAAAGGAGAACTATAGAAACAATGGATCGGGCTGACTACTATTAAACCCACTGATCAAGTTTATCACACACACACACACACACACACACACACACACAAGAAATAACCTAACAATATGTGGCTCCTGATATGATGCAATAGGATTTAACAGTTGCATTGTTTGGAGTAGCAATCAATGGGCAACAAGCTAAATGTCCAATAACATAGGACTGATTAAATAAATCGAAATACTGTGAACACCGAGTAAGCCCTTCATGACTAAGAGTGTTTTCCAGGTACTGATACCTAGTTATTATATTTTTAAGTCTTAAAAAAGTGCACAATGTGCCTCCTATACTATTTATGCAAAAGATGGGGGTAAGAAAAACACGCACATTTATTTGCTTGTACCTAGATAAAATCTCTGGAAGGATACAAAGACACTGCTAACATCTGTTGCCTTTTGAGGGGATAGCAGGCTTCTTGATGGGATAGCAGTGGGAAGAAACTCTTCAATGCATAACCTTTGTACCTTTAAATTTTGAACCATGTAAATATATTATCTATTAAAAAGTTAAAAATTAAAAAATATTCAAAGAAGCTAAATACAAAAAAAAAAAAAGATTACAAGAGAATACTGTGAATAACGTATGCTCACAAATGAGCTAATTTAAATGAAATGGATAATTCTAGTCCAGTCTTTCAGCAGGCGGCCGGCAGGGGGCACACGGCCATCGGAGTGAACGCAAAACCCCCTGCGCTGCGCCTCCAGAGCCACAAGAGGACGCGCGAGCCCACTCTTAATGACTGGCTTGCAGATTTGCGGCGGGGTCTTTGGGGTAAAGCCCTTGGTGTCTGCGCCTGTGAGCTGAGGGGGGAGCTTTGGCCCCGGCTTCTTTAGAAGTTTTTTTTGTTTTTTTTTCTTTAATACCTAACGCAGCAGCTTTCATTTTCTGAAATGTTCCTGTTTTATTTTCTTCTTTCTCATGAAATATTTTATCAGACCTTTTACAAAAGCCATGCTCGCAACTTGAGGAAGCATTTTGTGTAGTTGAGAGAAAGAACCGCAGGCGGTGGTGAGAGGCACGGGCAGTGTGGTTTCCTTCCAGTCCCATCGGAGCCCCAAGTGAGCAGGGAAGAAACTAGCGCTCCTCTGGCATGCTTTCATAAGAAACTTAAGGTTTCATTTCCTTGTAGCTTTAAAGTACTTGAAAAAAGACAATATTGTAATGCAGGAGCGTTAAAAATAATTTTTAAAAGTTTAATTTAAACCACAAGAAAATTGATCATACATTTACTCTCCTGGCTTTAATGGTAGCAAACTCATTAATAATATTTAAAAAAACATATTCTTTCTTTATTTTATTTTCACTTTAGACAAGTAACATGTTATACAATTTCTCATGACCTAGTGACAATCTATAATAATAAAAGAGTAATATGCTAATTAGATAGATATGCCTCCAGATGACCTTTCACATGAAGCCGGGGCTGTGAGGGAAGCCCGGGTCCCAGGTGCCTACTGGTGGCCAGAGGGAAGCCTGGGTCCTGGGTGCCAGAGGGAAGCCGATGCCAGCAGCCGAGGGAAGGAAGGCCTACTCTTGCACGAATTTCATGCATCCGGCCTCTAGTCTTAAATAATTGTCCATTAATTCAGCCTTCTCTTTTGCAGGGGCTCTATTGTAACTAGTGGTGTTAACATTTCCACAAATCCTCTTCCTTATGTGGAAAAGAGCTCAGCAAAATTTGTTAATCAGGGTTTGGAGATTGAAACATTATCTTTTAAATTTCAGTACCAATGATTGCACTGAAGACTTGATGTTTAAATTAAGCCTGAGCATTATGACTGTGGGTGGGAGTTATGTGGGTGGTGCTGTGGAAATTAACTGCTGATTATAGAAATAACAGCAATGCTTGATTGTGTTTCTGTGTTTTGAGAGGTTGGTCAAAGGTTAATTACTAGGTATTTAGTGGAGCTTATTTGAAATTGGAGACAAGAGGAGAAGTAATTTTTATTTGAGGAAGAAGTTCTGGGCTGCAGTTTGAGATATATTTCCTTTTAACTTCCTGTAACACATTCAAGTAGAATTAAAAATATATATTTTATTGATTTTTCACAGAGAGGAAGGGAGAGGGATAGAGAGCTAGAAACATCGATGAGAGAGACATTGACCAGCTGCTTCCTACACCCCCCCCCCAAGGATGTGCCGCAATCAATGTACATGCCCTTGATGCCCTTGACCGGAATCGAACCTGGGACCTTTTAGTCCACAGACCAATGCTCTATCCACTGAGCCAAACTGGTTTCGGCTAGAATGTTTTTAAAAATATATATTTTTATTTCAGAGAAGAAGGGAAAGAGAGAGAAAGAGACAGAAACATCAATGAGGAGAAAGAATCATTGATTGGCTGCCTCTGCATCCTCCCCCCCCCCCCCCCCCCCCCCCGATCAAGCCTGCAACCTGGGCATGTGCCCTTGATGGGAATCAAATCTGGGTCCTTCAGTCCACAGGCAGATGCTCTATCCACTGAGCCAAATCAGCTAGGGCTGCAAGTAGAATGTTTTAATTTTTATTTATCTTTAAAATTATCATTGATGTACAATATTATATTAGTTTCAGGTATACAACATAGTGATTAATCATTTATGTACCTCATGAAGTGATCACCACAATAAGTAGACATGAATTTTGAGACATTTTCACCAGATATAACAATGAAGGAAACTGAAGCAACAGAAGAAATGCAGAAGAGTTCTAAGACAGTGTACAGGCAAAGGAGAGTACAGGAGCTGGAACTGAGACTTGGGGTGTTTCAACTAGTACTTTTGAGGAGGAACTTGCAAAGGACACCGGAAGGAAGTATGTATAGTAGTTTGAAGATAGTCAGAGCCTGAGATGTCAGAAGACTCTGGGAAAAAGAATGATCTCAAAAGGAGGTCATGGTCCAATTATTCTTTATTTCCAAGTAAATGAAGACAAACACTCATTGGGCTTATTTATGGAATGACCGTGGTCATCACAGCAAGATTTATGTATGAGGAGATCAGTGAAACTGGAAGTTAAAGGTTGGAGATTTGAGGAAATGTAACTGAACATTTAGTTTCATAAGAGGAAGAAAGGGGTAGGACTGGAGCTATAGAAAGATGTGATGAGGAATTTTCTTTTAAAGATAAAAAATAGTGAGTTCAAGATGAGAAAGCAGATGGTAAAGTGATGGAGAGGTTGATTTGTAATTAATAACATGAAATTCATAGGACTATAGGTGTAAATTAGAAAAATTGAACATAGCTAGGGGAAGGCATCACTTTTCAGTTTTAATGAGAAGAGTAAACAAAGAAGGGATATTTGTATATTTTATAATAATGAGCTGAGATATTTTGTTAAATCATCTATTCTGTGTAGTAAAAAATCAGGGGGAAGATGAGACATATAACACTCAAAATGCATAGAGCATGTGGGAGATATTCATGGAGCCTATTGATTTCTGAGCTCGATGTTGGGATTGCCTGATGTATTAGAAAGACAAGTAGAGGTTTGTGACTCTATGTGTAGACCAGGATGATTAGCCAGTCCTGTGCTGGGCCCGATGAAGCCATGGAATAGGAAGCAATTGGAGTACGTACCTGGGATTGGGGTCGATCAGCAGATGAGGGGGAAGGTGGGAAGGACATGAGGATTGTTGGTCTTGGTGTATACAGTAGATCCCCATCTATGGTTTCACTTTTCACAGTTTCAGTTACCACAACCACCACAGTCTGAAACAAATGTAAAATTTCAGAAATGAACAATTCACAAAGTTTAAATTGTGCGCTGTTCTCAGTAGCGTGATGAAATCTCTTGCCATCCCACTTCGCCACCACCATCAGTCACCTACCTCTGTGGGGTGACTGGTGGGGCAATCAAGGAACACCCCCCCCCCATCTTGTCTGGCCTGGGGGCAGCTCCTGTATTAAGCACCTGCTCCCTGGTGGTCAGTGTGTGTCATAGTGACCAGTCATTCCACTGGTTGTTCTCTTGTTTGGTTAATTTGCATATTAAGCTTCCCCCCCCACCCACTGAATGATTTTTTTAAAAAAAATTTCTTTATTGATTTTTTTAAAAAAAATTCTTTATTGATGATTTGTCCTCATCCCCCCAATTCCCATCCCAAACCCCTCCCCATGCATACCCCCACTCCCCTGTTGTCTGTGACCACTGGTTAGGCTCATATGCATGCACACAAGTCCTTTGATTGATCTCTCCCCCTTATCCCTACCTTCCCCTACCTTCTCTCTGAGATCTGACAATCTGATCTATACTTCCTTGACTCTGGGTCTGTTCTTTTCATCAGTCCATGTTGATCATCATTTCCCCTAGATGACTGAGGTCATGTGCTAATAGAAATACACTTATAAGAACTGAAAATGAGACAAGCAATATGTATGGTTATGCTGAGAGGCAAATCAGTCTATAGTGAGTTTCTTTCTGGGCCAACAGTTCTTTTGAGACCCAATTTCAATGTCAAACAGTTCCTTATGTGTACATGTCAGCAATGATATTTGGATGGTGGACAGATAGTGGTATTGCAGGTTGGACTCTCCCTGGTTTGGTCCTGGGCAACCTGCAGTGGCACACAGCTGCTGACTGCTATTATGGCAAGGCGTCGTCAGCGTCTTCCATCTCTGGACTGCTTCTCTTCTGTCTTCATGGCTGGAATAGTCTTACCAATTCCTTTCTGTTGCAGGAATCCACATGGTCTCAGAGTTGTTTTCTGAAAATATACAAACATATTCTCAACTGGAAGTTAATAAAGGAATCTTTCCTATAAATTTGACTTGCGATCCTTTTTCATTTTTTGCCCAAATGATTTTCCTTTGGCTTGTTTTGACACCATATATGTTTTACATGGGTGGCTTGCGATTGCATATTAAGTTTTTATTTTATAGGATTGTTGTACCTAATTTACAAATTAAGCTTTATCATAGGTATGATGTATGGGAAAAACAGTGTATACAGGGTTTGATACTCCTCTTGGTTTCAGGCATCCACTGAGGTCTTGGAATGTATCCTCCACAGATGAGGAGGGTATTGTATATGTTAAAACTAGTATATGAATTCAACTGGGGTCTCATACATGAGATGTGGATTCAGTGCACTGAGTTTCCATGTACCAAGAGAACCAGGCATGGACCATGATTGTGTGAATAAGATGGAAGGAGCTCATAATTAGAGAGAAGGATTCCAGATAATTGAGTTGAGAAGAGAAAATCCGTGTACTATATCCTAGCCTGATGCATATTGTTTAAAAATTTGAACTTAAAATTTGGATTTAGAAATTTGAACTTCAAACATGGTTAGAAACACCCCCCCCCTTTTTTTAAAAAGGAAAGAGTGAGACTCCAATTCTAGCCATCTTATAGTTTTGCCATGTAATTCTATTATATCGCCATTCTCTCTGAACGGTAGTTCTCATTTCTAAGTAGGTAACTAATCCTTAAGAGTAGGTTTACTTTGAGGATTAGATGAGCAAATTCATGTACAGTCCTAGCTGCTTTGGCTCAGTGAATAGAGTGTCAGCCTTCAGACTAATGGGTCCCAGGTTTGATTCTGGCCAAGGGCACATGCCTGGGCTTGATCCTAGGTGTGGCGCATGCAAAAGGCAGCTCAATGATCAATGATTCTCTCTCATCATTGATGTTTCTATCTCTCACTCTCCCTTCCTCTCTGAAATAAATAAAAATATATTTTAAGTTTCATATATAATCTCAATGAACATAATCTGATGAGTTGCTCCACTTTGGCAACTCAGATTCAAAGGGTTGAGTTAACCCTATTATGGCACTGAATGGCATTGGCCAAGTATTCAACTAAAATGGCTGTCAAAACTTTACTAAGTGATTTTTCAATTATACCACAATTGTTGCCAAATCATATCCCAGACTCCTGGGCATCAACAGCTGCATCCAGAAAATTTAGACATTTTTTTGAAAAAAAAATTCATAAATTGTTTTTGTGGCCCTGGAGTTATCTTTCCTACCTGACAAAGAAACAGTACACCAGCAACACAAAATCCTATTGTCATAACAAGGGTGTTGGATTGAAGAATCAAGATTCTGAGAAATATCTCATAATTGTGTGTCAGTGACATTATCTTTAAAGCAAAAGGCAGAAATGAGACATCTTGCGATCTTGTTATTTTTGAAGCTATCGATATCATTGTTTTGCGCTTAACTAGCTATATTTTTTTTATTCTCTCATGCAAGGTGTACTCTCAAGTGTTTCTCCTGGAACTTGGTTTACAGGCAGGTCTTTAGAACATGATTCACATACTTTCTTAATCTTTGACTATAAGCTACACGACAAATAAAGCAATAGAAACATTTAATTAAAACCTATACCTATATCTTAATTAAGAATTAAATTATTTCATTTCAGCTGCCAAAAATACTAGGGGCATTAAAATCACAAGGGGATCAGCTACATAATGAAGTCAGGAGTGGGGAAAAAACAAAAATAAAAATAAATAAAATTTAATGTGGTCTGTGTTAAGATGTAACAAAACAATATATTTCAAACCTACCATCTATCAATGGATGGATATCAAGGTATTTTTCCCTCAAGGAATTTGGCTACACCCACGTGTCCTGAACATGATCCATGTAGATGAAGATAAAGACTTCAATTATCTCTACGGCTGGTATCAGTCCCTCTTCCCATACTAGCTGGTCTCCTGGGCAAGGAGGGGTTTAGGCTGCAAGGTCCAGAAACATGCTTCAGTAAGTAGAGTGATACTCCCCTTTATGAGCCGTCCTGGAATGGGGCTTGCAGAGCACCAGGCAAGGTCCCTCCCCGCGCCCCTAAGATAGGACCCTCACCTCAGCCACCTGAGGGCTGGGTGCAGGCTCTGCGAGGATGACCCCTCAAAGCCTGTTTCCTCCACCATGACCTTGTCTCCCTCTGGTCCTGAAGTGACCCCTTTATTGCTTAAGGGGGTATGAGGTTCCTCGGCTGCTGCAATGGCGGCTGGGGAGCAGCCGGATGAGGGGAGCTGGGTAGCCCCATGAAGGTTTGGTTGTGGCCACCAGCGCCCATCTGGCTGTCCATTCTGGTTCCCTCTGGCCCTTCTTTTCAGAACTGGCTGCTGCCCCATTGAGCTGTGTCCAGCTTCTTCGTGCTCCCCAGGACCATTGCCATCCAGATTCTGCAAAACTTCCAGGGCAATGTTGCCATCTCCATCGTAAAGGCCAGATTCCTGATCCAAGGTTGCTCTGTCCTTGAGTAGGACGCCTGGACGCTTCTCCCGGACAGGACCTGGGGCAGAGAGCAGACTGTCTATGCAGCTGGGAGTCGCCCAGACTAGAGAGGGGTTATCTTCATGAAGATGTGCATGTGGGGAATTTAGGGGTTATTTGAGCCTAAGGAAAGGATTGGGAGGGGCTCCCTCGGGCCATTCCCCATTTCAGCACTCAGGTCTGAGCCGTCAGTGAAGATGTCCCCACCTCTTCCAGAAAAAGTGGACTGGGATCTCCTCCCTTTTTCACCCTGCGAGCCTCTGGCCGAGACTTGGCCCTCGGCCTCGTAGGGGAAGGTCGGCTTCGGATAAGATTCTGGTTCATAGGCCGGAAGAGCTGGGGCAGCTGCCAAGGATCGCTGCAGATTGTTGGGTCCCTATGGCCCCAGTGGAGGGGTGGAAGGCCATTCGGGTGAAATGGAGGCTGTGGCAGGGGAGGCTCTGTTCTGCAGAGGGCAGAGAGCAGAGGTGTTTCAGCACCGAGGTCTGGACAGCGCCCTTTGTACTGGCTGGAGGCGCCCTAAAAGCAAGTGTCCTCTGCTCCACCAGAGCTTGGTCTGTGAGGCAAGATGGGAGGGTCGCTGGGCCCTGTCCTCTGTTGGAGATCGGAGATCGGCCCTGGTGTGCTGACCAACAGAGACAAAGGGGAGACGATGGAAGATGGTGAACAAATAATGACCCTGGCAGAGCCATCCTGGAGAAGCATGCCAGCCTATACCCCTCCTGCACCAGGCCTTTCTTCCATTGCTAAAGTGCAGTATGGTGTTAACATGGAAATTCTCCTAAGAATTTAAGATAATAAATAGCAAGCATCACAAGTGAGTTTGTGAGGCAGACCACCACACAGAATTGGCAAAACAGAAAAGAAAAAGAAAAAGAAGTGGCTGAGAAACTTAGTGATTGTTAAACCCTTTCCCTCATATTGAGCACATCAAAGGGATATAAGAGCATCTCTAAACCTTTGGAAAGAGCACCACAGAGGAAAGGAGGTTGCTTGCCCCCTCGTTCAAACCTAGTAAGAGAGGCTTCAACATGCCACCTGGGGAGCTTGATACGGAGCCCCTGGAGTTTGGAGATCAGTGGCCTGATGTATATTTTTGCTGAATAAAACCAAGGGTCATGAGATAGCCTGACTAGCTGTTCATGCTTAAATTGAGATAAGGTGTATGCATACCTTTGGAGTGCAAATGTGGCGGGAGATGATGCATGAATTCTTCTCATGGTTTAGACATGATCTGTGTGCGGAGTCCTCTTAGGTGCTATCCACAGGGCTGCCCGAGGGCTAATCAGATCTATTAGAAGATAATACTAGATGTTGATTAAGTAAAAACAGCTGAAATAAAAATATATACCAGAGAGGACGCTCAGCACTGAGTCTTTCAAAATTCCAGAAAAGTCCTAGAGAGTAGTGTCTCTGCTCATGACTCCTGGCCACATAGACTTTGTTGTGCCTTTGTGTATCATCTCTCATGCTCTGACTCTGAAGGGATCAGAGCACAGCAAGCTGGGGTGGGGTGGGGTGGGGGATGGGAGGGGAGTGTGAGGAGTGCAAGACCAGAGAGAAAGGAGTCCCAACTTTAATTTATTATACTTCCAGAGACTTGACTATTACATGGGATAAATGCCATAACCACAGCCTTGGGAGCATTTCTTATCACAAAGTGACCAGAAAAGTCGTAGAGTTGTCCCTTACACTCTTCACCTCCCCTACCGCCCTCATCCATGAGGACAGTTAGAAATTTGAATATATTATATATATATTTTAAATATATTTTATTGATTTTTTACAGAGAAGAAGGGAGAGAGATAGAGAGCTAGAAATGTCGATGAGAGAGAAACATTGACCAGCTGCCTCTTGCACACCCCCTATTGTGGATGTGCCCGCAACCCAGGTACATGCCCTTGACCGGAATAGAACCTGGGACCTTTCAGTCCACAGACCGACGCTCTACCACTGAGCCAAACCGGTTTCGGCAATCTGAATATATTTTAAGGGATGAGAGGAAACAAGGTCACCCTATGACCCTTGTACATGTTTAGAATGCAACTGGGTCCCACTTGCTTCCAATTCAGATTCATTGGAGATGAAATGCAGTTGTTTTGGCATCTGTCAGGAGAGCATATCTCTGGTCAGAGAATCAGGTCATGTCCCAGCGCCTACTTGGATGGAGCTAGGAAAGCACCCTCAATGCTTTGGCAATAGGCCAACAAAAAACAGTAAATAGAGTGTCTGTGGCAAGGCTCTGCTATCTTTAAATTCTGCCTTCCTTAAAATAAACCAATACAACGAATATACAATGGAGTCAAGACAGTTTCTTCAATAAATGGTGTTGGGAAAATTGGACAGACACATGCAAAAGAATGAAACTAGATCACCAACTTACACCATTCACAAAAATAAACTCAAAATGGATACAGGACTTAAACATCAGACGGGAAACCATAAAAATACTAGAAGCATCCACAGGCAGCAAAATCTCAGATGTATGCCAAAAGAACTTCTTCACTGATACTACCCCTAGGGCAATGGAAGCTAAAGAGAAAATAAACAAATGGGACTACATCAAAATAAAAAGCTTTTTTACAGCAAAAGAAACCATCAACAAAACAACAAGAAAGCCCACAGTGTGGGAGAACATATTTGCAAATGATACCACTGATAAAGGTTTAATCTTCAACATCTACAAACAGCTTATACAACTAAATAAAAGGAAGATAAATAATCCAATTAAAAAATGGGCAATGGACCTAAATAGAACATTTTCAAAAGAAGACAGAAGGAAGGCCAAAAGGCACATGAAAACATGCTCAAAGTCACTAATTGTCCGAGAGATGCAAATCAAAACAACAATGCGGTACCATCTCACACCTGTCAGAATGGCCAACATCAACAAATCAACAAACGACAAGTGTTGGCGAGGTTGTGGAGAAAAAGGAACCCTCGTGCACTGCTGGTGGGAATGCAGACTGGTGCAACCACTGTGGAGAACAGTGTGGAGTTTCCTCAAAAAACTGAAAATGGAACTCCCATTTGACCCAGTAATCCCACTTCTAGGAATATATCCCAAGAAACTAGAAACACCAATCAGAAAGGATATATGCACCCCTATGTTCATAGCAGCACAATCTACAATAGCCAGAATTTGGAAACAGCCTAAGTGTCCGTCAGCAGATGATTGTATCCAAAAACTATGGTACATCTACACAATGGAATACTATGCTGCCATAAAAAAGAAGGAATTCTCATCATTTGCAGCAAACTGGATGGAATTGGAGAACATCATGCTGAGTGAAATAAGCCAATCAATGAAAGAGAAACACCACATGACCTCACTCATTTGTGGATAATAAAGAGCATTATAAACTGATGAACCAAAAGATAGATATAGAGACAGTATATCAACAAGTAGACTGTCAAATTTCAGCGGGGAGGGGAGGAAGATCTGGGGGAGATAATAGATCAACCGAAGGACTTTTATACATGCATATAAGTACAACCAATGGACACAAAACTCTGGGGAGGGAGGGGATGTGTGGGAGGGAGGGAGGGGGGCAAAAAAAATCAATAAAATATATTTTAAAAAAATAATGCTGTAATAAAAATAAATAAATAAATAAATAAATAAATAAATAAAATAAAATAAAATAAAATAAACTAATACAGTGTGGAGCAGGAAAATATTACAAAAGATTAACAGAACAGAATAATCTGTAGGAATTTAAATTTTTTTGAAGTATATCTGATGTATTGCTGCAGGTGGAATAAACCTTTTTCATTAAGTGTAAGGCAATTTCTCCATTTTAAATTTTCTCCTCATTCCTACTTTTTGTTCCTAATAAGTGATACTTTGCCCACAAGAAATATTCTAGTTACAGTTTTTCTAAAAACGCATGTTGATTTTGTTGTCTCATTGTTGGGAGAACAAGTGCTTATTTGTTTGAAATAAATGAGGTGAGAGTTAAAAACTATGACTGAAATGTGCTTTTATAATAAAAGGAAATTTTAATGGTAAAATTAAATGGTAAAATTACCTGATTAGTATAGACCAGTGGTTGGCAAACTCATTAATCAACAGAGCCAAATATCAACAGTACAATGATTGAAATTTCTTTTGAGAGCCAATTTTTTAAAACTTAAACTTCTTCTAATGCTACTTCTTCAAAATAAACTCATCCAAGGTATTTTGTGGAAGAGCAACACTCAAGGGGCCAAAGAGCTGCATGTGGCTCGTGAGCTGCAGTTTGCTGACCATGGGTATAGACCATATAAACTTTGATTTATGAATATATGAAAAGAGAATTTTACCAAATTGCTTAGGAAACTTGAAGGAAATCATTAAAACTTTAAAATTAATAAAGATTGCATAGAACTAATTTTTAGGCTGTATCTACAAAATAATTTTTGCCTTTTTAAAAATCATTATTTTTATCTTTATTGTTGAGAGCATTACAGATGTCCCCCATTTCCTCCCCTTACCCTCCTCCACCAGCTCCCACCTCACCACAGGCCTTCACCACCCATCACCTGTGTCCATGGATTAGGCATACACGTTTTTTTTTTGTTTTGTTATTCTTTGCCTTCCCACTCCCCACTTCCCTCTGAGATTCATCGGTATGATCCGTGCTTCCATATCTCTTTTGGACCTATTTATATCCACATATAAATGAGATCATGTGATACTTGTTTTCCTCTGACTGGCTTATTTCACTTAGCATAATGCTCTCCAGGTCCCTCCATGCTGCTGCAAAGGGTAAGAGATTCTACTTTTTTATTGCTGCAGAGTATCCATTGGTGTAAATGTGCTACAGCCTTTTTATTCACTCAGCTACTGATGGACATTTGGGCTGTTTTCAGATCTTAGCTATTGTAAATAATGCTATGAACATAAGGGTGCATATGTTTTTTTCTGATTGGTGTTTTGGGATTCTTAGGGAATAGCAATTCCATTTTTAAGTTTTTGAGGAAATTCCCATACCATCTTCCACAATGGCTGCACCAATTTGCATTCTCACTAGCAGTGCTCTAGTTGCCTATTCTCCACATCGTCACCAGCACTTGTTGCTGGTTGACTTATTGATGGTAGCCATTCTGGCGGTTTGTGAGATACCTTATTGTCATTTCAGTTTGCATCTCTTTGATGATCAGTGACTTTGATTTTTCCATATGTCCTCTTTGGATAAGTGTCATTTAAGTCCTTTGCTCATTTTTTTAATAATATATTTTTAAATTAAATTATTATTTTTGTACATATACCAATGCCCCAATGTACATACCTTCCCTCCCCAGAGTTTTGTGTCCATTGGTTGTACTTATATGCATGTATACAAGTCCTTCGGTTGATCTCTTATCTCCCCCAGATCTCCCCAACCTTCCCGCTGTAATTTGACAGTCTGCTTGTTGCTTAATGTCTCTATATCTATCTTTTGGTTCTTCAGTTTATAATGTTCTTTATCACCCATAAATAAGTGAGGTCATGTGGTGTCTCTCTTTTATTGACTGGCTTGTTTCACTCAGCATGATGTTCTCCAATTCCATCCAGGTTGCTGCAAATGATGAGAATTTTTTCTTTTTTATGGCTGCATAATATTCCATTGTGTAACTGTATCATAGTTTTTGGATCCAATAATCTGCTGATGGGAACCTAGGCTGTTTTCAAATCCTAGCTATGATTGTGCTGCTATGAACATAGGCGTGCATATATTCTTTCTGATTGATGTTTCTAGCTTCTTGGGATATATTCCTAGGGTCAAATGGGAGTTCCATTTTCAGTTTTTTGAGGAAGCTCCACAGTGGTTGCACCAGTCTACATTCCCACCAGCAATGAACGAGGGTTCCTTTTTCTTCGCAACCTCGCCAACACTTGTCGTTTGTTGATTTGTTGATGTTGGCCATTCTGACAGGTGTGAGATGGTACCGCATTGTTGTTTTGATTTGCATTTCTCGAATAATTAGTGACTTTGAGCATGTTTTCATGTGCCTCTTGGCCTTCCTTCTGTCTTCTTTTGAGAAGATTTTATTTAGATCCATTGCCCATTTTTTAATTGGGTCATTTATCTTCCTTTTATTAAGTTGTATAAGCTGTCTGTAGATGTTGGAGATTAAACCTTTATCAGTGATAACATTTGCAAATATGTTCTCCCATACAGAGGGCTTTTTTGTTGCTGGTTTCCTTTGCTGTAAAAAAGCTTTTTATTTTGATGTAGTCCCATTTATTTATTTTCTCTTTAGCTTCCATTGCCCTAGGGCACATGTGTCAAACACAAGGCCCGCGGGCCAAATCCGTCCCACCAGGCCTTGCAATGTGGCCCGCACCGCGCTGTCATCACTGCACTCCGCTGCGTTTCCATCACAATGACAGTTTATGACTGTTCAGTAAACCATTCGGCCCGCGATTTAGGCTGGATTTTAGATTTTGGCCCCTTCTCTGATTGAGTTCGACACCCCTACCCCAGGGGAAGTATCAGTGAAGAAGTTCTTTTGGCATATGTATGAGATTTTGCTGCCTGTGGATGCCTCTAGTATTTTTATGGTTTCCCGTCTTACGTTTAAATCCTGTATCCATTTTGAGTTTATTTTTGTGTATGGTGTAAGTTGGTGATCCAGTTTCATTCTTTTGCATGTATCTGTCCAATTTTCCCAACACCGTTTATTGAAGAGACTGTCTTGACTCCATTGTATGTTCATGCCTCCTTTGTCAAATATTAACTGAGCATAGTGATTTGGGTTGATATCTGGGATCTCAATTCTATTCCATTGATCGATATGTCTGTTCTTGTGCCAGTACCAGGCTGTTTTGAGAACAGTGGTTTTGTAATACAGTTTGAAATCTGGTATTGAGATCCCTCCTACTTTACTCTTCTTCTCAGGATTGCTGTGGCTATTCGGGGTCTTTTGTTGTTCCAAATGAACTTTTGAAGAGTTTTTTCTAGGTCAGTGAAATATGCCATTGGTATTTTAATTGGGAGTGCATTGAACCTATAGATTGCTTTGGGAAGTATGGACATTCTGATGATGTTGATTCTACCATTCCATGAACATGGTAGTTCTTCCATCTGTTTACATCTTCCTCTATCTTTTTTTCAGTGTCATGTAGTTTTCTGTGTATAGGTCTTTTACCTCCTTAGTTAAGTTTATGCCAAGGTATCTTAATTTTTTTGGTGCGATGGTAAATGGGATTGCCTTTTTAGTCTCTGTTTCTGCAAGTTCACTATTGGTGTATAGAAATGCCATAGATTTCTTGGCGTTAATTTTGTATCCTGCTACATTGCCAAATTCATTTATTAAGTCAATTAGTTTTTTAATGGAGTCTTTTGGTTTTTTTATGTACAATATCATGTCATCTGCAAATAAGGATAACTTTACTTCTTCTTTTCCAGTTTGGATGCCTTTTATATCCTCTTCTTGTCTAATTGCAATGGCTAGTACTTCCAGTACTATGTCAAACATGAGTGATGAGAGTGGGCAACCCTGTCTTGTTCCTGTTCTTAGAGGGAATGGTTTTAGTTTTTTCCCATTGAGTATGATGTTGGCTGTGGGTTTATCATATATGGCTTTTATTATGTTGAGGTATGATCCTTGTACTCCCACCTTGTTGAGAGTTTTTATCAGGAAAGGGTGTTGGATTTTATCAAATACTTTTTCTGCATCAATTGATATGACTATATGATTTTTATCTTTCAATTTTATGGTTTCCCGTCTTATGTTTAAATCAATTTGTTTATGTGATGTATCACGTTTATTGATTTGTGGATATTGTACCATCCTTGCATTCCCGGAATAAATCCTACTTGGTCGTGGTGTATGATCTTTGTGATGCTCTGCTGAAGCTGATTTGCTAGAATTTTGTTGAGGATTTTGACATCTATGTTCATAAGGGATATTGGCCTGTAATTCTCTTTCATTGAGTTGTCTTTATCTGGTTTTGGTATTAGGGTGATGCTGGCTTCATAGAAGGAGTTTGGAAGTGTTCCTTCCTCTTGGATCTTTTGGAATAGTCTGAGGAGAATAGGTTTTAGTTGTTCCTTGAATGTTTGGTAAAACTCTCCTGTGAAGCCATCTGGCCCTGGGCTTTTGTTTGCTGGAAGCGTTTTGATGACTGTTTCAATTTCTTCCCAAGTTACTGTTCTATTAAGATTTATAGATTCTTCCTGATTGAGTTTTGGAAGGTTGTATTTTTCTAGGAATATGTCCATTTCCTCCAGGTTGTTCAGTTTGTAGGAATAGAGTTCGTAGTATTTTGTAACAATCCTTTGTATTTTGGCGGGGTCTGTTGTTATTTCACCTCTTTCATTTCTGATTTTGTTTATTTGGGTCCTCTCTCTTTGTTTCTTGGTTAGCCTGGCTAGAGGTTCATCTATCTTGTTTATCCTTTCAAAGAACCAGCTCTTGGTTTTGTTGATCTTATGAATTGTTTCTTTGGTCTCTATGTCATTTATCTCTGCTCTAATTTTTGTTATTTCCTTCCTTCTGCTTACACTGGGTTTTTCTTGTTGCTCTTTTTCTAACTCTTTGAGTTGTAGAGTTAGGTCATTTGTTACCATTTTTTCTATTTTTTTGCAATAGGCTTGTAGGGTTATGAACTTCCCTCTCAAAACTGCCTTTGCTGTGTCCTATAGATTTTGGATTATTGTGTTTTCATTGTCATTTGTTTCCAGGATGTTTTTAATTTCTTCATTGATTTCTCTGGTATCCCAGTCCTTGTTTAATAGCATGCTGTTTAGTCTCCATGTGTTTGATTTCTTTGGATTATTTTTATTGTAGTTAATTTCCAGTTTTATGCCATTATGATCTGAGAAGATGCTTGATATGATTTCTATCTTCTTGAATTTGAAGAGACTTTGCCTATGTCCCAAAATGTGGTCTATCTTTGAGAATGTCCCATGTGCACTTGAAAAGAATGTATATTCTGTGGCTTTGGAGTGGAATGTTCTGAAGATGTCGATTAATTCCATCTGGTCTAGTGAGTCATTTAGGATTGATATTTCTTTGGTGATTTTTTGTTTAGATGATTTGTCGAAGGATGACAGTGGGGTATTAAAATCTACTACTACGATTGTATTGCTATTAATCTCTCCCTTAATGTCCTCCAGCAGTTTTTTAATGTATTTGAGTGCTCCTGTATTGGGTGCATATATATTTACCAGGGTTATTTCTTCTTGTTGGATTGCTCCCTTTAGTATTATGAAGTGACCTTCATTATCTCTTGTTATGTCCTTCACTCTGAGATCTAATTTGTCAGATATAAGTATTGCTATCCCAGCTTTTTTTTCCATTTCCATTTTCCTGGAAAACCTTTTTCCATCCCTTCACCCTCAGTCTCTGTGCATCTTTTTTTCTGAGGTGGGTTTCTTGTAGACAACAGATGTATGGGTCTTTTATTCTTATCCAATCTGTTACCCTATGTCTTTTGATTGGAGCATTTAAACCATTTACATTTAATGTTATTAATGTTGGTACTCATTTGACACCATTTTTATTCTATATCCCTGTGTTCCTTCTTCGCTTCCTATTTCTTTATTTTTATAATAGACCCTTTAGCATTTTTTGCATTGCTGGTTTGGTGGAGATAAATTTCTTTAGTCTTTTTTTGTCTGTGAAGCTCCTGATTTCACCTTCAATTTTGATTAATAACCTTGCTGGGTACAGTATTCTTGGATTCAGACCCTTCCTTTGCATGACTTTGTATATTTCATCCCATTCCCTTCTGGCCTGATAAGTTTCTGTGGAGAAATCAGTTGCTAGTCTGATGGGGGTTTCTTTATATGTAACTTTCTGTCTCTCTCTGGCTGCTTTTAAGATTCTTACTTTGTCATTTGTGTTTCCCAATTTAATTATAATATGTCCTGGCGTCGGTCTTCTGGGGTCCATTTTGATTGGGACTCTGCCAGCATCTTGGATTTGTGTGGGGTTTTTCTTCTCTATCTCAGGAAAATTTTCTGTCATTATTTCTTAAAATACGTTTTCCACGTCTACCTCAGTTTTCTTTCCTTTCGGAACCCCTATTATTCGAATATTGTTTTGTTTTGCATTGTCCCAAAGCTCCCGTAGGCTCTCCTCCTGCTTTTTATTATTATTTTTTTCTAGAAGCTGCTCTAATTGGGTATTTTTTTTTATCTTATCTTCTAGTTCACTGATGTGGTCCTCTGTTTCTTCTAGTCTGCTCTTGATGCTTTCTATTGAGTTCTTCATAGTAGCGATGTCATTTTTCATTTCTTCTTGAGTCATCTTCATTTCCTCTTGGTTTTTCTTCCTCTTGGGTCTTACTCATATTGTCAAATTTGTCTTCCATTCTTTTTAGCCATCTTATGATCATTACTCTGAATTCTTGCTCTGGTAGGTTGCTTGCCTCTAACTCGTTTACTTCCTTTTCTGGTGATGCCTGCTTTTCTTTCATTTGTGGGCTGTTTCTTTGTCTCCACATGGTCTCTCTTTTCAGGATGTCTCTCTCCTGCATTGATTTAAAGGCACAAAATACAGCACAACCAGGTACAACACACAAGGCACTGAACAGAAATGTGTTTGCAATATTAATAACTTCCAATAAAGGTAACCACTAGAGAAAGGTAAATTAGGAAATAGGAGAGAAAGAGGAAGAGTAAAAAGAGAAGGGGGAGGGAGCAAAATAAAAAGATAGGAAAAAAGAGTGTCAAAATGAATTTGGGAAACAGGGAGAAGAAAGAGAGGGAGGAAAGAGAGAGAGAGAGAGAGAGAGAGAGAGAGAGAGAGAGAGAGAGAGAGAGAGAGAGAAATGGAATAAACTATATATATGGGAAAAGTATTTCAATTGAACAACCACTAACCCCAACAAATACTGTCAGCAGTGCCTGGAGAATAATACAATCTACAACATCCCCTAATTTCCAGCACAGGAAGGGAAAACAGAAGTAATAAAATAATAATGAACAAAAACCAATCAAATAAGAAAATACTGAGCAACAGCAACAACAAAAGAATAAGCAAAATACTCTCACTAAAAGGCATAAAAATACAATATAATTATCATTACCCCAAACAGCATCAAAAGAACCTTGAGGAAAACAGTTTTTGTTTTGCTAGTTAATACAGCTCAGAGAGGGGTGTGTATGCACTTGGCACAGGGGATTAGAAATTAGATATATAAGTAGCGTAGAAATTTTAGCAGGGGGGATACAGAAAGAGTAACAAAATCTAAAGCAGGAAAGGGTTAAGATAAACAGGATAGCAAAAGGGGGAAGGGTAGAAAGAGAATGATGGTGTAAAGGTCGTGTTGAGTTAGGGTTAAACAATGTTAAAAGAGAAATGAAAATAAAATGAAGAACACTAATTCCAATGTAAAATAAAGAGAAAATAAAATGGCACTTAAAAAAATTAAAATAGCAGTAGTAAAAATGCTTATTGAACCTAAAAATGTAATAATTAAAAAGTTAAAATCTAGTGAGGAAAAAAGGAAAAAAATTGTTTCTTAAGTAAAAGATGCAAAAAATGAAAATAAAAAAAATAAAAAATAAATTTAGCATAAAAATGTGCAGTTGTGAAGGCCATTCACTTCTATTATTCTATTTGACACGCCCGTTTCTCAGTCCAGACTGTATTGCAGTTCCCTGCGTTCTGCTGCACCTCAGTGGCGATTCCTTAGTTTCTTGGTTTTTGATCAAATAAAACTAATAATAAACGCAGTCAATTTGTACTCCAGAACCTAGGTGGCAGTGTATGTGGATTGATGTCCCGTCTTTTTGGCTGCTCTAGCCTTCTTTTTCTGTGGCACTCAATACCTGTTTTTTTTTGTTTGTTTGTTTATTTTATTTTTTTTTGCCTTGGAGCTGAATCCTGGATGATTTCTCCCTGCTCTGCTTCTCAGTTTCCAGAAAAGCAGTTTTCCCCTGCTGTCTCTTAGGGTCAGCCAATCTGGATGATCTCTCCTTTGTAATCAGAAGCAAAGTGTTGCAGGGAAACCAGCCTAGGTGCGCGATGGGCGAGTCTGTGCGCACTTACAAACAGACTGCTTTCCAACTCCTCTGTTCTCCCACTGTGTCGGATCAGAATGGGTTGCTCCCTAGAGAACCCCACTAGTAGCAACCTTGGGGCCCCCGTCCACTCTCTTGAATCACGCCATACCCAACAGTGGGGGGCTTCTGTGGATGCAGATTTCCGGGGTCCCAGCGGCCGTGAGGTCGCCGCAGCTGCCACTTTCGCTTTCGCTGTTGGGACACACACCCCGCGTTATCCCCGGCAAAATCCAACCTTTCTGTGGAATCCGCATGTCTGCGCTGGTTGGACAGCCCTAATTCTTCCAATCTGTTCCGTGTCCCTTGGCGTTTTAAAAGAGTCCCGCTTCTGGGGAAGATTACACCAAATCCAGCACTGGGTCTCCCCAGGCAGGATTCTCGCTGCAGCCACAGCCTTCTTAAGGCGCAGCTCGGCGCGGGGCATACAGCGGCTGCAGTTGCTGCCGGCGCAGTGGGGACCCAGAACCCTCATGCTATCCCCGCAAACTCTGACCTTTCCACGGGTGATTGAAGAACTCCCTTGAATCCACGTGTTTGCGCCGATTGGGGCGTCACAGCTGCTCTATGGTCTCCTCTGCTGTGGGTTTTCCAGGCCTCAGAGAAGATCCTCCTTTCCTGGTAAGATGGCGCAGCCTTCCCTCTGAGCCCGTAGCTCCGGGAGAGGTCGCCTCCGCCGCAGTGCTGGCTGTTGGTCAGGAAATCCTGTCCAGTGGACCCTTCCTTACCTTCCTTTAGAGTTCCGCTGCTCCTTAGCTGCCAATCAATATTCCCTGAGAGACTCAGACGCTGCTTCTATCTGTTCTGGGCCCAGGGTCTGTTCAGTTGCCATCATGTCTCTCCACCCCTCCCCCCCTTGCTCATTTTTAATTTGGATTGTTTGTCTTCCTCTGTTGAGTTGTATGAGTTCTTTTTATACACACTTTAACAGCTGGATATGTGTGGAGGTGATGGTTGTACAACAATATGAATGTACTTAACACTGACCTGTACACTTAAAATAATTAAGATGGTAAATTTTAACTTTCACTCATTTCAGGTATAACTGATTTGAAATAATGGGTGAAGCCAGGCTAATCCTTGAATGAAGAAAATTTGTCCTAAAGTGCTACTAGATTTTTCTTATGGTGATACATAAAAGATAAAGTTTATGGTACAAAACTGGCAACAATTGATGAACTGAGGGCCCACAAATACAGAACAAAATGATTCTTAATGTTTGCAATTCCATTGCTTTGCATTATCAGCAGTGTCTGGACCAGAACGATCATTGGTCTGAAAACAGGCACTGACAAAAAATTATTCATTTTTATAGATTCTTTTAAATTTTGAAAAAGAATTGTATGTTAATAAACACTGACTTTATAATCATTGAAAGTGTGTATACATTTTTGGGGGTATCCTGTATATTTTGGAAATTAACCTCTTATCTGATGTATCATTGGAAAATATAGTCTCCCATATAATTGGTTCCCTTTCCATTTCTTTTTCTTTTTTCCCCCTTCTTTATTTTTTTTATTGTTTAAAGTATTATACATAGTAGTAGATATATTTCCTTTTTTCCCCCATTGACCTTCCCCCAGCCTTCCCTACCCCTGTCCCATGACCTCATGCCACACCCCCAGTGTCTTGTGTCCATTTGTTGTGCTTATATGCATGCATACAAGTCCTTTGGTTGATCTCTTCCCCCCACCTCCCAACACTCCCCTGCTTTCCCACTGTAAATTGACAGCCATACTTTACTGCCTCTTTGGTGAGTATCTATTTTTCTGTATCTTTCTGTATTCTGTATCTATTTTTTTGTTCATCGGGTTATAATGTTCTTTATTTTCCATTAGTGAGTGAGATCATGTGGTACTTTTTTTTTTCACTGCCTCGCTTATTTCACTTAACATAATGCTCTCCAGGTCCATCAATGCTGCTACAAATGGTAAGAATTCCTTCTTTTTTTATAGCAGCATAGTATCCCATTGTGTAGATGTACCATAGTTTTCTAAGCCATTCATCTCCTGATGGGCATTTGGGCTGTTTCCAAATCTTAGCTATGGTAAATTGTGCTGCTATGAACATAGGGATGCATATATCCTTTCTGATTGCTGTTTCTAAATAATTTCTTGGGATATATCCCTAGGAGTGGAATTACTGGGTCAAAAGGGAGTTCCATTTTTAGTTTTTTGAGGATACTCCATACTATACTCCACAGTGGCTGCACCAGCAGTGCACGAGGGTTCCTTTTTCTCCGCATCCTCGCCAGCATTTGCAGTTTGTTGATTTGCTGATGATTGCCATTCTGACAGGTGTGAGATGGTACCGCATTGTTGTTTTGATTTGCATCACTCAGATAATTAGTGACTTTGAGCATGTTTTCATGTGCCTCTTGGCCTTCCTTCTGTCTTCTTTAGAAAAGATTCTATTTAGGTCTGTTGCCCATTTTTTTTTTTTAATTTATTTGATCATTTATCTTCCTTTTATTAAGTTGTATAAGTTCCCTGTAGATGTTGAAGATTAAACCTTTATCAGTGGCAACATTTGCAAATATGTTCTCCCATACAGTGGGCTTTCTTGTTGTTTTGTTGATGGTTTCTTTTGCTGTAAAGAAGCTTTTTATTTTTATGTATTCCCATTTATTTATTTTCTCTTTAGTTTCCATTGCCCTAGGAGTGAAGAAATTGCCTTGGCATATGTCTGAGATTTTGCTGCCTGTGGATCCTCTAGTATTTTTATGGTTTTCTGTCTTATGTTTAAGTCCTGTATCCATTTTGAGTTTATTTTTGTGTATGGTGTAAGTTGGAGGTCTAGTTTTATTTTTTACATGTATCTGTCCAATTTTCCCAACACCACTTATTAAAGAGACTGTCTTGACTCCATTGTAAGTTCATGTCTCCTTTGTCAAATATTAATTGAGCATAGTGGTTTGGGTTGATATCTGGAATCTCTGTTCTATCCCATTGGTCTATATGTCTGTTCTTGTGCCAGTACCAGATTGTTTTGAGAACAATAGCTTTGTAATACAGATTGAAATCTGGTATTGAGATCCCACCTATTTTGTTCTTCTTTCTCAGAATTGCTGCAGCTATTCAGGGTATTTTTTTAAATTTTTATTCCAGATGAATTTTTGGAGAGTTCTTTTTAGGTCTGTGAAATATGTTGTTGGTATTTTAATGGGGAGTGCATTGAATCTATAGATTGCTTTGGGTAGTATGATGTTGATTCTACCAATCCATGAACACAATATGTTCTTTCATCTGTTTCTGTCTTCCTCTATCTCTTTTTTCAGTGTTCTGTAGTTTTCCATGTATAGGTTTTTTACATCCTTAGTTAAGTTTTTCCTAGGTATCTCAATTTTTTTTTTGGTGTGATGGTAAATGGGATTGTTCTTCAGTCTCTCTTTCTGTAAGTTCACTATTGGTGTATAGAAATGCCATAGACTTCTTAGTATTAATTTTGTATCCTGCTACATTGCTGAATTCATTTGTTAAGTCTAATAGTTTTTTTTTTGATGGAGTCTTTTGGTTTTTTTATGTACAGTATCATGTCATCTGCAAATAAGTCAGCTTTACTCTTTTCCAATTTGGATGCCTTTTATTTATTTATTTATTTATTTATTTATTTATTTATTTATTTATTTTTTGTCTGATAGCAATGGCTAATACTTCCAATACTATGTAGAACAGGAGTGGTGAGAGTGGGCATCCCTGTCTTGTTCCTGTTCTTAGGGGAAATGGTTTTAGTTTTTGCCCATTGAGTATGATGTTGGCTGTGGGTTTATTATATATGGCTTTTATTATGTTGAGGTATGATTCTTCTGTTCCCACCTTGTTGAGAGTTTTTATCAAGAAAGGGTGTTGGATTTTGTCAAATGCTTTTTCTGCATCAATTGATATGACTGTGATTTTTATCTTTCAATTTGTTTATGTGATGTATCACGTTTATTGATTTGCGGAATTCGTACCATCCTTGCATTCCTGGAATAAATCCTACTTGCTCATGGTGTATGATCTTTCTTATGTACTGCTGGATCCAAGTTGATAGAATTTTGTTGAGGATTTTGGCATCTATGTTCATGAGGGATTTTGGCCTGTAATTCTTTTTCATTGTGCTATCTTTATCTGGTTTTAGTATTAGGGTGATTATGGCTTCATAGCAGGAGCTTGGAAGTGTTCCTGGAGAATATGTTTTTGTTCTTCCTTGAATGTTTGGTAAAATACCCCTGTGAAGCCATCTGGCTCCGTTTTTTTGTTTGCTGGAAGCTTTTTGATGACTGCTTCAGTTTTTTCCATAGTTATTGGCTTATTGAGATGTTTAGATTCTTCCTGATTGAGTTTTGGAAGGTTGTATTTTTCTAGGAATATGCCCATTTCCTCCCTGTTGTCCAGTTTGTTGGAATAGAGTTGTTCATAGTATTTTTTAACAATCCTTTCTATTTCTCTGGGGTCTGTTTTTATTTCTATTCTTTCATTTCTGATTTTGTTTATTTGGTCCTATCTCTTTGCTTCTTGGTAAGCCTGGTTAGTGGTTCATCAATCTTGTTTATTCTTTCAAATAACCAGCTCTTGGTTTTGTTATTTATTTATTTATTTATTTATTTATTTATTTATTTTAAAAAATCTCTATGTCATTTATCTCCACTCTGATCTTTATTGTTTCCTTCCTTCTGCTTACACTGGGCTTTTCTTGTTGCTCTCTTTCTAACTCTTTGATTTGTAGGGGTAGGTAATTTATTATCATTGTTTCTTGTTATTTTTGCAGTAGGCTTGTAGAGCTATGAACTTCCTTTTCCAGATTGCTTTCACTGTGTCCCATAGATTTTGGGTTGTTGTGTTTTCATTGTCATTTGTTGCCAGGATGTTTTTTATTTCTTCTTTGATCTCTCTTGTAACCCAGTCATTGTTTAATAGCATGCTATTTAGTCTTCATGTGTTTGATTTTTTTGGATTGTTTTTATTGTAGTTGATTTCCAGTTTTATGCCACTGTGATCTGAGAAGATGGTTCATGTGATTTCTATCTCCTTGAATTTGAAAAGACTTTGCCTGTGACCCAATATATGGTCTGTATTTGAAAATGACCTATGTGCACTTGAGAAGAATGCATATTTTGTGGCTTTGGGGTGAAATGTTCTGAAGATGTCAATTAATTCTGTTTGGTCTAGTGAGCCATTTAGGATTGATGGTTCTTTGCATATTATGATCACCTGATTTTATATAATAAACGCCTAATATGTGAAGTGTTCGATTGTCCATTCAACCAATCAAAGCATAATATGCTAATGATATGCTAAGGCTGCTCAACAGCTTGCTATGATGTGCACTGAACACCAGGGGGCAGACATTCCCACCAGTAGGTTAGCTTGCTGCTGGGGCCCGGCCAATCAGGACTGAGTAAGATGCACCAGACACTCCCTGGAGCCCTCCTACTGTCCCTCCCCAGCTGGCCAACTTCCCATGTCTCTCCCTGGCCCTGATTATGCACCAGTGGGGTCCCTCAGCCTGGCCTGGTGCATGGATTTGTATACTAGAGGCCTGGTGCATGGGTTTGTGCATCAGTGGGGTCTTTTGGCCTGGCATGCACCCTCTTGTAATCTGTGACCCCTCAGGGGATGTTGGACAACCAGTTTTGGCCTGATCTCTGCAGGCCAGATCAAGGGATCCCACCAATGCACAAATCTGTGCATTGGTCCAGTTTTGGCCTGATCTCTACAGGCAAGGCCCAGGAACCCCACTGGTGTATGAACCCATACACTAGGCCTTTAGTATGTATATAATATCTTTGGTTAACCTCTTTCCCCCACTTCCTCCCTCCTTCCCTCTGAAATTCATGAGTCTGTTCCATGTTTCCATGCCTGTACATTGAGCGTCTGCCCCCTGGTGGTCAATGTGTGTCACAGCTACAGAATGGTTGAACAGTGGTATGTATATGTGTGTGTATATATATATATATGGCCTGGTGCACGAAATTCATGCATGGTGGTCCATCAGCCCAGCCTGACCCCTCTCACAAACTGGGGACCCTCAGAGGATGTCCTACTGATGGCTTAAGTCAAAGTCTGGCCTACCTCTGTGGGAGGTGACCAGCTGATCAGGGGAAGGCACCAGCACTATCACCCCGCTGCTGCTAGTTATCCACTGTCAGCCACCTCAGCCACTAAGGTGTTTTCATCACAGACTCCAGTCCCTTCATCATGAGAAAATAACAACTTTCTTTAGGCATTTTCAAGATGTCTCTTTCATAGGATGTGACATTTCTTCTTTTTTTATTTATTTTTTATCCTCACCTGAGGATATGTTTCAATTGATTTTTAGAGAGCAGGTAAGAGAGGGAGAGACAGAAACATCAATGTGAGAGGGAAACTTTGATTGGTTGCCTCCAGCATGAACCCTGACCGGGGCCCTGGCCAGGGAGGAGCCTGTAACCTAGGTACATGCCTAGATCAGAAATCAAACCTGAACCCTATGGTCAGCAGGCTGAAGCTCTATCCACTGAGCCAAACTGGCTAGGGTAGGATATGACATTTCTTAACCTCTCCTGCAGCAGTCTTTTTACCCCTTCAGGAGTGTAGTGGAAAAACCCTAGATTACCTTCTTGGATTCTTATTACCCAAGTTACCAAGAACACTGCAAGTGGTGGCATGCAGGGAGTTTAGCCAATGAGTAATCAGAAAAGGTGTTTATGCTTGAACTGGTTTGGCTCAATGGATAGATCATCAGCCTGCAGACTGAAGGATTCCAGGTTTGATTCCTATTAAGGGCATGTACTTTGGTTGGGGCACAACCCCAGTGGGGAGTATGCAGGAGGCAGCTGATCAATGTTTCTCTCATTGATGTTTCCAACTGTCTATCACTCTCTCCTCTTCTTTCTCTCTTTTTTTAAAATAAATTTTTATTGTTCATATTATTACAAATATTCCTCCCCCCCCCCCACCATTGCTCTCCTCCACCAGGTTCCCACCCCACCCTCTGCCCTTTCCCCACTCCCCATTGTCTTCATCCATAGGTGCACAGTTTATGTTCAGTCTCTTCCCACATCCCCCTCTCCCCTTTTCCCCAAGAATCATCAGTTCACTCCCCTTCCATACCTCTGATTCTATTATATTCAACAGTTAATATTGTTCATCAGATTTTTTTTTTAATTTCCTTGGTTTTTAGATTCACTTGTTGATAGTTTACGTATTTGTTGTTCATAATTTTTATCTTTATTTACTTTCTCTTCTGAAAGAACCCCCTTCAGCAATTCATATAATTCTGGTTTGGTGCTGATGAACTCCTTTAGCTTTTTATTATTATTATTATTATTATTATTATTATTATTATCATTATTATTAGTGAAGCTCTTTATCTGACCTTTGATTCTGAGTGATAGCTTTGCTGGATAGATTATCTTTGGCTGTAGGTTCTTACTATTCATCACCTTGAATATTTCTTGCCATTCCTGTCTGGCCTGCATGGTTTCTGTTGAGAAATCAGCTGACAATCATATAGGTGCTCCTTTATAGACCTTTCAGAGCTTCTTTGCTCTTGCTGCTTTTAATGTTCTCTCTTTGTCTTTTGCTCTTGGAATTTTAATTATGATTTGTCTTGGTGTGGTCCTCTTTGGATTCCTTTTGTTTGGAGTTCTGTGCGCTTCCTGGACTTGTAAGTCTAATTCTTTCACCAGGTGGGAGAAGTTTTCTGTCACTATTTCTTTTAGTATGTTTTCAATATCTTGCTCTCTCTCATCTTCTGGGACCCCCATAATTCTGATGTTGGTTCGCTTGAAGTTGTCCCAGAGGTTTCTTACATTACCTTCAATTTTCTGGATTCTTTTGCCTTCTAGCTTCTGTGGAGGAGTATCTTCTGGCTCTTTATGTTCCAAATCTTTGCCTTGATTCTTGCGATCTTGCATTCTGTTTTTAGGACTCTGTATAATATTTTTTATTTCAGACAATGTATTCTTTATTTCTTGTTGATCCCTTATCATTTCTTGTTGATTCCTTATTAATTCTAGTTGATCTCTTTTCATAACCTCATAGGTCTTGTCAATCTTTTCTAGGAAATTCTTGAAAAACCTTATAAGCCTAGATTTGAACTCTATATCCAGTCACTTTTTGTCCTCCATTTCTTTCGTTTGTGATCTATTCCGTTGTCGCATTTCGCAGCTACAGATGGGGCGGAGTTTCAGGGTGGAGCCTATGGCCTTGGCTTCCGTCAGCCCCACCTATGCGGCTCCTGGGTCTCAGGGTCCTTCAGTACTTGTTGCAAGTGCCTCTGAGAGAAAGGTGCCCTCGATTTTCACCTGCTACCAAACAGTCTAGGCTCTCCCCAAACAGTTCAGTTGGTAGTGGTATTGGAGGTGGCATTCAGAGCAGTTTGGAGCCCCTGTCTCCTTCCCGCCAGGGCAATTCTGCAGCACAGCCAACCGTCCCTTCTCTGCGCACAATGTTCACGCCTCTGGGACTGCCTTTCACCGCTCCCTGGGGTTCCGCCTTACAGCCCAGCTCCCTCTGTTTGAGCCTGGGTCCCCGGGGTCTGGCCTAGACCTGGGGTTCAGAGCAGTCGGAACTGGGGCCCAACACAGTCGGAAGCTTTTATCTCCTTCCCGCTAGGGAATGCCAGCCAGGCACTCAGCCTCCTTCCTCTCCGGCTCCCTCTTCTCCACACGCACTGTGTGTCTCCATACCTTAGGCTTTTACAGCTCCTCCGTGCTTCCTTCTGGTTTTCTCCTTGCTTCTCATTGTAGAATTTCTAGTCAGTCAACTTTCCTGTAGTTCTGGGTAATGTCCATTTTATATTTTAGTTGAATTTTATTGAAATTGTTGTGTGTGGCTGCGGCTAGGTGTTTACCTGGGCAGCCATCTTGGATTCTCTCTCCCCTCTTCTCTTTAAAAAAATCAATAAAAATATTTTTTTAAAAAGGTATTTCCTCTGCAGCTCATGAGCAGAGGACCCCCCTGTGTTAAGTCCACTGGGCTAGGAGCATGTCCCATGGCCGGGGGTGGGGTGGGCACACCCCCAAGGTAGAAGCCCTGTGTTGTGTGCACCAGGCGAGGGCTATGGACCTGAGCTGCTGCTTGGCACTGGTGCACACACAAGTGGCCAAGGGCAGGAACATCTTCCCCCTCAGAGCCTGTGTTTGTAGGCCTGGAATGGCTGGGGGTGTTCTGGGACCCTGGCCGCTCAGGGCCTATGTACGGGTCTAAAGGCTAGGAGTGGCCTGGTTCCCGAAAATGTTCCTAGCACCCAGGCTACTTGCTCGGCACCTGCGTAGGGAAATTAACGCATATTTGTTGGGTTAATTTGCATACTCACTCCTAATTGGCTGGTGGGTGTCACGGAGGTATGGTTAATGTGCATCTTTCTCTTTTATTAGTATAAAAGAGTGGTCCCATTAATAAGTCTAGCTGTCCAACTGGCATCACCCATTGTTATTACAATTTAATATAGACCATATTTCCTGTGCTGTACTGTACATTTCATGACTATTTTATAATGACAGCAGAGGTTTTAAGGATAGTATTTCAAGGTTTAATCCTCAGACTTTCCTATCAGAGAGTGGTATGTTATATCCAAAGAAGGTAAGTCTCTTAGTAATAGTTAATAGATTTCACTATTAAAATTTAACCAGAAATGGTCATTTTACTGCAATGTCAAATTATTTATAATGGGAGATAGCTCATATAATTTATCCACTATCCCCTTCCCAATATTAAACATTAGAGACCCAGTACATAAGGATCACCTCAGCCTGGCCTGCACCCTCTCCAATCCAGGACCCCTTGGGGAATGTCTTACTGCTGGTTAAGACCTGATCCCGGTAGCCAGACAACCCTCTTATAATCCAATCCCGGACTGCTGTCTCCTAACTGCTCACCTGCCTGCCAGCCTGATCACCCCTAATTGCCTCTGCCTGCTGGCCTTATCACCCCTAACTGTCCTCCCCTGCTGGCCTAATCACACCTAACCGCCTCTGTTTCGGCCCCCACCACTGTGGCTTTGTCTGGGAGGACCAGACGACTGGAAGATGTCTGGTCAACCTGATTAATTAGCATGTTACCCTTTTATTAGTATAGATGTACTTGTTCATTGTACACATCATAAGAGGGACATCTGACTTTCTTTCCTTCAGTCTTCACTGAAGCATAGCTCATCATGCTTTGTTCTCTCTGGGTATCAGGCCAATGGTCTGTTAGAGCCTTCTGGTATCAGATTCACAGCTTCTAGTTTCCCAGGACTCTCAGTATTTTTAGCTTTCAATGTGGACTTGGGAATCCTGGTCTATTTCCTCGCTATATACTCCAATATTCTGTGAGGCTATACACAGAACTTGTTACCATTATGACCTTTATTTTGGCACAATGTTGAAAGTGGAATTTTTGAGACTTGTAGTCTTCTTCTATACAGGATGGGCAGTAGTCTAGATATTCTTGGATATGTTTTTCATCTATATAAAATTTCTATTACCTACTGCAAATGAAACAGAGGGTTAGGGGAATGAGGTACTGTGTAACTTTGGAATCTAGGCAGCATCAAAACCAATTCCAACATTCTTAGATCCATGACCAATGTATATCCCACACCTCCCCGCACCAATGTATACCCAGCATCCAGGGTGATGCCTAGCATATAGCAGGTGTCCGATGAATTAGCTTCACAAGAAAAATAGGTTTTTCCTGTTCATATAAATATTACACGTTCACTGGAAAGAAAAACAAACAAACAAACAAACAAACAAAAAAGAAAGTGCAGAAAGGTAAACAATAAACACTTGATACTCCACCAACTCTGAAAAAGCCATCATTAATTTTGGAGACCACTCCTTCATTCATGGCTTTCAAAAGCTCACACAAATACATAATTTTACATAGAATTTTGTTCCACACATGCTGCACTTTCATTTCTCTTTTTACTGTCTTTTCCCTTACTCATCACCTATTTCTCCTCTTCTCTGCCTCCCTTCAAGTTAACCAATGTTAACTGTCTGGTGTAGATTCTTCCATACCTGCTTCCATCTAATCTCACACAAATAGAAATGGGTGTAATTATTTAACAAAAATAAAATATACATATACATATCTGTTACTTACTAAAGATTATGGAAATACATTGGAATCAATTATTGTAGATATAACTCATTTAAAAATTACTCTCATGCTATTCCACACATCAGGATATATCACAATTCATCCAACCATTCTCCTATTTTGTCTTTATGTGTATTTTTATGCATTAATGCTGTTATTTCTATGGGACAGACTTCTGGGTCAAAGCTTTTTATTTTTAACTTTTTGGTAAGAGTACATGGTTTCCCGAACACCACTCACTAAAGATCTTTTAATTTTGCCAACTCCATGAAGTTAAAGTGATATCTGAGAGGGTGTTGTAATTTGCATTTCCCTGAACTACTTAAGTTCATAATATTTTCATAGGTTAATGGCCATTTTCAGTTTATCTTCTATCAATAGCCTGCCAGCCAAGAAGGGTTAAAGACTTCAATGTAAAAAATAAAGTTATCAGAATCTTAGAAACAAATTTAGGATACTATGTATAACCTAGGAATTAAGGAGACCCTTTAACTAAAATAGTACATCAAGAAAAAAAGGAAAAATAAAAAATATATATTTTACTATAAAAATAAAAATATGGTGACTTCTATTATATAAAAATATAAAGACAAATGCTAGATTAAGAAAAACAACTGCAACACAGATGACAAAGGATGAATATCTAAAATATATAAGAGCACTTCCAGATTTATTAGACAGACAAACCAATAGAAAAAACAGGCAGAAGTATATAGGCAATTCATTAAAGATAACCTGTTATATGAATAAAGTATCAAATCTGGATGAAGGTTTTTATTTGTCCATTATTGCACACCATTGTGAATTTTCTTATAACTTACAAGATTTAATGTGATTGTTTTCCTCATTCATATGTTTATAGACTATCTTTTTCTGTTTTTTTTTTTTCTGGCAAATCGATTCCTAAAAGTCTTCCCACATTCATTATATATACAGATTATGACTTTTCTTATAGACAATTGGATAGCTTATTATTCTTTATATTAACTGAGTTTCTCTCTGATGTACTCTTTGATGTACAATAAGGCTTGAGCTACTCTTAAAGGTTTTTCCACAGTCATTACATTTATAGGGGTTTTCTCCAGTATGCATCCTCAGGTGTACAGTAAAGTCTGAGTTTGTTCTGAAGGCTTTTCCACATTCTTCACGTTTATAGGACTTCTCCCCAGTATGAATTCGCTGATGTAGAGTTAGTTGTGAGAGGGTAATACAACCTTTTCCACATTCTTTACATGTATAGGGCTTTTCTCCAGTATGTGTTCTCCAATGTACTGTAAGGTATGAACCTCTCCTGAAGGCTTTTCCACACACATTACATTTTTAGGGTTTCTCTCCACTATGGATTTTCTGATGTTCTGTGACATATATCATCTGGCTAAATGCTTTCCCACAGTCATTACATTTAAATGGTTTCTCTCCGGTATGTGTTCTCTGATGGGTATTAAATCCTGAGTTACTTGTGAAAACCTTCCCACATTCATTACATTTATAGGGTTTTTCTCCAGTATGCCTTCTTTGGTGCACAGTAAGCTGTGATGTATTAGTAAAATGCTGTCTCACATTCATTACATTTATATGGTTTTTCTCCAGTATGGGTCCTTTGATGTACAATAAGGTATGACTTAGTCCTGAAGAATTTTCCACAATCACAGCATTTATAGGGTTTCACTCCAGTATGAATTTTCTGATGCTCCTCAAGATTTACCATTTTAGTGAATGCCCTTTCACAGTCAGTACATTTATATGGTTTCTCTCCTGTATGAACCCTCTGATGTACAGTTAAGTGTGATTTTATTCTGAAAGATTCCCCACATTCATCACATAGATAAGGTTTCTCTTCAGTGTGAATTCGTTGATGTATAATTAGAGATGAGGAACGTATGAAGGTCTTTCCACATTCACTACATTTATAAGGTTTCTCTCCTGTATGCATTCTGTGGTGTACTGTAAGGCATGAATAATTAATGAATGCTTTCCCACATTCATTACATTTATAAGGTTTTTCTCCCGTATGAATTCTCTGATGTTCTGTGAAATTTGCTATATGATTGCTTTCCCACATTCATTACATTCATAGGGTTTTTCCCCAGTATGAGTTCTTATATGTACAATAAGGCTTGAATTACTTCTATAGGCTTTTCCACATTCATTACATCTAAAGGGCTTCTCTCCAGTATGAACTCTCTGATGAACATTAAAAAATGTGGTATTTTTAAAGGATTTCCCACACTCATTACATTTATACGGTTTCTCTTCAGTATGGGTCTTCAGATATACACTAAGATATGACTTATTTCTGAAGGCTTTCCCACAATCATTACATTTGTAGGATTTCTCTCCATTGTGAGTTTCTTGATGTCGTGCAAGTTTTGATTAATCACTAAAAGCCTTTCCACATTCACTACATTTATAGAGCTTCTCTCCAGTTTGAATTCTCTGGTGCTGATTAAGGCGTGCACACTGGTTAAAAGATTTTCCACAGATATTACACTGATAAGGTTTTTCCTTAGTATAAATTCTCTGATGTACCATCAGTGATGAAGAAGCAATAAAGGCCTTTCCACATTTGTTACACTTATAGGGTTTTTATCCAGTGTGAATTTTTTTATGTTGACTAAGATATGAAGGCTGACTAAACATTTTCCCACATTCATTACATTCATAAGATTTTTCTTTAGTGTGAGTTCTCTGATGTTGAATGAGTAATGACCTATAACAAAAGGCCTTTTCACATGTACTACATTTATAGGGTTTTTCTTTATTATTGCTTTCCCCCCCCTAAATTAAGTTCTGAAGTAGACCTTATAGCATTGCTGCCTTCTGTATTCTTGCAATATTTCTTCCCCAAATGGGTATCTGTATTCAAATCTAAATTCTCTGTGAAATTTTCCTCATTATTTTGGCATTTGCTGTGGAACTCTTCTGTGATAACTCCTGGTTATGGACAATAAATAGACCCAAATTTAATGCCTTTTTGGCAAGTGTGAACTTTCTTCTGTGTAACTATTCTTTGGCTCTGACTCTCCTGACTATTTTGCAGTCTCAAAATTCTGTCATTCCATCTCCATAATCCTCCCATTCTGGAGTCCCATAGGACATTCTCTGCAAGTTTCTCTACTATGGTCTCCTGTGACAAATCCTCAAAGATATCCTCTGTTAGTATAGCATTCTTGGTTGCTGGTTTGGTCTCCAACTCTGGGGGAGGGGGAAAAGAAAAATCAAATGAATCCATTTTCTATGTTATCACTGAACTGAATAAGAGGAAAACTTGGGCTGACAATGAATATGTTGTTTTTAACTGCTTGCAAATTCACCTTGTTTTCTAGGAAGAAGGAGTTAAAGTTAAGGGAGGCTGGTTGGGAAATGAACCAAAATAGTAAATTCAAGAAGTTTTTATCTATTCAAAAAAGTAATTTATGGTAATGCTCCTAGAATCTAAGTCTCTCAAATATTTCTCTTCTCATTCTCTTTAGAGTCAACTTCAATTTCTCTTTTAAAAAATCCTCTCCGTAGGAAGCTCTTTTCATTGATTTATAGAGAATTGAAGAGAAGAAGAGGGAAAGGGAGAGGGAGAGACCCACATAGACATTTAAAAGATCAGCAGAGGACAGTATGCCATAAAATTTAAATGTTGTTAGATTAGATAGAGCAATCCCTAGATAAACTTAATTTATTGAAACAAAAAGAAATAGGAAAAGTTCTATAATTACAATAGAATAGAAGCCGTAATTAAAATCCTTGCACAATAAAAACTTCAGGTCAACATGGCTTTCCTGGTGAATTCTATGTACCATAAAATATATAACTTTACCCCTCTCTCAACTCTTTATTGTTGTCACAATAAATTGATGGTCTAGCTTTACATTTTATTTAAAATACAGGTGCTATTAAAATAAAATACCTCCATCTTCCCACTACCAGTTGACCTATATCTTCTCCATCTTTTCTAGTGATACAACAGGGGAGGTGGCCTTCCTTTTATTCCATTCTAGATTCCCCCCCTTTCCATCCTCTTTTATCTTTTTAGATACTTTAGTAGCTTTAGCTCCCATGGGATATCTCCAATATCTACTTTTCATTCACTCTTTTTAAAAAGAATAACTAATATATAAAACAACATAAGTAACACATAAGCAAGTATGGATGGCATCATAATAAAATGAATACTTAAATGAAATAGAACACACTTATTTCTTTCCATCTTCACTACTATCATACTTAATCAATGATCTCTTGCCTAGAATAATTTTAACAATCTCTTATGCTCTTAAATTCAATTTCCATAAACAGGGTTATCATTGATTAAAATCTTTCAATGCTTTCACACTCACTTTGATTAAAATCCATACTTCTTAACATCATCTACAAACCCCTAAATAGACAGTCTCCTGTGTCTCTAATCTTATTCTATCCCAGTCTCCCACACACTTATGCTTCATCATAGCAGCTTCTGTTGGTTTCTAGAACACATTACATTCTTTTCTGTATCAGGTTATTTGCCTGGAAGGTTCCTCTTTTCCTCTTCCTATGGCTGGCTTTTTCTCATCCTTCAAGTTTCCACTTGAATGTTATCCTCAGAAGCCTTCCTTGATCATACTATCTGAAGATGGCAATCACATTTCCCATCCCGGTTATTCTTTCATACCTCCCAGTTTATCTCACAACTAAAAGTTATTACTATCACTATTTAGCTTGTTTTTTGTTCACTTACTTATTATTTCTTAAAAAGTAATCTTCATGAGGGCAGGGACCTGGTCCATCTTACTGCTGTAGACTAGTACTTAACTGTGCATGTATAGTTGACTCCATCTTAAAACTGATCTTTCTGAGCCCTTAACCCCATCCCTTTTCCCCTTGGGAAAACCATGAATGTGTATAGAGACTCCAGGTTAATTGTGAATTACCATTAATCCTTCCTCTACCACTAGTCCTTCATCCTATGAAAGGTGCCCTTAATGTTGAGCTTGTCCTGGGGCTAGAGCCTCCATTATCAAGTCCTTTTGTTGTCCTATATCACCTTGTATTCCTTTTATAGTAATAGGTACATTTCTTAGGAAGTTATAGAACAGGTGGTCTGGGGGGTGAATGGGGCAAGGATCTATGCTGTCCAGCACCCACCTAGGCCTGTGTTTCTGTAAGCTCCCTATTAACACTCTTTAAATTGACAAGCCAGACTTGTCTGCTTTGTTCTTTGGCCTCTCAAATCCTTTGGAATTTGGGGGCTGCTTTGCATACACAGTCTTTTCATGAAACACTAACCCAGTTTGCAGTATACAGATGTTTAATAAACACTGATTATATAAATATTTTGATTCTCAACTGATTTTTTTGTTTGTGTTCTTAATTATTTGAAAATCCAAATCTGAGAGATTGTCCATGATATCCAAGCTTATTTGTATTCTCAATTAAGAACCCCTAATGGCCGAAACCGGTTTGGCTCAGCGGTAGAGCGTCAGTCTGCGGACTGAAAGGTCCCAGGTTCGATTCCGGTCAAAGGCATGTACCTGGGTTGCGGGCACATCCACAATAGGGGGTGTGCAAGAGGCAGCTGGTCGATGTTTCTCTCTCATCGATGTTTCTAGCTCTCTATCTCTCTCCCTTCTTCTCTGTAAAAAAATCAATAAAATATATATTTTTTAAAAAAGAACCCTTAATGTTTCTGCAGGCTTAAAGATGAAGAAAGTAAAATAAAGACCAAGTATATTTAGCTTAAAATAAATCAGTGTTGATTCTCAAGAAAGCACTTTCAGAAAAATCAATAAATGAAAACCATATGAGATAATGATTAAACAAAGAAAAAATTATAAATTTAATTGGAGACAATAGAACTGAAAGGAATATTTTATGTATGTTAGAATAAAGAAGGAATAAAGGAACAGTAATTAAAATCCAAGAATGTATGCATCCCTATGTTCATAGCAGCACAATTTACAATAGCTAAGATCTGGAAACAGCCCAAGTGCCAATTAATAGCCGAGTGGATAAAAAAAGCTATGGTACATTTATACCATAGACAACTATACAGCAGTAAAAAAAGAAGGATCTCTTACCCTTTGAGACAGCATGGGGGGACCTGGAGAGTATTATGCTAAGTGAAATAAGCCAGTCAGAGAAATACAAGTATCACATGATCTCACTCATATGTGGCATCTAATGAACTGATGAACAAAATAGATTCAGAGACACAGAAGTATGAAACAGACTGTGGAATCTCAGAGGGAAGATAGGGGTGGGTGGCTGGGTGGGAAAAGATCAACCAAAGAATTTCTATGCATATATGCATAACCCATGGACCTAGACAATAGTGTGGTGAAGGCCTGGGGCAGAGGGTGGGCTAGAAGGGGTCAATGGGGGGGGGTGTAAAGGGAACATATGTAATAGTTTCAACAATAAAGGTTCAATTAAAAAAATCATTAATCCAAGAAAGCAAAATAGGATAGACAGGAACTAAAAGTAGAGGACTAAGAGCGGGGGAGAGGGGAAAAAGAGAAGGAAATTGAGGGAGAGGAAGAAAGGTATACGGACAGAGGAAGAGAAAAAATCTTTTCCTCTGAGATAGCTTTGAGAAAAGATACTCTCTAAAATATTTCAGATATTCTGACTCATCCATGGAATAAATCCCATCTTCCTGGTTCTTATGAACTCACATGGATAGGGGACTCTTGAAATTTCTCTCACTACCACCCATGGTACTTTTTTATCTTCCAAACGAGATATCATATCTGGTTTGGAAACTGTTCAAAAAGAAAAAAAAGAAAAAAAGAAAAAAAAAAAAGAATAGGATTTGATTGTGTCTATGAGAACTATCGTCAAATTCAGTCTCAGCTCTTAATCTCCTGTGTAGAGTGGCTATTGTAGAAGTTCTAGAGATATGCTGTCCAATAACAATTGTCAATAGTTTCATGTAGCTATTTAAATTTGAATTAGTTAAAATTACATAATTTTTAAAATATATTTTATTGATTTTTTACAGAGAGGAAGAGAGAGGGATAGACAGAAACATCGATGACAGAGAATCATCGATCAGCTGCCTCTTGCACACCCCCCACTGGGGATGTGCCCGCAACCAAGGTACATGCCCTTGACCGGAATTGAACCTGAGACCCTTCAGTCCACAGGCCGATGCTCTATCCACTGAGCCAAACCGATTTCGGCAAATTACATAGAATTTAAAACTTAGTTCTTCAATTAGACTAGCCATATTTGAAGTGCTCAAATGGCTAGTGCTTGGCATACAGAATAGCACTGAAGTGGACCATTCCCACCAGTAGAACGTTCTACTGTATAATGGGTGTCACAGAGAATTACAAAGGTATTTTGAAGTTCAACACTATGGCCCCAAGTTTGTTGGGATAACAGATCATGAGAATAATCTACTAAGAAAGAAAAGGAACAAAAAGATACTTATGAGAGTGACTAGAAAAAACTTTAGTTCTAAATCTGAGGAATTGTCAACAATCTATAAGATTCCAATGAAATATATATTTCTTACTCTATAATGGGTAGACAATTTAGTTAAGAGTAAGAAATAGCCAACTCTCAACAATATGCTCCTAAGATTATGAGATTTTAATGCCCAAATTCAGCAAACCTGGTCAAATGGGTAGATGCATATACTTACCCAGGGAGACAAGATTCCTATAATTCTCTAGCATCACATCCCTGTGCAGGCCCCTCTGTGTAGGGTCCATCAACCTCCACTCTTCCAATGTGAAGTCTATAGCCACATCTTTAAATGTCACTGATTCCTAAAATAAAAACATCATGATCACCCAGAGACTATTTAATAAGACCTATTAGGCAGAATAATTCATACAGAAGTGAGGAAGAACTTCAGAAATCAGAATCACCAAATGACTATAGAAGTTAATAAATTCAACCTTTAAAGAATGTATGAATCTTCCCAGTGACAAGAACTTAAAGCCTTAAGAAGAAGCCCATTCTATTTTTAGTTTTATCTACTAGCAGGATTTATTTTTCAGATTAATTCAAATCTGGCTTTCTATAACTTCAAAAAAAAAATTGGTCCTACTATATTATCTGGAGTCACACAGCATGCTTTCCCCCTTCCCTATAAAGTTTTTATAATATTTGATAACAGCTACTAGTTTTCACCCAAAGCATCCTTTCTTTTTAAAAACTCTGGCTTATGTATAATATAAACGCTTTTTCAGTTCCAATCTATAAAATATGGCTTATCAAAAGATAAATTTTGTCATTCAGATAAGAGAAAAAGATTATAAGCTCTCTCTCTGAAAATAAAAAAAATCACTGAACTTTGTGGAATTTCTTTGGTCAGAATATGAAATATATGTGCAACTGTGTAAAAATAAAAGAATCTACCATAAAAAATTTAATCTTAGCTACTAAAAGAAAATAGAGAGCAGGAAACTGGAATAAAAGCCAGAGTCCACTGAAAATTTCTTGTTTTGAAGATTTACTTTTGAACCATGTGAATATAGTATTATAAAAGAAATACTTAAATTCAAAATAATCTATAAGCCTATTTGCTCTAAAAATAAACAAAATTGACATCTTCAAAACATTTCATACCAAAGCCAAGGATATACATGTAGAACAGGTGGTCTGGGAGGTGCACATGGGACATTTGCAAAATTAGACCACATATTAGGTCACAAGCAAAGTCTCCCCAAATTCAAGAAGACTGAAATCATATCAAGCATCTTCTCAGACCACAATGGCATAATATTAAAAATAAGCTACAATAAAAACAATCTAAAAAATCCAAACACTTGCTATTAAACAATGATTGGGCTACCAAAGAGATCAAAGAAGAAATTAAAAACAACCTGGAAACTAACGACAATAAAAACACAACAATTCAAAAATCTATGAAAGCAGTCCTGAGAGGGAAGTTTATAGCTCTACAGGCCTACCCCCCCCCCCCCCAAAAAAAAAAAAAAACACGAGAAAAAATGGTAGTAAATCATCTAACTTTACAGCTTAAATAATTAGAAAGAGCAACAAGAAAAGCCTACTGTAAGCAGAAGGATGGATATAAAAAAGATTAGAGCAGAAATAAATGACATAGGGACAAAAACAAACAAACAAAAAAACCAAAACCAAAAACAAAAAATCAATGAAAGCAAGAGCTAGTTCTTTGAAAGGATAAACAAGATTGATGAACCTCTAGCAAGGCTAACCAAGAAGCAGAAAGAGTACTCAAATAAACAAAATCAGAAATGAAAGAATAGAAATAACAACAGACCCCAGAGAAATAGAAAGGATTGTTAAAAAATACTATGAACAACTCTATTCCAACAACTGGACAATAGGGAGGAAATGGACACATTCCTAGAAAAATACAACCTTCCAAAACTCAATCAGGAAGAATCTAAACATCTCAATAGGCCAATAACTATGGGAAAAAATTGAAACAGTCATAAAAAAGCTTCCACCAAACAAAAGCTCAGGACCAAACGGCTTCACTGGGGATTTTTACCAAACATTCAAGGAAGAACTAAAACATACCTTCTCAGACTATTCCAAAAAATTCAAGAGGAAGAACACTTCCAAAATCCTTCTATGAAGCCAGAATCAGATAAAGACAGCACAATGAAAGAGAATTACAGGCCAATATCCCTCATGAACATAGATGCCAAAATCCTCAACAAAATTCTAGCAAATTGGATCCAGCAGTACATAAGAAAGATCATACACCATGACCAAGTAGGGTTTATCCCAGGAATGCAAGGATGGTACAATATCTGCAAATCAATAAATGTGATACATCACATAAACAAATTGAGAGATAAAAATCACATAGTCATATCAATTGATGTGGAAAAAGTATTTGACAAAATCCAACACCCTTTCTTGATAAAAATCCTCAACAAGGTGGGAATAGAAGGATTAGACCTCAATGTAATAAAAACCATATATGATTTACCCATAGCCAACATCATACTCAATGGGCAAAAATTAAAACCATTTCCTCTAAGAACAGGAACAAGACAGGGATCCTCACTCTCACCACTCCTGTTCTACATAGTATTGGAAGTACTAGCCACTGCGATTAGACAAGAAGAAGAAATAAAAGGCTTCCAAATTGGAAAAGAAGTAAAGCTGTCCTTATTCACAGATGACATGATACTGTACATAGGAAACCCTAAGGACTCCATAAAAAATTATTAGACTTAGTAAATGAATTCAGCAATGTAGGAGGATACAAAATTAACACTAAGAAATCTATGGCATTTCTATACACCAATAGTGAACTACAGAGAGACTGAAAAAGCAATCTCAGGCTAGGGTGTGGCAAACAGCGATAGCTCCCAGCCAGCCAGCTGTCCCTGCGCCTCCAAGCCTCCAACTGCGTCCCCAGCACAGCAAACAATTATTCTTGCGAGCAGCTCTGCAAACAAGCCACCCTCACTTTCTGATCTGATGGCAAACAGTCCAGCTTCTCCCCATAGGAGTTTGGGTCCCACGCATCTCCCCAGCAAATGGATTTCAGAGAAATTGGGAGCTTGTCCCCCTTGGGATTGAAGAAAGCAACGCCCGCTGCCAGCCCAGATCGCACGCACCTCTGTACCTCTGCTTTTTAGAGTTTGTGCACTGAATATTCTTTTCTCTTTCCTTCTATTTGTAGAACTTTCACTCAGCCAGCTTTCCTGTGGTTCTGGGTGATAGATGTTTTGTCTTTTAGTTGTAGTTTTGAAATTGTTGTGCAAGGCAGCAGTTTAGATATTTACCTATGCTGCCATCTTGGGTTCTTCCCCTTATAATTTTCTTAATAACATTTTCTTTTATCTAGCTTACTTTATTGTAAGAATACAATGTATAATATGTCTAATATATAACGTGTTAATTGACTGTGTTATCAGTAATACTTCTGGTCAACAGTAGTTAAATTTTTTGAGAATCAAAAGTTATATGCAGATGTTTCACAGCAGGGATATTGATGCCCCTAACCCCTGAATTGTTAAAGAGTCAATTGTATACTTAACATTAAAAAAGAATCTGTTATAGATTATATTATATTATATGTGCTTCAAAATAATTAGGGTTATAGACAAAAAATAAGATTTTCCATGAATTGATAATTGTTGAAGATGGCAATAGATTCATCAAGATTCATCAAACTACACTCTCTACTTCTGTATAAGTATAGTGCATATTATTTGTCAGGTCCTGATCTAAAGACTTTTTATGTAATGACTGAATCCTCAATAGGGAAAGTATTATCATCTATAATAACCAAAGTGTAATATGCTAATTAGACCAACGTCCTTTTGGACAACCTTCTAGATGAAGCTGGGGCTGTGAGGGAAGCCTGGGTCCAGGATGCCAGAGGGAAGCTGGTGCTACCAGCCAGGAGAAGGCGGCCTATTCTTGCACAAATTTCATGCATCAGGCCTCTAGTCTACAGATAAGGAAATTGAGGCATGGAGAGGGTAAGTGCGTTGCCCAAGTTCACAAGGAGACAAAGTCTAGGTTCAAACCCAGGCAGTTTGGCTCATGGCTTGTTAATCACTGTACTCAATGATCTAGTAAATTAAGATCCCTTATTAACTGACTAATGACGCAAAGGTCTCAAATTATATAGTATTTGGCTAAGGTGTGCTCTATATCAGAAGAAACACATTATCTCAGGAGTGTTTTCTGTCAGATACATATGCCTATTAAACTATTTAAATCTTTTATTTGCATCTCAAACTTTGCAAAGCATGTTTTATATAATTTTGCTAATGATAAAATATGGCTAATGTGGGAGACTACAGTTCATAAACTCTATTGCTAATCATTTCACACAAATATTACAATAATTTTTTTAAAATTACAATAAATTTACTACCGTTTCCCCCAAAATAAGACAGTGTCTTATAATTTTTTCTCCCAAAGTTGTGCTAGGTCTTATTTTCAGGGGATATCTTTCCATGCACTAGGTCTTATTTTCGAAGGATGTCTTATTTTTGGGGAAACATGGTAGCTGTTTTCTTTTGCAATTAAGAGCTAATCCCCAGGAAAAATCCAAGAAGGCCTTTAGCTCTCACCTCTGGTTTACTTTGAAGTTCTCTACAAGCAAGAAGTAAAGGGTAAGTCAAAGTTGTAAACTGCCTGTTTAAGAGTAGAAGATATGTCAAACACAAACAAAAGCCCTTTGGTAAATGCTGGAAGATTTAGTGGCTTATGATTTTAAGGAAATCTATGTCCAATCATTAACTAATTACTATGTTAATCAGAGATTTCAGTGGCCATACATGATATAGAATACAATCTTTACTGAATTAGTCCAGAAGAGTCACTAAATAAACAAAATAGCAGCAGCAGTAACTACAACAAATTGCAACAACAAATCTTGGTGAGGGGAGAATCTGATTTCCAGAGTGGCCACATTGTATTATTTAAAATACTATATTTTCAACAAAAATTACAAGACACACAAAGAAAAGGAAAGGCATGGACCAAAATAGTAAAAGCAAGATAAACAAACAAACAAACAAACACACCAACAATGGAAACTGTTGAGGAAGGCAAGAAGTTATACTCAATAAATAAAAACTGTTATAAATATATTGAAAAATGTAAAGAAAACCAGGTCTAAAAATTAAAAGAAATGATGATATCTCATTAAATAGAAATTATAGAGTTGATACAATAACACAAATTAAATGAAATATTCACTAGAAAGTTTCAGTGAAAGGAAACAGCAAATTTGAATAGCACAATGGTCTGAATATTTGTGTCTCCCAAATTGATACGGTGAAATCCTATTGCCCAAATGTAATGGTCTTAAGAGATGGTGCCTTTGGGAAGTGATTAAGTCATGAAGGTAAGACTCTCATGAATGAGATTAGGGTCTTACAAAAAAAGAGACTCCAGAGAGACCTCTAGGTCCATCTACCATGTAACGAATGATGAAAAGTCTGTGACTTTAGATGAGAGCCCTCATCTGGCCAAGCTGGCACCCTGATTTTGAACGTCTAGTCTCCAGAACGATGAGAAATAAATTTCATCCCATTTAGGAAACAGGCATGTGTCTTGCCTCTTGTCCTAGTCCCAGAGCCTGTAAAGGGGAGCCCACAGGGCTGGCTGGGGAAGAAGCAGAAAGTTTGTTGTAGAAGGAACAGGGATCATATGAATTTTTAAACATAGAAAGGGAGAAGGAATCACTTGAAAAAAACACTGTGTATTGTATTTTTTTAGGCCTAATGAAAGAACAAAGCATGCATAATGGAATCCAACTCTTGGGAGATATCAAAAAGGAAAGTTTCAAGTCATTTCTTATATAAAATAGCTGTTCAAATTAACACACAACCATTTCAGTCTTTCTAAATAAAAGTGTTTTTTTTTTAAACTTCAAAAATTTCTTTTGTTGTTTATAAGCCATCCAATCTGCTGTGTCTTGCTACGGAAGCCTGAACAGACGAAGATAATCAGGCAGAAAAAATAATTGGTGACCTTGAAGAAAGATCAATTGAGATTATCCTGACTGTGCACCAGAAGTAAAAAAGAATGAAAAAAAAATGAACAGAGATTCTGTAGGTCAACAAGAATACCAATATTGGGAGTCCAAGGAGAGGAAAGAAAGAAATGGGCAGAAAGAAAACTTAAAGACATAATGGCACAAAACTTCCTTAATTTGATGAAAAACATTAACTAACATTCATATACAAGAATCTCAATAAACACCAACTAGGACAAAATCAAAGAGATCCATGCCTAGATATATCACAATCAAATGGTAAAAGACAAAGAGAGAATCTTCAAAGCAGCAAGAGAGAAGGGACTCAATGTACAAGGGATCCTCAATAGACTGTCAGCTAATTTCTCATCAGACATCATTGATGCTATGAGGCAGTGATATAACATCCAGAATGCTGAAAGAAAAAAATATCAACAAAGAATTCTATATGCAGCAAAATATCCTTAAAAATTATAAACAAAAACTGAGAGAATTCACTGCTACCAGATCTGGGGCCTACAATAAATATTAAAGGGTATCCCTCAAGTGAAATGAAAGGATTTGTCAGGTCCTGATCTAAAGACTTTTTATGTAATGACTGAATCCTCAATAGGGAAAGTATTAGATAGTAACACAAACCTATATGAAGAAAAAATACCAGTAAAGATAACTAAAGAAATAAAATATATACATAAAATATATTAAAAAATATATGTATATATTTTAAATATATTTTATTGATTTTTTACAGAGAGGAAGAGAGGGGGATAGAGAGCTAGAAACGTCGATGAGAGAGAAACATTGACCAGCTGCCTCTTGCACACCCCCTACCAGGGATGTGCCCGCAACCAAGATACATGCCCTTGACCGGAATTGAACCAGGACCTTCCAGTCCCCAGGCCGACGCTCTATCCACTGAGCCAAACTGGTCCCGGACCATTTTCAATAATGGATAGAACAACAATGCATAGGATCAGCAAGGAAAGAGATAACTTGAATAAAATACTATGAACAAGCTAGACATCTATACAACACCAAGACACTCAACAACAGCAGAACATATATTTTTTTGCAAGTGTACATGAATATTCTCCAGGAGTGACAATATGGTAGGACACAAAACAAGTTCCAATAAATTTTGTGGAAAGAAGATACTGACCAAGAGGGGCTCCTGGTGGCTAAGAGGGATAAAAGTCACAAAAAAGCTAACATTCTTTCTACACAGGGGCATTTCACACAAACTGCACTTCAGGGAGAAACCTGAACTGAACTGCCTGCCTCTGCACTGAACTACCTGCCTGCCGTGTTCCTGCCGTCTGATCCAGCCCTTATGAATGAGTTTCAGGAATCCAATTTCAACAACAAAAAAATTAGAATGAAGATAAACAAAATAGAGAATAGAAAGACAAAAGAGAAAATCAACAAATGCAAAGTTTGGTTATTTGAAAAGATTACAAAATGACAAACACTTGGATTGACTAAGAAAGAAAAGAAGACTCAAATGACTGAAGTCAGACACGAAAAAGGAGACATTACCTTATAGAAATAATAGGATTATAAAGGACTAATATGAACAACTATCATATTTTTCGGACCATAAGACGCACTTTTCCCCCCCCAGAGTGGGGGGAAAAAGTCCCTGCGTCTTATGGTCCAAATATAGCCTACACATATACTTTAAAAAAAAAGTTTTTTTACTTGCCCGGCTCTGTGTGGTCTCTGTGTGCTTGCCCGGCTCTGAAATGGTTCTAAATGCTGCTGTTTACTTTACAGGGTTGATTACATGTGTTTATGACTGTGATGTTGGGTTTTAATGCACATAAAATATTTTAGGACGCTATTTGTTTCAGAATCTTTTTTTCTTCATTTCCCTTCTCTAAAAACTGGTGCGTCTTATGGTCCGGAGCGTCTTATGGTCCGAAAAATACGGTATATGCCAACAAATTAGATAACGTAGATGAAAAAAATAGACAGATTCCTAGTAAGATGCAAACTACCAAAACTGACTCAAGGCAAAGAAAATCTAAATAGATATATAAATTAACTCCCTATAAATAAAAGTCCAGGTTCAAATGGCTTCACTGGTGAGATCTACCAAACATTTTCAGAAGAATTAACAAAAATCCTTCACTAACTCTTTCAAAAAATAAAAGGAAATATTGATAATTCCCAACTCATTCTATGGTGCCAGTATTACCAAAGTAGAAAAAGGACATTACAGAACACCACAGGCCAATATCTCTTATGAACATACTAGAGGCCTGGTGCATGAAAATTCATGCACTGGAGGACGGGTCCCTCAGCCTCGCCTGCCCCCATTCATAGTCTGGGAGCCCTTAGGGGCAGGAGGCAACCCGATGATCAGAGGAAGGCAACGCCCCATCACACTTCTGCTGTTGCTGCCACTGCCGGCAGCGCAAGCCTTGGCTGGCCCTGGGTACCTGAGCCTTGGGCAGCCCTGGGAGGCTGGGGAGCTGCCATCTGAAGCTTGCCTGCAGTCGGGCTGGCCCTTAAGGGCTGAGAGGACTGGGGGACTCCATAGGTACGCATGCAGAGCTATTGGGCCCGCCTGCTGCCCCAGGGGCTGAGGGGAGTGGGCGCCGCCATCTTCTGGCGGTGGGTGCCACCATCTTTGAGGGTGGGGCAGTCGATTAGCATATTCCCTCTTTATTAGATAGGATACACAGAATTCTCAACAAAGCTCTAGCAAACTGAATCCAGAAACAAATAAGCAATCATAAATACCACAGCCAAATTGGATTTGTCCAGGAATACAAAGTTGATCTACTATCTGAAAATCAATCAAAGTAATACACCATATTAATATCAATAGAATAAAGAACAGAAATCACACAATCATCTTAACAGACTCAGAAAAAGTATTTGACAAAATTGAATAAACCAGAAATAGAAGCAAACTTTGTCAATATGATTAAGACTATCTATGAAAACCCAAATCTAACATCAAACTTTAGTGAACAGTCATATACATTACTCCCGAGACCATAAAAACAAAGATGTCCTCTTTTCTCACTGCAACGTTGTACTGTAAGGGAAATTAGACAAGAAAGAGAAATAAAAGGTATCTAGATTGGAAAGGAACACATTTCTATTTGCAAATGATATCATCTCTATTTAGAGATGACATTTTCTTGCATATGGAAAACCCACACATACACATACACAAAAACCTGTAAGAACTAAAACTAGTTCAGCAAGGATCAGGATACAAGATCAATATACTTAAGTCAATTATTTTTACACACTAGCAATGAGCATTCAATAAAGAAATGTAGAAAAAAAAATCTACTCAAAGTAGCAACTAACACCCAACTTCCACCAAAAAAAAAACAAACAAAAAACCACCCCAGGAATAAATTAACAAAAGATATGCAAGACTTGTATACTGAAAAATACAAAACATCACTAAAAGAACCCTCTCTCCCCACACACAAAATAAGAATACATCCCATATACTATTGGAAAACTTAATATTGTTAAGATAGCAATAGTCCCAAAACTGATGAACAGATTCAACACAATTCCATCTGCTTTTTTTTTGGGGGGGGGGGGCAGAAATAGAAATATTAAAAATTATTAAATAATTGGTTCTACTCAAATTATAATTAAAGCTAACTTCAGTGCTTATAAACAGAATGCAGAAATTAAGGAAGAGCCAGAGAGAATTAATCTTCTGCCAAGGACTCACTCTGTCAGGAGAACAAAAAGAAACCATATAGAAAATTATGGTATTTTCCTAAGGTTCATAATTCAAAGTCTGAACTAACACATAACTTATATTAAAGTCTAAAGAGACATATGTTAAAGAACACTTTAAGAAGCATTGGTCCAGTAATGTTTCAAAAAATTAATGTAAAGACTGAACCTCAGGATGTATTTTCTCATAAAAACAAAAAGGAAAACTCATATTTACACAAACCATATTTGGAATAAAATTTTTTGAAACTTTCAAAGTATAATTTTCAAAAACATCTCTATATAAGCACTGACGATCTGGCTGGTACATGACCTGCACTAGCAATTTAAAAATAAACATTGACCCACACATGCATGATACATATAAAACGCTTGCTGGTGCCAATTGCACACATGTGTTCAATCTGTCATTGTCAATTGTGAATTTGGTTGTTTTTGTTGACATTCAACATGGACCACATCGTGATTTATTCATTGACTGCTCAACCATCCAACCGACCAGCCGGTACACGACACTCACTGGCAATTTAAAAATAAACACTGATTCATGTATGTATGATACATGTAAAGCTCTTGCTGGCGCCAATCACATGTATGTTTTAATTTTAAAATACTACTAGACCATCTGTGGGATTATGACTGAACGCCTCTAAGTCAGAATCCCGCCCAGGCAGAGCCTTCGTTGGTCTCGGATATCTCCCTCGCAGTCCCCGCTGGCGGGCAGTGGCATCCACCAGCCTCACCACGGTGGCGCGGCGTGCTCCGCTGCGTGTCAGAATCTGGGTCCTATGCAGAGAACCCTTCGTCCTGGGAAACGGGATGTGCCACCACGCCCTTCACGCAACACACGTTTGTGGGGAACCTGGCAGTAAACCATTCGTAGACAACCTGCTTCTGGGTCAGGGTTTTGTACGTAGCAGAGCAGCTCCCTCGCTGCGATCTATTGAAAGTCAGGCCTCAACACAAGGGTTTGTAAAAAAAATAAAAAAGAAAGAAAAAAGAAAAAAGAAAAACTAAAAAAAGAAAAAGAAAAAAATAAATAAAATAAAATACTAGTAGAGGGCTGGTGCATGGATTTATGCATTAGTGGGTCTCGCAGCCTGGCCTGCACCCTTTCGCAATCTAAACAAATTAAACTCATCTTAAGGATGAATAGGAACTGATGTTGATGTATTCTTGATATTTTTAATGTATTGGGTCTTGCAATGTGAAGCAAGAATCAGACCATGTGATACAGGATACTTCATTAGCAATTATGATGTGACTATCTGCCAATTATGGCTGCCAGTACTGAGAGAAATGAAACTTGTCAAATTAATGCTACCAGCCCTGGGATTACAATAGCTATCACTTAGGATGGTATTAATTGTGAACATGCAATGGACTGCGAACATTATAAGTTGGGGGCAGTAAAAGAGCATTCTATTTATTTCCCTTACATACCTTTACCAATTCTGGTTCTTCTGCCTGAAGATGATCTTCATCTGGCTGGGAAACTTCAGGACTCTAGCACATGTGTCAAACACAAGGCCCTCGGGCCAAATCCGTCCCGCCAGGCCTTGCAATGTGGCCCGCACCGCGCTGTCATCACTGCACTCCGCTGCGTTTCCATCACAATGACAGTTTATGACTGTTCAGTAAACCATTCGGCCCGCGATTTAGGCTGGATTTTAGATTTTGGCCCCTTCTCTGATTGAGTTCGACACCCCTACAGGGATACAGGATAAGAACACTCAATAATAGGCTGCCTCTAACCTCCTACAGAGCCTCAAAAAGCACCCACAGTCCACTGTGGATGTAGTATATATGGGATGACCTCTTTTACTGTTTTATTTAGGGCTGGCTGATATCAAGGTCCCAAAGTAACATCCAGTCATAATCTCCTTTCACCTTGTTTGAAACTATTAACACACACACACACACACACACACACACACAGACACACAATAGGCTTTTAACAAAGAACCTATCAAGATAAAACTAAACTTACAATAAGAGGCCTTTAGATACTACATAATTCTCCTTTTTCATAAGGGGATGGACTCTATTCCTCAGAAAGCATCCATCTTGCTCAAGAATAATATTCAAAATCTATCAACATCATCTGTTTTCTACAGTTGGATCATTACAGTGTTGGGGAGGGCAGCACGTCTTGGTACTAAGGAAATATTTTCAGGGACCTCTCATAACATTGTTTTCTTCCAAACCTTAGAAACTGTCTCTCTACAAGGGCCTGATTTTATAGATGAAATGAAATTTTACTATACATTCTTGTAGCGCTTATCAATTTTAGATTTTGAGTCATTTAAAAAATATATGAGTAAAGGTATTTACTTAAATTTCATTGAGAAAAACGTTATCTTAACTCTCCCCTCCCAAGTTGGTACAATGATATGAACTTCAACCTCTGATAATGAGGGATGGGTTTGATCAGGCCAATACTACTAGTAGACAGATACTTTGGGTCTACTAATTAAGTCTAATATTTTTGCTTTTATTAATCTTTTCAAGGGTATGTTTTAAGGACTAGTTACATGTTATATATATGACTACGAAGAATAAGAGATCACTACTACAGGTTATTATGGATCATACCATAACAAATTCTATTTGTAGGCAGTACCTTTCTTCTGAATCTGTATATTTCAAAAGTCACTGCTAAAACACAGCTTTTATCACATTAATACCCATCTCAAACACCTGTGCATGCGCATGCGCACGCGCGCACACACACACTTCAATGTCTTCAGAGAAACATTAAAAAATTCAGCTTAAATATCTCATTTCCACTATTTTTCAATTTTCCATCTTGAACCACCAGCTCACCCACTGTTTCTCTGCCTGAATCTTGCCCTAACTCCTTTCTCACTTGAAGTACCTTCACAAATACTTTAATAATTTAAACTCCTATTTATAATTGAATACCAGATTGAATCTATCCCCATGAGCTTTCCATGACCAATTTAGCGTATACTAAATTCCCATTTTTTCCCTTACATAGAACTCATCATCTTTATCATATTGCTAAGCAGCTATTACTTACCAAAATAAATTAGGTAACTATTTCTTTTGTGCCTCATCTCAATGAAATTGTAAGCTGCCTATAGCTATGTACTGTGTCTTAAACTTCTTCTTTTCTCCATGTCATCTATTATGCTTCATCACTTCTTAATGAGTAAAAAAGAGGAAATCACTGAGAGTGGGCACAAGGGGAATGCTCCCTATGAATTAAGAGACTGAGTGTGTGTGTGTGTGTGTGTGTGTGTGTGTGTGTGTACATTTATTTTTCCCCAAAATTTTCTAAGTGAAATTTTCCAATAGAAAAATATCCCATTTGGCTACCCCATAAATCAGTGAAATCTCCTGGAAACAATACACATTTAACATCGTAAGTAAATTCTCAGACTGCCCATCATATCTAAAGATAGCCCTAATATTTTTTAAAAGATCTTGAAATTTGCTTCAGTATGTGTGTTGAATCTTCCTATAGATTGCAGCCTTTACTCACAAATCAAACAACTGGATTCAGTTACCAGGAAAAATGTGGGCAAGGTAGAGAAGTCACAAGACTTCAGGAAAAGACGCCTTCAAACCCAGACAGCAGATCAGAAACAAAGGAAACCCAAACTTACCAGAGATCCAGCTGAAGAAATCACAGCAGCCATGATCTCTGCCTTTTTGTTCCCCTCCTTAGGAGTAGAGTCCTACAGACATGTCTGAGAAAGAGAAATAAGCCATGAAAACCAGTCCTGCCTTGGCAATCTCAGACCTACCTTGTTGGAGTCCTGACATGCAAGTAAGTATGACTTCCATGAAGAACACAGTATTAACCCCCAAGATCAGATTTTTTTTCTCCTGGAGATCTTGAGATTTTTATTACTATTAAATGTAGTCACACATAGGAGGCCAAACATTGTGCAAGAAGCTTTTAAAATACTTCTCATTTGATCTTCACATCAAGCCAATGGGAATTATATGTATAAATGAGAAAACTAAGGATTAGAAAAATTAATTTACTTATCCTAAGCCATCCAGGACTCCAAATCAGTCTAATTCCAACATCCACAATGTTGGAAGCTACCCATTGTCTTCACTTTCAGAAAAGTATAAACAAGGAGCCTAGAATGCTGGTGAACCTTGAGCTCTGGCAAGGGCCAAAGCTATGCACTAATTGTTTAGTTGAGACAATGGTGACTCAAGCAATTTCCTGACCAAATAGTCTCAGAGTAAATATTTACTGACCTTTAAGATAGTCTGACTGTTACCAGAATTGCCTGTCTAAGGGCAATATGTGTATCTAAAATTGAATAGAAGGTTGGCAGGGCCTGAGCACCAGCCAAGTCCTTCCTTAGAGTTGGACTCTCTGCCTGGCCCCCCATGATTTCCAAATTCTTATTTCTTATCTAGTCTTGTCATTTGCCTGTGACCCTTCTCCAGGTCTTGAACCCAAGCCACGCGGGACATGGCATCTCACATCACACCTTTCCCACTAAATCAGCTTGTGATGTGAAAATGGAGACAGAGCAACTACCTGCTACCTCTTTTTCTTTTTTATAATGATTCTTTAAAAAAATATCTTTATTGATTTCAGAGAAGAAGGGAGAGGGAAAGAGAGATAGAAACATCAATGATGAGAGAGATGGGATCATTTCCTGCACCATTGGGATCAAGCCTACAACTCAGGTATGTGCCCTTGACCAGAATTGAACCTGGGACCTTTCAGTCTACAAGCTGATGCTCTATCCCACATGTGTCAAACACAAGGCCCTCGGGCCAAATCCGTCCGGCCAGGCCTTGCAATGTGGCCCGCACCGCGCTGTCATCACTGCACTCCGCTGCGTTTCCATCACAATGACAGTTTATGACTGTTCAGTAAACCATTCGGCCCGCGATTTAGGCTGGATTTTAAATTTTGGCCCCTTCTCTGATTGAGTTTGACACCCCTACAGTCTATCCAGTGAGCCAAACCAGCTAGGGCTACCTGATACCTCTTATTCCTTGAACCTTAGGAATATTTGAACTACGTAAAATAACCTTTGGACTGGGCCACAGCAACAATGTCTTAAAAAACAATTGTTTGTAAATCAACAGGAAAAGCAGACATCCTGACCAGAAGGTCTGAGGATTCTTTCTAAAGACCAAATCAGTAAGCAACCATGCGGAACTAAAGAGGAACTCAGCTTGTTAGCAGCAGTTGCCTGGCCCCTCTGCTAGAGACTGTCTGCTTAACCTGTCAAATCTGCTCCTGCCCTGAATGGACACCTGGCTTCCCTAAGATTCAGTACTGAGCTTTTGCTCAATAAACATAGCAAATTTTAATCTAATCTGAAATGATATGACTATCTTCTGAAAAACAAGAATTATAATAAATAAAGCAAGGCTATTATAAATTCAAAGAACATTAGAGATATAGAGTAGTATATTGAAACATGCACTCAAAAGTTATTTTCAAGCATTCATGCAGCACTTGCTGAAATTAATGTTACTGACCAAGGAAAATATAAATAAAGAAGAAATGGAATACACTACATTTTCTAACCATGATATGGTAGAATTACAAATATAAATGGAAGTTTGAAGGGAGAAGGGAAAACCCCATAACACCTGGAAATTAAAGTAAACCTTCCTAAATAGCTAGTAAGTCAGAGAGAGAACTTTGAGTTAGAAAATAAGAATATTATAGATTTAAAATGCATGGGTTGCTGCCAAAGCTTTTTTTTTTTTTATAATATATTTTATTGATTTTGTACAGAGAGGAAGGGAGAGAGCTAGAAACATCGATGAAGGAGAGTCATCGATCAGCTGCCTCTTGCACACCCCTACTGGGGATATGCCTGCAACCAAGGTACATGCCCTTGACCGGAATCCAACCCGGGTCCCTTCAGTCCCCAAGCCGACACTCTATTCACTGAGCCAAACTGGTCTTGGCCAAAGCTTTAAAGAGAATAAATTTATATCCCTAAATACTTTCAGTAAAAAATTTTAGAATTAATGAAAATATTAAACATTCAACTGAAGAGAAATAATTAACAAGCCATAAAGAAGAAACAATAAAGAAATAAACCAATGAATAAGAAAATAATCAAACAAAAATAGCTGTCAAAGGCAGAAGCTGATTCTCTAAATATTGAAATATAGAAGCCACAGACAAGTCAAAAAGAAAAAAAATACCAATAAGCCAAACAGAAACAAGATAAAATGTCATAAAACAGTATGAGAAAAAAAATCCCAAAGAACAATTTTTGTTAAAAATTTTCTAAAATGGACTCAAACAGCAGAATACTTAAGTCGGCCAACATAGCAGAGACTGCTCATTGCCTTCCAACACCCAGTCTCCCTTTCTACTTGACCGAGGCTTAAAGTCTCAGTGGGCCACAAGGTCACCTGGCTAGAGACATTCCCTGGCCTCCTTGCAGCCAGGTTTGCCATGCCACTATATTTCCAGCAAATGGGATCAGAATAAAAGAGATGCTATGCAATTTCCAGGTCACACCTTTAAAAGGGAGCTGCTTGCCCTCCAGTTCTCTGTCTCCCCTCCCAATGGCCTGAAATACACAGTAGGAGAGTGTTCCAGCTTCCACCATAGGGAGGACAACCCCCTAGAAGTGGCGGAGCAAAAAGATGGATCAAACCTGGTTTCTAGATGAGCTCATGGACCAGAGCTGCCTCCCTGACCCACCCTCATCACTGCCAGCCACCTACCAACTCAGACTTTTACATGAAAAAGGAACTGTCTTTCTTGTCCAAACCACTTGGACAACTCTGTTAAAGGTGCAAAACTAAATTCCTAGCCAACAGAGTGAATGACTATGAAATAAAAAATTAAAAGTATTAGGTAGTAAGCAGGAGGGAGGGAGAGAGAGAGAGAGAGAGAGAGAGAGAGAGAGAGAGAGAGAGAGAGAGAGAGAGAGAGAGAGCGCGCGAGCGAGCAGGGTTTAGATAAAAAAAAAAAAAAAAAGCGAATATCTTAAGAATGTAGAGTTTATTCCATGACACTAGGGGGATTCACTAGATACAATGAAAAGATTTTGGTGGAAGAGAAACAATAAGAAGCTGAGGGAGAAAAACACAGTGTAATGTGGAGGTAAGACTTGAATTAAAGAATCATCTGAGCGAATTCCTATATTGAAGCCTCAGGTTACCTCTATACCAGTGTTTCTCTACCTTTGTTCAGGTCATGATACCTTTGGCAGATCTCATGAAAATTATAACTCTTCTCCCAGAAAATTCCCACATATAATTATAAGGTTCTTGAATCTGAGGACTGAAAAAGCTCACGAGGCATGTTCATTAAAAAGGAAATTATTTGGCCCCATCCCAGATCTAGATCAGGACCTCTACGCTAGGCCTGAGGAACAGGAATTTACATTGTCAACCAGTACGTTGCTAAACACTGTTCTAAAGATAACTTCTGAAACCCAAATTAAAAACCCTTCTTCACAAACTTGAAAATCCAATTGAAATGTTTTACCAAAAGGTTTCTCGAGTCCAGGCACTGCTGGGTCCTGCCTTCGCTCCCTCAGCAGAGACTCTTCATGCTTGGTTTTTGAACCACTCTTCATCTCACAGCCCAGCAGCAGAACCTGTGCCAAGTTTAAACACAATTTAAAAGAATAACTGATTCTAGCTCTCTATCTCTCTTCCTTCCTCTCTGTAAAAAATCAATAAAATATATTAAAAAGAGAGAGAGAGAGAGAGGTACCCAGTAGATAGAGTGACTTTAGATGAATTAATGTCAGTCCATCCATTGTACTTAGGAAGTAGAGAATTTAGGTGCACACATGGGTAAGTTGATACATTTGATCATGGAAATAAGAGCGAGTTCTCTTCAGATTGTTTCTGACTACTTTAAGGAGCTCATAGTCTAGTGGGGGATTTGGATAATAAGCATACAATGTTTACATGTGCTAATATAAAATAAGTTCTATTACAGAGTTATGTGTAATATCTTAGGGGAGTCAAGGCTTTGGCTCAGGAAAGGCTCCATGGGCTAGATGAGGCCTGAGATGAGTCTTAAGGAATGAGTAGTGGTTACACCAATGAAGAAGGAATGGAAAACAATTCAAGGTAGAAAGATTGCCAATAACAAAGGCACAAATGAATCAAACACCATGGTAGGACAGGACCAAGCACAAAAAAGTGTTCAGTAGTTACTGGTGTTAATTAAATCACTGGTGTTTTCAAGGACTTATTTAGTGTGACTAGAGACCAGAGATGAAGCCAGAAAGTACTATGCAGCTGTCAGTTATCCAAGTGTTAAGTTAATCACTATGAAACAGCAGAGTCAAGGGACAAGGTGCTGAAAACTATATTCTGGAAGAGACATTAAAGATCTGGAAAATTTAGGAAACAACCAAGATGGTAAGTTCCTTAGCATCTTAAATGCTTCTCCTATTGATGGACTGTAACACTTTGTCTTAAGAATATTCTGGTTGACTCATAGTTCACAAATTATTTTTGAACTAAGATTGAATTTATCCTTGGGGCCGAGACCGGTTTGGCTCAGTGGTAGAGCGTCAGTCTGCGGACTGAAAGATCCCGGGTTCGATTCCGGTCAAGGGCATGTACCTTGGTTGCGGGCACATCTCCAGTAGGGGGTGTACAAGAGGCAGCTGGTCGATGTTTCTCTCTCATCAACGTTTCTAGCTCTCTTCTCCTCTCTGTAAAAAATCAATAAAATGAAAATAAAATAAAATAATAACTGAATCTGTTATAACAAATATTAACAATGGCTACATATCAACACCAGTAGATCTTAACTTTGGGGGGATCCATTTGAGAATCTGACCTTGTCCACAGAATAATGCACATATTATTTCAGGCAGTTTGAAGCCCGACCCTTTCAAACCTATCCACTGACCCTCAAGTTAAGAAGCCCAGTTTTATATGGTTGGAAAAAAAAAAAAAAAAGGCTAAAAAATAACAAGGGAAAACTATTTTTTCCAAAACACTGCTTATGTGGTTTAAGATATTTTCAATTCTAAGGAACTACAGCAATGGCTTTCTGCATCTTTTAAAAAAGTATATATATATTTTACAGAGAGGAAGAGCGAGGGATAGAGAGCTAGAAACATCAATGAGAAAGAAACATCAATCAGCTGCCTCTTGCACACACACACCCCCCCTCCCCCACTGGAGATGTGGCCGAAATCAAGGTATATGCCCTTGACCGGAATCGAACCTGGGACCTTTCAGTCTGCAGGCTGACCCTCTATCCACTGAGCCAAACCGGTTTTGGCGCTTTCTGCATCTTTAAAACTTTTTAAAGAATGACCTGAATCATTTTTTTTTTAATTTGTAAAGACTAATTTCTCCTTGGCAATATGTCAGTAGATAATGCTAGTCTAATATGTTTAACAACCAAACTACAACAAACGTGTTTTCAATTTTATAATCAGAAAAACAAAGGTATTTAAAATAATATATATATGACTTTGGTACAGGTGTAAAAGTCCAGTAAAATTCCAGAGTAGCTTGCACACCCCCAGCTTCTAATATTGGTTTGGCTACTGTGGAAATGTGATTATAAGCAAGTCACTTAAGCATAACGAATCAGACATTAACAAATGAGACTAACCATATAATGTTTATTCTACTTTTGCCTTTGACATTGTGCAGAAGAAATTAGGCCAACGTTTCCTCAGAGTCATAGTGTCCTAGCTAATTGTTTCTGGTTGTTGTGACTTGTCCCAAGCCGTCTTCCCAAGCTCTGCAGAAGTATCAGACTTAAGAAGCTTCACTTGCTGTGGCTCCTAAGCCAGTGCAGCTATTTAAAATTAATGAGAACTTGAGCGCCATGGACCCGAGAAGCATTTCCCAACTAAAAAAATGCCACTGTCAGGTCAGCGAGAGGGGAGCGATTTAAAGGTGGTTATTTGAAATGCCGTGAAATGAGCACTCAAGGAAAAGGTGGCTGGGTTACCCAGGGCAGGAGATCGTCCACCTGTCAGGTCGCTCAACGGGAAACCCAGCTCCATCCTGCGGGTTCAGAAGCCAGGTCAGAGACTGTCTGTCCCTCCGCAGCCTCGCCCTCAGCCTCACCCTCTTCCCGGACTGCCCTGCTCTGCCCCGGCGGGGACCAGCGCTGACCGCCCAGCCCCGCGCGCCGGGGCCCGATCGCGTCGGGCAGGAGGCCGAGCGGACACTGAGTGGACCTGGCCGCAGGAGGCCCAGCCCCAGCCGCCCCAGGGCGGGCCTGCGGGTACTGGGCTCTGCAGGGGCGGCCACGCCCGCGCGCCCGGCGACAGCGCCCGGAGGTGCGGCCGTTCAGACCCGGCGTCGGGGCGTGAGTACCTAGCGGCCTCACTGCGCACGCGCGAAGGCCCGGCCGCGGAGCAGGGCGGGAGCGGCCCGGCCCGGGCGCCGAGTGGACGCGGCTCCCTGCTCGACAATGCGCCTGCGCGGCGGCGTGGGAACTACAGCGCCCAGAGCCCTCAGCGCCTCACCTTGTTCTCATTTATGAGGGAGTTGGCTGTGTTTATCGTGAATTTGAATGACCTGGAAATTCAATCAAATTGAGTAAGTTTTTGTATTGAAAGGCCACAACTGTGTATGAAGCCCTACACAAGACAATAGCGTCACTAGGAGGAATGACACAATCTTTGCCTCAGAACATTTCTCTGTGACTAAGGAAAGAGCCGCTAGGACCGCAGCCTCCCGTGACGGAGTTAAAGTGTGTGGCCACGCCTCTGCTGGTCTTGCCTTCACATTCTTTTTTTTTTTTTTTTTTTTTTTTTTAAATATATTTTTATTGGTTTTATACAGAGAGGAAGGGAGAGAGATAGAGAGTTAGAAACATCGATGAGAGAGAGTCATCGATCAGCTGCCTCTTGCACACCCCCGACTGGGGATATGCCCGCAACCAAGGTACATGCCCTTGACCTGAATCCAACCCGGGACCCTTCAGTCCCCAAGCTGAAGCTCTATCCATTGAGCCAAACCGGTCTTGGCTTGCCTTCACATTCTTGACGGAAAACGTCGGTATTGCCTTTAGTATAGTTTTTGGGTCTTTGTACTGGAGCTTCTCTCTTGACTTATCCAAATAATTTTAATATACAATGTGATTAATATATTATACCATACAATTAATAGTATTTTTAATGTGCAGTGTTATTAATGGTGATATGTTATATATGTATTATAGAATAATAATTATTATTTTCTTAAATATTTTCATTGATTTTCAGGAGAGTGAAACACCAATGTGAGATCGAATCATCCATCCACCCTCTCCCCCTCACACACACACACTGGGGATAAAGCTGGCAACCTGGGCATGTGTCCTGACCAGGAATCAGGTGACCTTTCAGTGCACAGGACAACGCCCAAGCAGCTGAGCCACATTGCCAGGGCTCCATGATTATTTTTAAAGGCATGTTTTCCTTTGCTTCAGTTCTATCGCTTTAATGCCCAAAGGCCATATTCTCCACAAACAGTCCTCAAGGGCTCTATGGCAGCTTCCCTCAACCATGAGACTCTTTCCTCTAATCCATTCCTACTCTGTGAGCCTTGGATTCTGGGCTGCTTTGTGTATGAGGCCTACTCAAGGTCAGCCTCCTCCAGATGGGGATTTGCAGGGATAAATAAAACTCAGTGAAACTGAACACAATATAAAATGGCTCTTGAGATCTCAAGGAGCCAATGGATAACTTTAGGGAAAGTATGACATAACCCAATGACATTTGAACTATCAAGGGAAAGAAACACAAGGGGAAATGAAACTCCTGGAGATAACAAATACGATATCCAAAATGAAAAATATACTGGATTGGATTAAGAGCAGGTTACGCACTGCAAAAGAAGAGATAGTGAAGCCAAAGACATACAAATAGAAACTGCTCAAAATGAAATAGGGAGAAAAAAGATGGAGAATGAGCAGTGAATTATGAAAAAATATAAGGCAGTCTAACTATGTGTAAATTAGAATTCTAGAAGGAAAAGAGAGAGAGGGAGTAGAAAAATATTTGAAGAAATAATGGCTAAATATTTTCAAAATTTGAAGAAAACTATAAATCCACAGATTCAAGAAGCTCAATGAAATTCAAATAAAAGATAGTGTGATTATAAGGTACCTTGATGAAGAAAACCACATCAAGGTACTTTATAATCACACTGCTACAAACCAGTAATAAAGGAAAAATTTAAAAACAGAGGAACAAAATAATATACAGGGTGGGCAAAAGTAAGTTTATAGTTGAAATACAAACAAATAATATAATAATAAATAATAATACAAGAATAAACATTCATGTACTCACAATTATAGACCTACTTTTGTCCACCCTGTAGTATTAGGAAACAAAGATAATTCTCATAGAAAAAAAGTAAGCTAGAAGACATTGGAACAACATCTTTAAAATATTCAAAGAAAGAAACCCATCAGCCCAGAAATGTATAACCATCAAAAATATTTTTTATGAATGAAGGTGAACTGATAGTGGATAAGATGGAGTAAACACAGTTCTCCCTATACTTGCCAAGTACAGCTAAAACCCTTCAATTCTCCTATATAACAAAGAGGTAATATGCCAATTGACCCTCATGCCCTTGTGTCACAAGATGGCCACCCCCACATTGTCACAAATGGCCTGCAGGAGAGGGCAGTTGAGGGTGACCAGGCCTGCAGGGGAGGGCAGTCAGGGGTGATCGGGCTGGCAGAGGAGCAGTTAGGTGTCAATAAGGCTGGCAGGGGAGTGGTTAGGGGAATATCAGGCTGGCAGGCAAAGTTGTTAGGATTCAGCAGTCCAGGATAGTGAGAGGGTAATTTTGGTAAAAGACACAAATCTGAAAATTCAATAAGTAGAGAAAATGCCAAGCAGAATAAACACAAAGAAATCCAGTCTAAGAATGATAATCAAATTACTGAGTTTGCTGAAGAAGGAGCGCATGATGCCAAAGTGGTAAGGGATTATAAATTTAGTTATCTGGATACTAGATGGGTTGAGCCCCCAAATGGTTTCAGCACCCAAAGATGGGGAGTTAGAAGTTTTTAAAGGACTGAGGGGTCCCAGATAGGAGTGTGCAGGCTGGGCTGAGGGACACCCTCCACTCCCCCAGTGCATGAATTTCGTGCATTGGACCTCTAGTATCATATATAAAACAAGTATAAGAAGACTCTGAAAGCTGGACAAAGGTAGTCCAGGTAGCAACCTTAAGACCCAAGGGAAAACACAGTGGTGAGTTGCCTAGGCTTTCTTTTCCCTGGCTTGGGTTCTGGAGAAGCTGGCAACCCAGTATGTCAATTGGTGTAGATTTTTTAAAAGCCCCAAGAAAAGCCTGGTCTCTCCAGCCAAGGGACCAATAAAAAAACAGCCTGGCATGACTGAAAACTTAAACACACACACCACTCCACTCCTGTCAAACACTACAGAAAAAACTAGTCCCACCTCATCCCCATCAGCAAAGGCTGCATGGGGAACTTAGATTTCCACCCTTACCTATGAAGTGTCAGCTCTGTCCCTGCAGGGGTGCTGCCAGGAGAGGCTGTGTGCAGAGCTGGGACTGTCATTTATGCCTTGTATTGTTAAGCCTTCCCCCATGCAATGTCAGTGGCAACCATGTGGAAGCAATAGAGTGCCTCTCCCCTCCAGACAAAGTGTTGTCAGTGGTGCTGGCCTAAGGGGAAGCCTGAAATTCCACTCCTGCCCAGCAGTAACAAGAAGTCCCCCTCTGTGGAGCTATCAATAAAGGCTGAACTTCCAACCCCACCAAACAATAAATAATGAGGTGGTGAACTTCATTCTCTCACCAGAGTGGTATTAGAGAAGGTCTGTAAAACATAAGATTTAAATAAAAATCCGCAGTACAATACCTACTCAAAGTCTCCCCAATTTTGGTAAAAGACACAAATCTGAAAATTCAATAAGTAGAGAAAATGCCAAGCAGAATAAACACAAAGAAATCCAGTCTAAGAATGATAATCAAATTACTGAGTTTGCTGAAGAAGGAGCGCATGATGCCAAAGTGGGATTATAAATTTAGTTATCTGGATACTAGATGGGTTGAGCCCCCAAATGGTTTCAGCACCCAAAGATGGGGAGTTAGAAGTTTTTAAAGGACTGTAGGCAGGCTTTTTCTGGGCAGAGAATTCTCTGTGCAGGACTGGATCCTGGGAAACTCCGGAGGGGAGAGATAAAGGTCTTAGCAAGTAGAATATGGTCTTGGCAAGTGGGAAGTGGCATAAGAGAAAGGGAATGTCTGTTGTGAAGAGGCCTAAAGGTCAGTTGCCAGGGGAGGGGTATCGATTCAATTATTTGATCAAACCTAACATTCCAGCCCCCACCTTTATTTATTTATTTATTTATTTTTATAGAATAGAAACTAAGGTTACTTCCTGCTGATGGGGGACAGGCATCGAGAAGCTTAAGGAATGGACTTTGATTGTAGTAGAATGGAACACTGTATAGGTTCCTCCTGGATGGAGCAAGGGGTTGCAGCAGCATGATTTCCCTGAGAGAGTGGTTGGTGAAGGCTGAAAGTGGTCTTGAAGGAAAGATGAAAAATGGCACAGAATACACGGGCCAAAAACAAATATGAGGAATAGGGATGTTAATGATAATAAGAAGAGAAGTAGCCAGGTATATCAATTTATATTCTTTAGCCAGTAGTCCCATGAATTTGATTGACATTCTCTGATCTTTGAAGCCCTTTCTGTTAGTTTTTAGGCAGCATCTCTGGCTAGGCCAGGCTGATGGATATAAAAACAATATTCTTCCTCAAGAAAGAGGCATAGGCCCCCTTTCTTTGCTGCTAGGAAGTCTAGTCCTCTCTGATTTTGGAGGGTGACAGCTGTTAGTGAGTCTATCTGATCCTGAACTTGAACTAAAATTTTGGCAATGTCATCTAGGCTTTCTTGTAGGTCCTGAGACAGGATTTCAAAATATGATAGAGCAGCGGCTAGGTCCCCTTTGCCCTTCCCAACCCGTGTTGTGATACCAAGGGTTATTAGGATTATCTGGACTGCCCTTTTGTGTCGTACCAGATGGGTTACAGGAACAGGTAAAGAATGGTTATTGGGGGCTATTTCTACATTGGGTCAAAGATGAAAGTATAGGTTTCTGTCTAGTTGGTGGGGCAGATATGTGTTTTCCCCACAGAGGAAGAAAAATCCATGATCATGGAGACAAGCTGAAAGGTATAGGGAGAAGAGGTGGACTAAAGGGTATGAGTTTCCTTTTCTCAGTTCTGCGTTCCAAACTGAGAGTTAGTTGCCATAGTGCTACTGTTAAGGGGTGACAGTTGAGTGGTTGAGATTCTATTACAGTGAAAGTAGGTTGGAATGACAGAATGGGGTATTATTTAAGGGGGAAGCAAAAGGAAATGAAAGGTTCAGTTAATTTGCTAGAAAGGCTGACAGAACTCAGAGAGGCATTTAACTTATTACATCACTATCTATAATAATAACAGCACAATATGCTAATTAGACCTAACATCCTTCCAGATTAAGCCAGGGCTGCAAGGCAAGCCCGGTCCCAGGTGCCAGAGGGAAGCTGGTACCAGCAGCAGGGGGAAGAAAAGCCTACTCTTTGTCAAATTTTTGTGCATAGGGCTTCTAGTACTATATAATAAAGAGATAATACGCAAATTGACCCTCATGCCCTCGCACAAGATGGCTGACCCCACGTGGTCAGAGATGGCTGCCACATGATGGCTGGCAGGGGGGGTAGTTGTGGGTGATCAGACTAGCAGGGGAGGGAAGTTAGGGGTTACCAGGTCAGCAGGGGAGCAGTTAGGCATCAATCAGGCTGGAAGGAGAGTGGTTAGGGGGTGATAAGGCTGGCAGGCAGGCAAGAGGTTGTCAGCCGGCAGTCCTAGATTGTGAGAGGGATGTCCCAGATTGGAGAGGGTGCAGGCTGGGCTGAGGGACACCTCCCTGCCGTGCACGAATTTCGTACACCAGCCTCTAGTTTTATTATAAAAGGATATAACTGAGGAATAGCCAGATGGAAGAAATGCTTAGGACAAGTGTGGGGAAAGTGCATGGAGCTTCCATGTTCACTCCAAGCACATTACTTTCCTCAAATTTCCACGTTTACCAATCTGGAAGTTCTGTGAATTCCATCTGGCCTTTTGGTTAATTAAATCATTGATCATCAGTTACTAATTCAACCTTGAGCCCTTCTCCCCTCTCAAGAGGGCAGAGTGTTGGAGTGAAAGTTCTGATCCTCTAATCACATGGTTGGCTCTCCTGGTAACCAGCTCCTACTCTTCAGTGGGGGCTTGGTTATCTAAACTTCTGGCCTTACTTATCAGTAAATCATATTACTTCTATATCTTTGAGATTATGAAAAATTTAACATTTTGGATTTAATTGCATTGAATTGTACTCATGACAAACTTTTTGATATCAACAATTGTGCTGCTCTTTAGTTAGCTTATACACAGTACATAATTTCCCAAGGACCCTGTAGGGAGAGGTTATAGGGTTAAGCCTCAGACTGACCTGTTGGCAAAGCCACAAACAAATACCAGCTTAGAGGGCACAGCCCTCTTAGCATAATTAAGCTTAACCATATGAGGACACCTAGTTCCTTCCTAGGTAGCTGTGGGAGGTGCAGCAAGTGCTGCCAAAACAAGTGAAACTCACAGGAATATTGTAACTATGGTGACCACGACCTTGTTTATCTCTGACTATAAAATAAAGGCTCAGCTTGCTGTCTGTATCTTTTCTCTATGGTCTCAGCCAGGCACAGGAAGATCCACCTAGACCCAGGCTATTCTCTTTGTTGTTTTTTTTTCTAAATCCTTCACCGCCCTCCCTCAGGCTTGCCCAACCCTTGGCTGTGCTGGCCTAGGGTTAACTTTAAGACCTAAAACTGATAATAAAATGAGGTAATTGTATTTTGTAGTCTGAGCACATATACCACATGACATTGTGGCTGATCTGCTGACTGACCTCACCAGCACAAAACAGAAGCTGGACCTGCAATTGCTTTGCTGTCCTCTGAATTTTTCTTTTAGAAGCTGCTGCAGGTGCGCCCGCAGGGCCTGCTCACACTGGCTCAGGCCACCGTCCTGTCACAGCTCGCACACACACGGGGCAGGCTCAGTGTGCTGCCCCAGTCACGTGGCCTTGGAAGGCCTGGGCTCCACTCCTGGTCAGTGGGCCGTCCAGTCCGATCAGCATCTGCCCACGTGTGAAGGGGCCTCCACTGGGCCTGGCTTCGGGGACCTCGGTAGGTCAAACACAGCGCAGCCTTCCTCCCATGTGTGGTCCAGGTAGCAGCGGTCTGGTCTTTAGGTAGCTCTTCTGCGAGTACCCTTTCGTGCATATGTCACAGCCCAGCTCCTCCCAACCCACTCGAACCTTGGGCTGCAGCGGGCCGCTTGGGCATTGCCCCTGGCTAGGGCTTTCGATGGTTTCTTTTGGTTCACATGCATGGATATTTAAGTTAAGTATGGACCTACCAATAAAATAGCTTGGTCAAAGTGACTGCATATGTTCAAATAAAATACATGTCACCAAAAAGTTTCCCAGAGATATTTGATCACTATACAATTCATCCACCAGTTTAAGAGAGTTCTAATTACCTCTCTTCTTGACTTGATGGCCACAGTAGAAACATGACAGTCATAGTTATTTCCTCTATGAAATACTGGGACTTATTTAAAAGTAAAGTGAGATTACTTTCTGATTTCAGCCATTCTGCTTCATTGGTGGTGGTATTTTATCTTTGATATTTTAATTATTAAAAGATCTGAACACATTGTTATATGTGTTTGTTAAAAGATTTTATATACTGTTTTTAAGGTTGGTACGTTTTATTTTGCATTTTCCTACTGTGCAGTTAATCTTTCTAAATGATTTTGAGAAATTTAAGGAAATCTTTTTTTTTTCTTTTCTTGCTTATCTCTACCCCAGGGGAAGGGGAACCAGGCCTTGGAGGTCAGGGGTAGCGATGACATGGAGTTTTCCCCTGACACCCTTACATCTCTGCATTTTTTACTCTGTGTATCTGAAAATATTTTTGTCCAGTTGTAAGCAGTTGTTTTGAACTTGCTGTATTATGGGCCTCCCAGTAAACTTATATTCGAATAGGGTGTAAAGACAACATGCTCTGTGACAAGTGCAGTGCCAGGGGTGAGGAGTCAGGAGGAGGGTTGCTTGGGGGAAGAAAGAAACTGAAGCAAGAGACTGAGAGGAAGTCAAACTTGCTAAGAAAAGTTTGCTATGCTGGGGGATTTGACAGAAGACCAGGGCTTAATAAGGATACGTCAGGCTCAAAGACCAGTGTGCGCAAATGTCCTGTGGTAAGAGCAACTGAGAGCTGGAGCCATAGATGTTCTCTGCTCTAGGGAGTACACATCTCATGTTAGTTTGGCTCTGAAAATCCTGTATTATCAAAAATGACCCCAGACTCCCAGCCAGAGGGGCTCATGGGGCTTGGGAGGGGCGAATCCACCAGCAGCTTCCCCACCCACTCTCAGGTCAGGGCACTTTCCCGTGATGGAGACAGGTGGGACAGGACTCCATAGATGAGGGCTGGGTTGCCCAGAGGCCAGGATACCCAAGCAAACCTGGAGGGACAGCAGAGGAAAGGTTGGTAGAAGAAGCATCTCCCATGTGACACCCCGGGAGTCACTTTCCGTCAGACAATGACACTCTTTATGTCCCCCAAGTCCCTCATTCCCCATTACGAGCAACCAAAAGTTCTGCAAAGTACTACGAGGCCAAACAGGGCCGAACTGACAGGAAGTGATCTGCTGCCACTTGACCCCACTAAGTGTTAACACTGAGACCAGCAGAAGCATGTGGGCATGGACATCACTGCCCTGTCTGTAGTATGTGGAATGGGGAGGCTGAGATGCATGGGAACAGAGGGGACCCTCAGGGAAGGTGGAAAGGTCAGGAACCAGCCGGGTGGGGTACAAGCCTCCACCACCTACCCGGTGAGGCTGGGCGAGCATAAAACAATAAATTCTTGACTATTTTTCAGTTAAATGTGAAAATATATTCTCCCACTAAAAAGTTATTTATTTTTGGGGGAAATAGCTTTGTTTGATTGATTCACTTATCCATGCCTTCATTGGTTGATTGTAGTAAGTGCCCTGATGGGGATCAAATCTGTAACCTTGGTGAACTACCCAGCTGGAACAAAAACAAAGTTTCTTAATGGATAATATTTGGATACTTAGATAAGTCTTAAGAAAGAAAAAAAGACTCACAACATATTTGTATTTTGTAGACTTTTTATCTCTTATTTTTATGTTATCAAAGAAGTCTAATTTTGGGTCATGTTAATGTATCTGTTTACTTAATTTTGCTGATATTTGAAAATAACCTGAAACTTACAGAAAAGATGTATTAGGATATCCATGTTCTTTAGCAAGATTTACTTAGTTAATATTTTATTGTTTTAGCATTTCTTCTCTATACATATATTTTTCCCCCAATAATTTGAGAGAAAATTGCATACATTATACTTTTTTTTACCCCTAAATACTTCAGTGTGCATTTCTCAATAATAAGGATATTTTACACTAGAGGCCCAATGCATGAAATTCATGCACGAGGTGGGGGATTGGGGGGAGAGGAGGGGAGTAGTGTCCCTCAGCCTGGCCTGCACCCTCTCCAATCTGGGATCCCTCGGACATCCCTCTCGCAATCCAGGACCACTGGCTCCTAACCACTTACCTGCCTGCCTAACGCCCCCAACTGCCCTCCCCTGCCAGTCTGGTTGACCCCAACAGCCTTCCTCTGCTGGCCTGATCACCCCTAACCCTCTGCCAGCCTGATCTCGCCCCTAACTGCCTCTGCCTTGGCCCCCACCACCATGGCTTTGTCCAGAAGGAAGTTGGATGTCCAGAAGATGGCTGGTTGACCCAGTTAATTATTGTAGCATATTATCCTTTTACATTACATAATTATGGCACAGTTATAAACTTCAATAAATGTAACATCAATGCATTTGTCCACTCTACTGCTTGTACTGAAGTTTTGAAAAACTGAATGAAGTTACCTTTATAGTATTTTCCTTTATAGTTCTCATGTCTCTTTTAATGTGGAATAGGTATTGTCTTTGTCTTTTATGACATTAACCTTTTTAAAGAATACTGGCCTTTTGTTTTTAATAGTCCTCATTTTGAGGTTTGTTGAATGTTTCCTCATGATGAAGTTCCAGTTATGCATTCCCTAATATCACATAAATTATGTTGTGTCCTCAAAGGATCAAATCTGAGGCGCACAATGGCCATCTACCTCTTGTTCATAATATTAATTTTGATCACGGTGTTTCCCTTATATTATTATACCACTAGAGGCCCAATGCACGAAATTCATGCATGGGGGTGAGGATGAGGGAGGTTTGGAGGGGCGCTCCCTCAGCCCAGCATGCATCCTCTCACAATCTGGAACCCCTTGGGGGATGTTGGGCCTAAACGCAGCCAGACATCCCTCTCACAATCCGGGATGCTGCATACACCAGTGACCATACTTTTCATACAGGTGAAAGGCATCTTGCTGCTGTATGGGCAGCTATATTCTTTTGCCCTGATTATATAAAGAAGCACATAACATGAACCTTCTGAGGCAGTAGGACCATTTTCTCCATCTTATGGGTGGAAAATTTGAAGCAGAGAGAAGTTAAGTAATTAGCTTTGTCACACAGTTATAAGTGTCAGAATCAGGGCTGACCACAAAATGTGCAAGCCCAGAGTCCATGCCCGTCATCACTGCATCATTCTGTGTTTTGGGTGTTAAGAGTAGCCTTGCCTGGTTTTAATTTTTAAATCTAACAGACTGTTCCCAATATATAGAATAGTGTCCCTAGGCCTGGCTGGCGACCAGGGGCATCTGTGGGGCAACCAGTGGGCAGAGCTATCAGGGGACCTCTGCTGGCACCCACCTTGGCTGGCAGCCTGGCACTGCCCACTGGCCAGTCCTGCCCCTTGATCACCGCTGGTTGCCTCCTCATGATGGTCAGTGTGCATCATAGCGACTGGTTCTGATTGTTCTGCTGTTTGGTTGACTTGCATATTAGGGTTTTATTATATAGGTGTACAGTACTTTATGGTGTACAGAACAATATTCCAACCAACTGAGCCACATTAATCAAGGCTATTATACAATAATTTAAAAATTACTACATATTATTTTTTCCTTGAAATTGCTAATTATAACAAGCAATCTATGGAGAAGATACCTCAGTACTATGCAAATATCCCATTCCTCATCAAAACTCCCTAGATTTATATCCATTGATGATTTTTATAAGAATATTTGTGATGGCTGCAAAACAGTGATTTTTCAGCATCATTTTAACCAGTTTGCATCTGTCATTCTGCTGTAAGCAAGGGCCCTTTGATCTCCCTTGTTTATTTACTTCTAATTATCAATGTAAACTCATGCACTACTCCCCACCATTGGTTTAATAATTCATTACTGCCTTAACTGTTTTGGTGCTCAAATTATCCCAGACTTGGTTAGTGAAGGCTAGTTCAAACTGACTCCTTTGTCTCTGTGACCTACTGTCATCATTTTTTAGCATTTTCTTATTTTGTGGAACAAGATGTTTCAGGTTCTTATTGCAGCTGCCTTCATTCAGACTTTGAATCAGCCATTTCTCTGAGGAAGCCTGGTTCCTTTTCAGACATGATGATAATGTGTTATGGGTGAACTGGAAGGGGTGAGGTATGAACACTTTATGTACAGTCAAGTCAATTTCAGGGCAGACTGTCTGGTGCTAAGTGAAAGGTTAAAAAATAACAGAGATTACACATGTTGGAAAATATAAAGAACAATTCAATGAAAAACTTTAATTTTTTGAGGACATTATTTGGAACAAGGTAATCATAGATGTCACATTATACATATTAGCACAGGAGAACATCCTTTGCCTTGCCAATTAATACAAGGCAAAGGGTGAGAGACAGTTCATTTGGCTCTGGATCCCAAGACTGCCTAGTTGGGGCGTAAAAAAGAATTAGGTAAGGAAAGGGAGAAAGGAGGGACAAAGAGCTTCTAACTCGAGCCCCACTGTAATATTTCTTTAAAAAGTGAAAACTCATCTGAGAAAATAAAACAATTTTAATAGATAGTTGAATTAGTTAATTGCCAACAATTTGAATGTTTGGTATTCTTATACCACCATTTTTATTCGTTTGGGGGACATTACACTACCTTGTTAAAAGCCAGATGTAATTTAAAATTTACACTAAATCAGTTTACCCTACCTGGCCTAGTTTTAACTGTATGTTTTATATGAAATTAAGTTTTCTCTCCTTTTTCCTCCTATTACCCCTGAATGGTGCCTGTACTCGGCCTGAAGACTCTTTGACAAAAACATCCTTCTTCTACTCTTTAACTTTCTGGCAAATACATGGGCTGTGGTGGGTATTCCCCGATCTATGTCTCCAGAGGTTGTGAAGCCCAGATGAACAATTAGAAATGTAAATTGGTCTCCTGAATAATATGGGTATATTTCATGGTTGGCTTTTCTTTATCTCTTAAAATATGATTAAATTAGAACTTAAAAGCAATTTATAAAAGTTTCTGACAATAAATGTATAAACATCTTTATTGACAGTGGGCCCTTAAGAGCAGTCAAATTTAGTTTATAGGTAACAAAAAATATTTGAAAAGCAGATTGCCAAAGCTTCCAAGATTCATGTCAAGGTACACATACAGTCAGATTGAACACCAGGTATAGAAAGAACAAATACTGAAATGCAAAGGGCCAGAGTTCTCAGTAAAACAGAGCAAATCCTTTAACATCACTTAATCTGTCATTGATTATAAACGTGAGTCTTTGGAACTACCAGATAGCTCCTGGTTAAGTAGTACCCAGAAGGGAAAAAAGCAGATCCCCTCAAGGTCTAAAGGGGAGTGTGTAGGTATAGTACCAGATAGAAGCAAGAGTAGAAAGTGAAGTCCCTTCTCTATCATGAGCTGACAGCAGGATGCTTACAGTTCTTAATCAGCAAACAGAAGGGGTGGGAGACACTCATTCTTAATTTCTACTGATGGATGCTTAGCTACTTGCTATAGACTGAATGTTTGTGTCCCCTCAAAAATTCATATTGAAACCTAATCCCAAAGTGATGGTATTAGTAGATGGGGGCCTTTAAAAGGTAATTAGGTTATTATGGCAGAACTCTCATGAATGGGGCCAGTAGTACCCTTATAAAAGAGGCCCCAGAGGTCCCCCTGCCCTTTCACATCAGACACCGAATCTGCCAGGGAGGGCCTTGAGGGTGGACTTACTAGTTTCCAGAACTGTGATAATTGTTGTACAGTTCAAATGAACTAAGACATCACTTCATTAATGTGTGTGTGTGTGTGTATGCACTTATGGAGGGAGGGATAGAGACTATATAATTTATTGTTCCAGGTCCTTTTCAAGGTCACATAATTCTAAACAGAGATGGCAGAATTAAAACCCAGCTTTGAAAATACTATGTTGATGTTATTTTGTTAGTCAAATTTTGGCCCCCAAATGATGCATTTTTCACTCAAGCATTTGGCATATTGAGAAATAGCAAGTATTTTAGGCTTTTCAGGATATATACTCTCTGCTACAACTACTCAACTTTGCCATTATAGTATAAAATAGCCAAACAAAACATGTAAATGAATGAGTGTGGTCGTATTCAATTAAACATTCACAGAAACAGCAGTATATGAACTCGGTCTATGGATGCAGGCCAGAGTTTGTCAATTCCTGCTTTAGATCAATATTGAATATTAAAGTGATAACAAGGGTTGAGCTCTGTTGCTCATCAGCCATTCTCCTACCCTGACCTCTGAGATCTTGAGCCTTCCCAATCTTCTCAACCCCTTTCAATGTGTTTTTAAAAATTTGTTACAAGAATTTTTTAGCCCCATTTCTTTCATATTGTTTGATTTCCAACATTGCTGGATTTATGTTCAATATATCCTTAATGCTCTCTACTGCCACTATTTAAAATTTTTTTCTTCTCCTATTCTTCTTCAATAATAGAAGTTTACAGAAAGGGAATTATAAGTCACAGGGATAATTTGGAGGGGGCAAAACATGGACTGGCCTGGTGGTACTAAATGTTCATAAAAGAATTTAGAAGGGAAGAAGAAATCTATAACTAATTTCCCTCTACTTTAAAATCTTTTCACACAGTATGCAATAGTACCCCCCACCCCACCCCCCCCAATTTGTATAGTTTTGCTAGATATTTGAGCATTTTTGTGTTCCTTATCCTATTAGTGGTCTTTGGTCACCCATGTACATATGTTAATATATCAATATGTCATGTGATTTCATGCCATTTCCATTTTCTTTAGTATTCTGGAATACATCATATAGAGAGAATAGGGACAAAACATTTGGATAAACATGAAGGGCAGAGAAATGGCCAACTTCTTCATAGAGTAGGGGTGTCGAACTCAATCAGAGAAGGGGCCAAAATCTAAAATCCAGCCTAAATTGCGGGCCGAATGGTTTACTGAACAGTCATAAACTGTCATTGTGATGGAAACGCAGCGGAGTGCAGTGATGACAGCGTGGTGCGGGCCACATTGCAAGGCCTGGTGGGACGGATTTGGCCCGTGGGCCTTGTGTTTGACACATGTGTCATAGAGGGAAGCTGTTTATCCTCAAGTGAGTCATTGTCTGTAAGCTATTTTCCATATCTGAAAGGAAGGTGTCCTTGTGTCTCACAGGTGCTTTAGTTATGTTTCTTGATTGGGATCCTAAACATAACACATTGAACCCATCAACTTTTCAGACCCTCAACACCCCAGTGGCTTTTCCTCAAAGTGACAAAGCATAGTTTATAGAAAGCAGAATGTAAAGAACAAAATATTACTAATACTGTAATTATAGAAAACCAATGATTCATTCAATGAATGCCAAGGACAAGAAAAGAAAGATTTGTTAAAAAACTAGAGTTAAGATTTTGACTCATTCTACTTCAAAGCAACTTCCAAGGAAGTAGGAAATGAAGTTCTACACAGCAGAAAGACCACAATTATCTAAGTCTACAAGCAGAATCCATGTGAATCTAACTTAGAACCAGCTGTAAATAAATTCTATTTACGTTCATAAAATTTGAGAGAAGCCTTTGGGATAGGGAAGGAATACAAAGCATATTTCAACTCTTAACCTTTACTTTTTATAGGTAATATAAAGGAAATGACACTACCTATAAATCTGGATCTCTGTTTTTGGATTCAAAGAGGTACAATTCTGTATCTTCCTGATAATAAGGACATGAACCCTCTGCCTAACCTAACAAATAAGAACTTCCTTACAAAGAGGGAGAACCTGGATTCTACAATGATTATATTGCTATCCATTCCTAAGGATTTCTTGAATATCCATAAAAAGGTATTAGGGAGGGATTAACACTCAAAATATGAAGTCTCTGGCTAGTAGCTTTCATAATTATTAATCAATGGGTGTAAGGAACATTTTGTTTATGGCTGAAAAATATGTACTATGCATGTAAAATCAGATGTATACAAAATTGGTCTATAAGCAGCATTTTAAGTGTCTTCCACTAAACAATCTTGAATTTATCAGTGATAAAACCAACTTACATTTCTTCACATTTAATAATTTTTCAGGGTTGCTCTTCTGTATGAATTCTTTGATGTCTGATGAGGGATGAACTGCACTTAAAGCTTTTCCCACATTCATTACATCTATAGGGTTTCTCTCCAGTATGAGTTCTCTGGTGTTGAATAAGAGCCGATGAATGAATAAAGGCTTTTCCACATTCATTACATTTGTATGGTTTATTTCCAATATGAATTCTTTGATGTTTAGCAAAATTTGAACTCCGGCTGAAGGTTTTCCCACATTCGTTACACTCATAGGGTTTCTCTCCAGTATGAATTCTTTGATGCTGAACAAGATGTGTACTCTGACTAAAGGTTTTTCCACATTCACTACATTCATATGGCTTTTCTCCAGTATGAACTCTCTGATGTTTAGTCAGGGATGAGCAATGGCTAAAAGCTTTCCCACATTCCTGACATTTATAGGGTTTCTCTCCAGTATGAGTTCTTTGATGTTTGATGAGTGCTGAGGAATGAATGAAAGCTTTATCACATTCATTACATTCATAAGGCTTCACACCAGTATGGATCAACTGATGCTGTACAAGATGTGTACTTCGATTAAATCCTTTCCCACATTCATTGCATTCATAAGGTCTCTCTCCAATGTGAATTCTCTGATGTATTGCAAGGGATGAGCTTTCTGTAAAGGCTTTCTTGCATTCACTGCACTCAAAGAGAATTCTAGTATGAGTTCTCTGATGTTTAGTTAAATTAGCTCTGTGGCTAAAAGATTTCCCACATTCATCACAGCTATAGGGTTTTTCTCCAGTATGGACTCTCTGGTGTCGAATAAGCACTGAATGGTAAGTAAATAGTTCACCACAATCATTACATTTATGAGGTTTTTTCTCTTTATAGGTTCTCTGTTTTTTCCTTAAGTTTGATTTCTGTTTCAATCTCTTTTCAAGTTTATGGAAGGCATACGATCCTTTTGGAACTCTGTCTTGAGTGAGAAGGACAGACTTCTGACTAAAGTTTTTCCAATATATATCATGCTCATGAGCTCTTTCTTCAGGGAGCGAATTAATGTAGGTGAACATTTCTCTCAAATGTCTCCCCTGATTTCCTTGCTGGTTCTCTAATAAATTTTCACATTCAAAAGTTGTTTTCAAGTTGGTATCATAGACACAATTTTCTGTGAGTCTGTCTATTATTGCAACCTGGCACGATTCTTCTTTGGAAAAATCTTGCACTGAAGTTGAATCTTTGCTCTCAGGTCTACTCTCTGAGTCTGAAAAAAATTGAAAATGCAAATCGCCTTCATTTTCTATGCTCAATGAAAAGGCAGTTCTGTAATAGGTAAGAGTTAATGAAGGCAAAAAGCATGGCTTCAATGAATAAATGGAACTCATGAGATGATTTGCAAAAAGAGGCAAATGGAGGGAGATGAAGAGTATATGCAGAGAAAATGAACAGACCATATCCAGGAGAGTCAATGGGGAAAGATGACTAGAAATAAAGGAGGGATGCAGATGAAGCAATCTATCTCTGGTTCAGCAGGAAATGTGCATACAAAATACTACTGCAGTAATAAAAATCCAGGCAGTTATCACTTTAGTGTTGAGGGCAGTTACAACTTCTAAATCTTTAGTTATCTAATCCTACTTATATCCAAATATGCTTTCAATTTCCAGTTTAATATTCCCTAACAATGCTTTTATAACACATACATGATAAAAAATCTCCTTTGAACTCCCAAAAATATAATGGCAAATATATAAAATTATACATGAAACAAGAATATTCATTACCACACTAATATAGGTAGCAAAACCTTGGTAATAACATATCTTATATCCTAGTATAGAGAACTAATTAAATAAACAATGGAGTACTATGCAACTTTTAAAAAATAAAAAAGATCTCTATATATTGCTATAGTGATCTTCAGAATACAAATGTCTATATATTACACACTCCTTTCTCTACATAAAAGTAGCAAACTGCAAATTAGTGTACATAGTCTGCTACTTTTTCTGTATATAAAGAAGGGGAGATATAAATATATAAACACTAGAGGCCTGGTGCACATTGAAAGGAAATTAATTAGAAGATGGCCAGTGGGACTGGGCGAGACAGGCCGAACACGCCCTGGAGCCAACCTTCCATGGTTCCTCACTGGCTGGCTGCACCTAAGGCAGCGCTGGAGCTCGAAGGGCATCTGTGGAATTGAGTGGGGTCCCTCTGGCAGGTGGGGTCCCTCAGCCAGGCCTGTGAAGATCAGGCCGAAACTGGCAGTCTGACAACCCCCGAGGGGTCCCAGAGCGTGAGAGAGCACTCTGCAAAGTTGCTGTTGCTCGGCAGCTCCTGTGTTGAGCATCTCCCACTTGGTAGCCAGTCGCTTAACTTTTTATACACACATACACACACACACACACACATACACACACACACATTGAATGACAAGATTATGATCTCTGAAAGCATAATAATCTGGCCACTCAGTGTATATCCTATATAACAAAAGGCTAATATGTAAACTGTCCCCTCGACTAGGAGTTCAACCAGCAGGCAGGCTGGCCAACCACCTATGTCCCCTCCCCCTGGCCAGACCCCACCCATGCACAAATTCATGCACACATATTTGGCTATATTTTCCAAAACCAAGGACAGATAGAGATAATTTAGTCTAACATTTCACAAATACATATAAAATTATACCTATGGAAAGTATTAAATAATAACAGGCAAGTTATTGTAATGCTGTGAAAGATTATAAGAAAGGGAATCTAGGGAGATAAAGGGAGAATTCCCTGAGGAAGTAAAACACAGTTAAAATGGAAGTGGGGTTGGGATTCAGGTGAGTGTTTCAGGTAAGATATAAAAGCACTGAACTGAGTGCTTCAAGTAGAGGGAACAACATGTGCAAAAGCCCTGAGGTGAGAGAAACATTCAAGAAAAGCACAGTGGACGAGAGCATGGACTCTGGAGTCAGAATGCACAAATTTAACTCCAGCTCTGCCCTTATTAGCAGTGTGAGATTATTTAACCTCTTTTCTGCAATTATATGTAATATAGGGCAATAATAATACCTAGTTAATCTTTCTTAAGCATTAAATTAAAATATTTATAAAGCATTTAAAACTGTGACACAGCATAAGTACTACATATAAAATGTAAATTGATATAAGGTTAGTATAGGTAGGTAGAAGTAGAGGTCTCAAAGTGTGGTCCATGGACCCCTGAAAGTATGTAAGTTCAAAACTATTTTCAAAATAATACATGTTACCTTTTTCAGTGCCATGATATTTGCACTGATGCTGCAAAAGAAATGGTGGTAAAACTGCCCATGACTTAGCATGAATCAGACAATGGCTCCAAACTTACTGATAGTTATTGTATTCTTCCCATTATGCACTCTTGGTTAAAAAACAAACAAACCAGTTTCACTTAAAAATGTCTGAGTAACTGAAATATTGCTGACATGTACACATAAGGAAATTGGATCTCAAAAGAACTGTTGGCCCAGAAAGAAACTCACTACAGACTGATTCATTTGCCTTTCAGCATAACCATTATTGCTTGTCTCACTTTTGATTCTTATAAGTATATTTCCAGTGGGACATGATCTCACTCATCTAGGGGAAATGGTGAACAACATAGACTGATGAACAAGAACAGACCCTGAGATAAGGAGCCATGGGTCAGACTGTTGGACCTCAAAAGGAGGGTGAGGATAAAAGGAAGAGATCAACCAAAGGACTTAAGTGCATACATATGAGCCTAACCAGTGGTCGAGGACAATAGGGGGTTGGGGGTATGAGTGGGGGGAGTTGGAATGGGGGGTTGAGGACAAATATGTGATAATTTAATCAATCAACAAATTAAAAAAAAAAAGATTCATGATGTTTTCCATTCATTGCTTTGAGTTATCAGCAATGCCTAGATCAGAACAGTCATGTTAATAAACACTGACTTCATAATCATTAAAATTTTGTATACATTGGGGGGTGGGGGGGACATCCCATGTATAAAATAAACGGTAAAACTGCCAAAAAAAAAAAAAAAAAAAAGTCTGAGTAGCCTCTAGCTGGTTTGGCTCAGTGGACCTGTGGACTTATAGGTCCTGGGTTCAATTCCAGTCAGGGCACATGCCTGGATTGTGGGCTCAATCCCCAGGAGGGGGCATGCAAGGGGAAGCTGATTGATGATTCTCTCTCATCACTGATGTTTCTATCTCCCTCTTCCTTCCTTTCTGAAATCAATTAACATATTACTTTTTTATTATTATAGATTTTATTTGTATTACCATGTGATGGGTTTATAATTAGCATTTTAAATGATCTCATAGTTTAAAATCTTTATCAGTTTTAATTTCTAATTCAGTAAGTATTGGTAGATGTAACTTACATAAACATAAGGTCTTTAGGGTCCTCAATAATTTTTGGAGTTAAATTAGGTCCTATGATGCCTAAACGTTTTTAAACTGAGTACAAAAACAGAGGGCGAATAGGTGTAAGATAAGGTTGGAATACAAATCTAATGGTAGCACCTTTTTGCTTAAAATATTTCAATGGCTTCCCATTGTTCTTAAGATAACAACTAAAATCTTGGATGCCTTCAATGTCTTGTTGCTGCTGGCCTCCCTCTGTAGGAGGTAACGAGGCGGCTGATCAGGGGACAGCGCCATCTGGTGCCCCCTGCCTTCCCCATCACACTGCTGCTGCCTTCTGCCCCTCAATCTCCTCCTTCTGCCCACTGGCATGTGCTTTGGCTGGCCTGGTGCTGCCTGCTCACTGGCCCACCCCCTGCTGACTGGTCATTCTGCCTTCTGTCAATTTGCATATTATGCTTTTATTATAATGGGTAAAGCATATAGGCACTGCTAATATAGTCTTAAGCACCAAAAAGTGCCAATTCTTCAGTGTCCTGAGGGGGTTTTATTTCTGAAGACTCCCATCTATTTGACTCACCTGAATAGCTGCTTCTGGGGACTTTTCTCTCAAACATCAATGTTTCTGTTCCGTTCTCCAAATTGTAGTTATCAGGCTTGGAAACTGGAAGCCCTGCTCAAAAGAAAGAAAGAAATGGGACTTACTTGTAGCTATTTGCGATGGGCACAGACATCTATCCTAGAGCACAGTGGTAAACCCCTGATCTACAAAGAGGATGGGAATTACAGGAAGATCTGGAGCAAGGGAAGATGGATCTCCACATGAAGCTTAAAATATCTGCAGGAATCTGGGCCTGGTAAGGAGTTTATATGCACTTGAAAACACAAGTGTTTCTCCTGTCACAAAAGAAGAGAATTTTTCCCTCTTTCCCGAGGAAGTTCCAGAGAGACGCCACAGATCAATCCTTAGCTTGGGAAGAAGCTGAGAAAACAGGGCCTCAGCGGCAGCACACACGTTGTGACCTTGGTAACTAGAATTTGTCTTCTGTTTTTCCTTTCTTCTTTGTTTAGCTACCAGAACCCACTTTCTTAGAGAATTTACTGCATGAGGTTAGGGAGGGGCTAACATAATACTTCCCACATCCCATATCCATACAAATACATAATCAATATATGTACTTGTGCACGTGTGTGTACACACATATGCATACAGGCTCCAAACTGCCCAGAGTAGCCTATTTCCCTGGCTCTAGCAGTTGTTTCATTAACCAACATGTGACTTTATTTGCTGAAACTCCTAGGATAGAAGCACTACCTTTTCCCCCTTAGTTCTCTAATTGGAAGAATAATATCCTAGAGCTATTAAAGGCCATCATTGCCACATGGAGAGATCCTAAGAATAAAGTCAGCAGGGCAAAGCCAAGCCACGATTTAAAAAAGAAAAAGGAAATTCCTGGTTTTATATTTGATTCCCTGAAAAGATCACGATTTTTCCCACATGGGGAAAGGAATCCAATCCCTACACTCTACCTAAAGCCACCTCTCTTCAGTAACATAAGCCTGCACTGTCAGGGGATGGGCTCCAACACTGCTACCGGAGGAAAGTGGCGGAAACCCAGTGCAGCTGGGACAAGTATTGTATTTGCCCCTGGAGGAAAGTAAGGATACATATGAGGCCCAGCATTACGGCTGAAGGAAAACAGAAATATTTACCAAGTCCACACTTAATCCAGGTTCAAAATGCTTGGTAAGAGCAACCCTAGTCAGATAAAAATACCCCATTTTCCCCATCTTCCATCAATATGGTAACAGACTTAACTCTTACATAGAAAGACAGGTGAATAACCCAATTTAACTTCAAAAGCCACATTTTGAAGACAAAGATGAGCAATAACATTTGGGCTTCAGTACAGAAGCAAACATATGATGTAGTATTCATATTCACCTTGATGATATTTCCAAATCATGGTGTGGGGCAATAAAGTACAAGTAAAAAGCAGAAGTCTTACAGCTGCTTAGAAAGTACAGTTTACAAATAGTTCTATCAAAGGACTGTTATTTAAGAAACAACCAATAGAGAAAGTAACTATAGAGGAGCATCAAAATTTATATACAAATACCATCCAATCTTTTTGAGCCCTGAGCTGTACATATAAAAAGTACAACTTTAAGGAGACCACACAGCTGGGAGGATAACATGCTGAGGAGAGACATTAGAAACGACAGATTTCTAGAAAGTGAGGCTGTACTTTATTCCATATCAGTATTGACAAGCTGTTAATGTGGACTTTTAGTTGAAAATTCGTAAGGCCACAAACTTCAAAGAAGAGAAATACCTTAAAAAGTAATTTGCCCTCTCTAGGGGTAAGCCCTGTATCTGAGGGGTAAGGGGAAAAATAAAACAGAACCATCTGAAAAAAATAAAATAAATCAGGCAGGATCAACCATTACTCAATTCCAGAAGATACCCAGGAAAATGTTCTCTTTAATAAATTAGATTAATTTACTTAACTTACAATAAATGTTTTTTGTTTTTTTTTAATCAATGGGGAAAAAAGACTCCCTGCTCCCTAAGTTAGTGTGAATTAGGTTTGTGTTACTTGAATCCAATAAATTCTAATGCAAAACAAGCAGTTCACCAAGATCCTAGTACAGGAAGTGATTGTTTCTGAATCCAACAGGAGTTACACTTTATGACTCCTGAACGGAAAAGCAAAGGCTGTGTAAGCTATTTCACTTTCAATAAAGAATGATGTCCCGTAAGCAGACTGCAGTCACAGTGAGAACCGTCCTTACAAAGCGAGACCAGGTTCCTATAGTTCTCCAGCATCACGTCCCTTCGGGCAGGATCCAACTTCCCCCACTCCTCAGGGGTAAAGTCCATGGCCACGTCCTTGAATGTCGCGGATGCCTAAGACACAAAACATACTTTTGTTCACCATCTTTCACTCGACAGCATCCCTTTCACACCGCAGTTGCCCGTGGCCCTAGAGCAGAGGGACTGAATATTCTAAAGTGACAGTGATATGACAAGTGTTCTAACAGTATTCAGGTTCTGAATACCGTATGTAAAGTCCCTGGTATCAGTTCTGTGCCATGCATGCTCTGCTAGGTTCAATATGAGAACTAAAAGAAATACAACCATGGTTTCTCCACTGAGAGACTATCATTTTTCTGGGGGAATAAAGAGTTAAAAATAAAACATGAACCAATAAGTTGACAATGTAGTTTGGCAAAGTAAACAAAATACAGGCAGAGGAGGAAAAGAAGCCTGTCTGCGTAACTCTTCTTATGAGTCCTCAATCAAAACTTGAAGAATCAGCCTAGCCAATCAGAAGATGAGTTGAAATACAGACCTTGTGAATGGAGAAGTCATGGAATGAAAAGACTGGCAGTGAGCACCAAATCCAATTAAGCATGGAATTCATTTAAAGCAAAAAGTGTTAAATGAAAAATGATGGCAATAGACTGAGTAAGGGTACAGACAGAACTGATGTTTATGTGTAAATACCATAGAATAAGTTTCTATAAGACAAAAAACACACACAAAAAACTGTAAGGAGGGAAACACATATATGTATTATATGCCTTTTTATTTATTTAGTTAAAGAATATGAAGTTTATTTTTATTTTTTAGAGAGGGAGGAAGGGAGAGAAAGAGCAAGAGCACGCGTGAGAGGGAGAGAGGGAGGGAGGGAGGGAAAAAGAGAGAGAGAGAGAGAGAGAGAGAGAGAGAGAGAGAGAACTGATGTGCTACAGACACATTGATCCCTTGCTTCCTATGTGTGCCCTGACTGTCACCTACGTATGTACCCTGACCATGAATTGAACCAGTGACCTCTAGTGCATGGGACTACACTCCAACCAAAGGAGCCATTCCAGCCAAGGCATTACATGCCTTTTAAAATAAAACCATAGAGAATGGGAATAATATTCCAAGGTTATTGAGGTAAATATATATCAAATGCTATAACTGGTTAGAAAACACCTAAACATTCATGAAGCATTTGCAAAAGTAACAAAGTAAATTTAAATAAATTCCAAAACATAAATAGAACAGAGCAATAACTGATAATTGAAAAAAAAATGAGAGCCGAAACTGGTTTGGCTCAGTGGAGAGCATCAGCCTGCGGACTGAAAGGTCCCGGGTTCGATTGCGGTTAAGGGCATGTACCTTGGTTGCGGGCACATCCCAGAAGAGGTGTGCAAGAGGCAGCTGATCGATGACTCTCTCTCATCGATGTTTCTAACTCTCTGTCCCTCTCTCTTCCTTTCTGTAAGAAATCAATAAAATATATTAAAAAAAAAAAAGAAAAGAAAAAAAAAATCAAAATGTCAAAATAATAAAATGCAAAACCAGCCGAAACCGGTTTGGCTCAGTGGACAGAGCGTTGGTCTGCGGACTGAAAGGTCCTGGGTTCGATTCTGGTCAAGGGCATGTACATTGTTTGCGGACACATCCCCAGTAGGGGGTGTGCAGGAGGCAGCTGGTCGATGATTCTCTCTCATCGATGTTTCTAGCTATCTATCCCTCTCCCTTCCTCTTTGTGAAAAATCAATAAAAAAAAAAAAATATATATATATATATATATATATATATATATATATATATATATATGGAGCAAAACCAAAGCCAAAGCAAAACCAAAGCCAAAGCACTAAAACTGTACTCAGAGGTAATTTCATAGCTTTAAACACTTCCATTTCATTAAAAAATAATGTAAATAAATGAACAAAGCATACAGGTCAAGTCAGAGAAAGAACTAAGAGAAATCAAAAGAATTATAGGATGAAAGCAAAAATTAAAGGGGGGAGGGGAGAGAGACAAGAAAAATAGGTTAGCTGGGAGGTCTAAGTAAGATCAGTAGGTTGTAGTACTGTATCAATGCTAGTTTCCCGTATTTGGAAAATAAGAATAAAGTGAAGTAAAGTGTTAACTTTTGGAGAAGATGAATGGAGGGTAAATCCTAACCCTAACCCTAGTATGTAAGAAATCTTTCTACCATTTACATTTCTTTAAGTCTTAAATTATTTCAAAATAGTTTCCAAAGACGAAAATATTCTGAGGCTTAAAAACATACAACAATCATCCTTGGGGGGGAAAAAAGTAAATCACTAAGTAGACAAGACATTTTGAGGAAAAATGACAGATTTTACAGCCTGCATATCCATAGCTAAACTGACACTCAATGAGAATTACTTCCAGACAATTAGAAGAAAAAAATCAGGACACAAGTGCAAACCAATGCACAAAAGGCAGAAAAACACATGAAAGAAACAAGGAAAGCATAGTAAATAGAACTATAAAAACCACATGGCTAGAAAAAATTGAAACATACACAATCATATTAATGCGAATGAGTTAATTCCTCTTTAAAAAAAGTAAATGTTTTTTCTATTGATTTCAGAGGGAAGGGAGAGGGAGAGACAGATGGATACATGGATTGCTGCCTCCTGTTCATTTTCTACCCGGGATCAAGCCCCCAACTCAGGCATGTGTCGTGGCCACTGACCTCCTGGCGCATGAGATAACACTCAACTGAGCCACACTGGCCGGGTGAATTAATTTCCCTTAAAAAAAAGCCAAATCTTGTTTATACAATAACACTCGTAAAAACACCCCAAAGTTGGGGACTGGCAGTGGGAGAAACCAAAGGAAATATTACGTGTCTGAATTTAGTAGTGCAAGTTCAACAAAATCATATGGAGAGATATAAATCAAATTGTTATCCTCAGTAGGGAGAAAAAGGGGACTGAATTTGAGGAGGAAGTAATATCACTTTTACATTTATATATGTCTGTGCTGTCCACCTGGTTACAACCATCCAAGAATTAATACTTTAAAAAAAATTTGAATACACAAATACAAAACACAGTCCAGGCAAATTCTAAGATAGTTATAATATTAGCATCACACCACATCTAATACAATGCAAACAGGACAAGTTTTAAAAATTTTCCATAAAAGGTTTAATCTATCCGAAACTCTAACAGTCTTGAATCTAACATCAATGTGTTCCTCTGTCACTGGTACTTGTTTTCCTCGGCCACTATGCTGGCCAGTGAAGTTCAGGTAGCATTAATTGCATCTCTGACTCCTGGGTGGTATGTGTGTTTCTGTGTGTGCAGGTATATTCCATAGATCTGCCCAAATTGGTCCAAGAACGGGCCTAATACCCCTTGAAGAGTTAACCCTGGGCTTCTGCTGGAATGACCAGGAGGGAAGCTGCCCTTTGTCTTAGGTCTTCAGCGTGGGGAAATATGAGATATGAGCATAGATTTGATAGGGGCTAGCGCTAGGAAGAAAACTTGCTTGAGAGGAAAACCCATAGAGAGAAAAGAAGTCAGTGAAATGGAGGAAATAGGTTCTAATGTTATTACTTGAGCTCTTTTTTTTAAAATCAATCTTTATTGTTCATATTATTACACAGGTTCCTTGTTTCTTCCCCCCTCCACCAGGTTCCCACCCCACCCTCTGCCCCCTTATCCTCATCCATTGGTGCACAGTTTATGTTCATTCTCTTCCTCCCTCCCTTTCCCCGATAGTAAATCCCTTTTCAGATAGCAAATCTGTTACTTAGCATTTTCTCATATCAATAATACCTCCAAAATTCTTTTTTTCTTTATTTCAGAGAGGAAGGGAGAGGGATAGACAGAGAAGAAACATCAGTGATGAGAATCACTGATCGGCTGCCTCTTGTACCCTCTACTGGGATTGAGCCCACAACCTTGACCAAAATTGAACCCGGGAGCTTTCAGTCTATAGGTCAACGCTATCCATTGAGCCAAACAAGCTAGGCCAATGGTCGGCAAACTCATTAGTCAACAGAGCCAAATATCCACAGTATAATTGAAATTTCTTTTGAGAGCCAAATTTTTTAAACTTAAACTATATAGGCAGGTACATTGTTATTAACTTAATTAGGGTACTCCTAAGGGGGGCCTTTGCTGAAAAATAAAAACTCAAGGGGCCAAAGAGCCGCATGTGGCTCGTGAGCCACAATTTGCAGACCACTGAGCTAGGCCAATCACTACTTAAATTAAAAAATTCTTAATATTTGCCCTTGTTAAGACAGATTGGAAAATTGTTTCACTTCTAAACTTATGCATTCATCATCTTGGAGGGCTGGATATTAGCACTTTTCCAGTGCTCTTCTGAACTTCTGAGCACTTACTATTGTCATAACTCACTTCAGCACTAAAGAAAGGTAATTTCTTAATATCTTACGTAACAGTCATGTGTACGTTGATTCCCTGCAGAAACATAAATTTTAAGATATGCCCCAAAGATTAAAAATAGTGGCAGAGTAAGTGGATGCTACACAGACATGCTCCTAGGCCCAAACTGGAATTACAACTAAAATACAAAAGAATCTTGAATAATCAACTGAAGATTAAGATATACCCCATATTTTCTATTAAAACAGTTTCCTAAGTTACCAAGCTCAGCAATTAGCATAATAGGCAAAGAAGGATAATTACACTCCTTACCTGCCTCTGGACTGACAGTAAGTACTAGGTGGAGAAGATGCCATGGGTTAGTAGAAAACACTTTCTACTGAGTCCATTAGCCACCAGAGTAGTCTTAGAATAGAACTCAGCTCTCCAGATGGGCTCTAGTGGACAAAGAAACTTGACATCAAAAAGAAGGGTGTGTGCCTGTGCTCTAGAGGAATAAGGTGGAATTTCAACAATCAGTAAAGACGCACACTCACCTGGGATCTGGCTGTGAGGCGGAGAGCTGTCACTTCTCCCTTTTCTGTGCCCTTCTCTTGGGGAAAGAAAGAATCCTGGGAAGATGCAGCTAAGGGCAAAAAAGCGGTAATTGTGGGATCTAACTCTATATTGTGATTCAGATTTACAAGACAAAAAAGTCCCTCCCCCTGCGAATGATGCTCTGTAAAGTACTGCACCTGAAGGCAGCCCAGTCAACTCCTGATCCCAGGGTCATTGGAGAAGTCCAGGGATGTTGCTACCTGGACCTAACACCTTCTGGTAGGTGGCATTCTCTAACCTAGAAATCGGAGTAAGTCAGTATTTCCAAGCTTAATGTACGTTAATTTAATGTAAGAAAAGTAGGCTCAGTTCTCAAAAATCACCCTTACTGAAATGTAGCTTACAATGCAAGCTTGCTGAAATGTAGATCACTGGATTCCACGTCCTAATAATTGTTACTAGTTGAGTCTGAGGTGCACTCTAGAAACCTAATAAGCAGGCCATGGGTTAGTATAATAGAAAACATTTCCAAAATTCTGACATGAGGTCACGGACAAACTTCAAGAAAGGCTGGGCTAGTCAACTACTGACTTCTGTGCCTGTTTTCTACTAAGCAAAACTACAATATTTGTGCGACTGAAATAAGATTATTGTGCAACGTGAAATGACAGATGCGGGAAGGTTTTTTTTTGCCTGCCAAAAAAGCTAAATCCTGACTCACCGACAATCTGGTAAAAAGAACGGGTGAGAAAAAGTAACTGAGGCTTTGCTCTTGCCTCAGCTAACATTTTGAGATGGCTTTCAAGGAGCCACTGTGCACCAGCTGAGGCGGAGAGGGGGTGCTCCCACACCAAGCCCTCCATTCTTCCGCCAGGAGACAAAGGAGACGCCTGGCAGAGCTGCCTGCCGGGCCACCTCCCCGGGCAGCGGGCTTCTTTTCAGGAGGACCTGCACCTTCCACAACGCAGAACAGCAGCCCAGCAACTCTCACCTCTTTTCTCGGGCATTTCGGCCAAATCTTTCTCCATCATCACCAATCCTCCGGTTCTGAAGATCCTGATCCCGGTCTCCCCGCTCCTCAATTTAGACCCCTCGGCGCGTCACAGCGAGAAGCCGTCCTCTCCCGGCCGGCCGGCGGGGCGCTGCTGACAGGCTGCGACCCGGTCCAGTCCCGCTTCTTCCTCGGTCCCGGGATGCTGGCACTCGGATCCCGGGGCCAGGTCCCTGAGGCCGACCCTCAGATGCCGGTTCCTGCCGCCTGGCACGGTACCTGCGGGGACCGAGCAGCTTGGAGGAGATGGCGCCGGGTTCGGGCTCCCCTGAAGCCCGCGCCGGCCCGCGCCCCGCCCGTCGCGCCCGCTCGCACCCGGCTCCCCGGGAGGCGGCAGCCTCGGGAGGGGATGGGCTCATGGTTCGCCCTCGAGGCCTTTTTCACAAATGCGCGCCCCAGCCCCGGCTCGGCACAGACTGAGGCCCCGGGGGCCGCCACCGAAGCCGAGCGCGGAAAAGCGGCCTCATAACCCAACTCACCTCCCATCCGGGCTGGACAAAGGCTTCCAACTTCTGGGGCCCCCTCGCAGCCGCGCATGCGTGAGGAGGGGATGGGGGCGAGGCTGGCGAGCCTCTCCAGCCGAGAACTACGATTCCCAGAAGGCCCCGGGGCACGGCCAGACTCCGTTCTCCGCAGGTGGGAGTCCAAGTGGCGCTGTGGGGGTGGGAGGGGCGCTAACAGGAGAGAGGAGGGGGAATTGCGAAGAAGCCAGATTTTTCCTTCTCGCGAGAGTAAGGGCTGCAACTCCCACGTGAGGTCCATCGCACCGGAGAGCGCTGACGTCAGGGACGGGTGTGCGGCGGGTGGCCCTGGAGGGACCACAGTCCAGTGCTTAGGGCTGCCGAGGAGTTCAACCTTCGTTAGTCTAACGTAAGATATATGCGAGCAGTCTATGCCTTTTCCATATATTTTACCTCAGCAATCTCCTTTTCCTTCAAATAGCATGGAAAGTGTATTTGTAGGAACAGTGGGGTGTATAGGCACATCCATGTATGTTCCTGCATCCATGGACAAAATACTGAAAATTCACATGTGTGAGAGGGAAGTTGAAAATATTCAAACAGTGTCAACCAATCTGAGCGACATCTTCTTTAAGCAAGCGTGACATTAAATGTATCGAAATAGATGGTTCTCTCAAGCATGGTTAGTCTCATCCTAACCTACCCATCTCAAACTCAAAATGTTTAAGTCGCCCTCCTCTTCACAAACCCATTCACAAAAGCAAGAATGAGAATATCCTTAACTCTTCTCCCACTACAGTTACCACCAAGTTCTCTTTCTTATATCTTAAATAATGCTCCGATTTGTGACCATCTTTCTCTGTTCCCACAGGCATTACCTTCGTTTTGGCCACCACCATTTCACTATGGTTATTTATGGCCAGCCTCCTAACTGATTTCTCTAACTCAGCTTTTCTTTTCCACCAGTCTGTTCTCCATACTTCCTGGCCAGTGACTGAGCATTCAAAAGCAAGAATATAACGTCACTTTACTGCTTAAAACATCCGTGGCTTTCACGAACTTTGGGGAACAATGATTTTTAGTTTCCACTGGATGGCACCCTTGTTCAGCTTCCATTGTTCCTCCTGCTATTCACACCCTTTAACCCACCCCTCTAACCCCCGCAGTGTGGATAGGATCTGTGACTCACTTTTAACAGTAGAGCACAGCAAAGGTGACATATTCTTTTCTTAAAACAAAATAAAACACACACACACACACACACACACACACACACACACACACACAGAAACATCAATAATGAGAGAGGGTCATAGCCTCCTTCACGCTCCCTAGTGGGGTTGGAGCCCTTGACTGGAATCCAACCCGGGACACTTCAGTCCACAGGATGCTAGGGCAAAGGTGACATATTCTAATACTTCTCTTGCTAAGAGACTTCTTACTGGTTTTGACGAAGGAGGTGATGATGTTGGGGCACACATGACAAGGAACTGCGGGTGGCCTTCAGCCAACAACCAGTAAGAGTCTAAACCCTGTCAGCAACCCACAAGGGCTTGGAAGTGGATCACTCTTAGTAGAGTTTTCACATGAAAACTCACTCCTGGTTGACACCTTGATAGGCAGCTGCAGAGGATCTAGTTAAGTAGTGCCCAGATTTTCACCCACAGGTAGTGAGATAATGTGTGCTTTTTTTTTTCCTACTAAGTATATAGTAATATTGTTATGTAGGAAAATATAATTAATACAGTATCCTAACTTAGATGGAAAACTCCTTTCCCCTAGGAATACTCTGGAAGGGGGAGGTTGTTGGATGAGAAACTATTGGAAATTAATTGTAAACTCTGAAAGACAATGGCTACAGTTGGTCCTAGGATGTGTGTGTGTGTGTGTGTGTGTGTGTGTGTGTGTGTGAGACTATGGAAGGTTCTGTAAGGTGTGGGAGTGATTTTTAGAGTTTGTTGTGCTCCTTTTTGTTCGCCCCCACATTGCTCTGGGTAAATGTTCCCATTCTTGCTTGCATCATTGCAGTGTAGCCTTAGGGTAAGGTGACCAGACGTCCTGCTTTTGGTGGGACAGTCCTGATTTTTAACAATTTGTCCTGTGTCCCATCCCACGGTGTTTTAAAAAAGTCCCGATTTTTGGAAAGAATGCATGACAAGATAGGGAATGGTGGGAGAACAGGAAGAGAATATACGGTTTTCGGCGTATTTAGCCAGGATAGGAGTTTTATATTATTTTTGTTAATTTTATAATGTTAAACTTTAATAATAATAAATAATCGTTGAGAACTGATTATCAAGAACTGCTTATCAAAGTTCGCATTGTTGATCAGTTGTTAGAATTCACTCGAATGAGAAATATGCCAAAGAATAAAATAATACTATACATAATATTTATTTATTATATTTGTAAATTGTAAATTGTATTTATGTTGAAATTAAAAAATATATATTACAATACTATTTTTGCGTTCTATGAAAATTTTTGTTGCTCCATATAGACCAAATTTTTAATCAATACCCTCCCCTCTCCCCCTTACGTCAATGGTGTCCTGCTTTACCAATGTTAAAATTTGGTCACCTTACCTTAGGGCTGGGCTGGGACAGAAGGTGATACTAATAAATAAAAGTAGATCCATTTCAACGGGTTCCATTCTCCTTTCTCGCACTCTCATTCACACACATATGCACACACAGTGAGTCTGATGATCCCTGCAAAAAAAGAAATGTTCCCTGAGGGATAAAATCACCTCGTAGAAGGAGGGTGAGGAGTGGTCATGCCAAATTTTAACATTATAGATTCTCTTCTTTGAGAACAACTAAAATCCTTCTCAGTCTCTCCTCCTCTCCCAAATATTCAAGATTCATCTACAGCTTATGCCCTTCCTGGTGAGTTGAAAAAGGGATAGGAAACACATCCAATCTTTTGCTTCTTCCTCCCTACATTACCAGATTATAACCTGGGCCTGGGAAATATGGGCTCACAAGGAAAAAAGAATATATATGAAGAATTCTATTGATCTAAGATGAAAACAATGAACTGAACCATCTATAACAGATAAAGCAGAAGTAGTGGACTGTACAGGGCCCCTGGGAAGGCACATGGGCATTCTTTAAATTATTGGCAGCTGAGTCTGAGGTGACTGGCAGAGCCATTTCTGTACTGATAACACCCTCCCCAAAAAAGGCAGAGAGTGTTATCAGTACTGACTTCTTACCTTTGTCCAGGTGCCGGGAATGAGGGAATAAATAGGACCTGGGCCCACCCAAGCTCCTTTGATGCTAAGTCTTTCGTGAAAACCCCTTGTATTTTGTAATATAAATAAATGTGCTGCCTCGGTTCTGGGTCGACTGTCTCTTCAGCAGAAGAGGGCAGCGGACCACCCAGGACCCAGCTTTAAATCTATCTCTGTGTCTTCTCTCTTTCTTTCTTTTATTTCTCAATCCCGGTTACCTTTACTCAGAACCAGTTTCATCTCTCTGTGCTGGATGCGGAAGCCTTGGAGGGGATTTATATTAGCTTCCAAATTAAATTGAAGAAGAAATCAAATGAATATTTCTTAAAGAAACCCTCCAAGTTCATGAAGCACCTTCTGGAGAAGATGAACTTGTCAAATTTGAAAGTGGGTCAAGGTCATTGTCATGAGCTGCAATGACTTCCTTCCAGTGGATGAGTGATACATGGTACACGTGTTGTTGGACTCTTGTTCTCCCAGCATTGGAAGCTAACACCAAACTAAACCTTTGCCTGAGCTTGCCTCTAGCCCACAATAAAGTCCGTAAGAGTCAATATTTTGGAGTGCCTTCTAGTAGAATCATTGTCCTGTCATTTCACACTAGGAAGACACAGGCTTTTTCCCAAGTCTGGTATTTCAGGGAACCTGTATTGAGCTCCTGAGTCAGGCCCTGGGTTCCAGGCCAGAAAAGCCCCTGAACTTGAGAGGAGTGGCAGGGAAGTGTGAGGATAATGGGTCTACATCACCCTCCCATATGTCCAGTTGAAAAAATAGTACATAAAACTAAAGCATGTTGATAGAATCTTTCTGATTAAACAGTTTAGATGATTGAAACACTACCCACAAGCTATTTGTATCTTTCATCTACATGTAAACACAGTTATTCCTAACATGGGGCCACCCTATATTCTCACTCACAGTTCATTTAACATGAATATTATCCCCGCTCTTTAATAATTTTGAACATATAATTGCACAGCTGCATAGTACTTCTTATTATACATTGTGCTGCCCACCTCTTGGCCAACCACATCTGTCTCCTTCTGAAGTCCAGTTCAACTGCTATGAGCTCCAGGTAGCTCCAAATGTACAATCATTCACTATCCCTCCAGAGCATGCTCACTGCATTCTTTTCCCTTAAAATTTTGGCACCTCATGTCATGTCTTATCTCCTTTAGATCTCAAGCTGATTCCTATCCAAGATGCTGCTCAATCATATCTCTGTCCAGCTCTAAGCACAGCGCTTGGCGTACACTCAGTAAAGACGTGAACTGCACCACAATTCTAAATGAGTTCCTCATGGTATCAGAGAACTTCAATTGTCTATCAAAATCCACTCACCTGACTTGGGGTGCACAGCAGGATGGCACTTCCCAGACCCCTTTGCTGCTTTATGAGCTGCTGTTGCCAGCAGAAGAGGACAGGCACTGAGGTGCGCTATGGCAAACCTGGAGGATACAGTCTCCCAGCATGCATTTCTCTGTGACCTGTCCCCTGAGGTGATGGAAGCACATGGGGGTGACACCCTACAAATGAAGAAGGCCCTTGAGGGAAGAACTCTGGGTTCTTGAGTGACCATGGAAGGATTCGTCTCTTCAATCTGAACACCTGCCTGCAGTTGTATGTAATGGGAATTTTGGGAGATTTTTCCATAATTCAGCATAAGTTAATCCATCCATGCGAGGGTTAAACTATAGGATGAACTTATATGGTTTCCCATCTAGTCCATTTAAAATGACAAAGTCAATTTGGCTTTAAGAACTGAGATGATCTGTGGTGGATGGATCTGTGTATCTGTTCACTCAGCACCTGTGCACTGAGCACTCAAACTGGGTCCATGTGGAAAATCCATCGGGGCCCTGCCTCTAGGAGCTCACAGGCTGCAGGGAAGGTGGACACAACCACGGAAACAAAAACATGTGAAAGGAAAGAGCAGGGGCTGTGTGCAAAGGGAGCAGGTGCTTCGAGGAGGGCTGGAGGCTCCTGGGAGAGGGGCTGAAAGGCTGCACTGAGGTGGCATTTGTCTTCACAGCAGCAGGACCAGGAGTCAGCCCTGCACAAACTCAGCTGTATTTAGCCTGGCATAAGGCACAACTGTGCAGGCACTTGGAGGCAGAATGTGTCTGGATAGAGAGGAGGTTAGAAAGATGGATGCAGTGACTGGAGGAACTGGGAGGAGATAAGGGAGGAATGGAGGGCAGGGCTAGGGCCTGTTGTGGGATGACTATACTAGTGATCTGCTGTGTGTCAGTGTTACCCTTCACTGGAGACTTAACCAACACACACTTATTAGCTCATATGTCTGTGATGAGGAATCCCGCTTGGCTCAGCTGGGACTATTGTGGTCTCAAGTCAAGCAGGATCTGTGTCAATGAGGGTCTGAGCTCCCTCTGAGGGTTTTTGGGATTCAGTTTGTATGGAAGACCTGACTTCCTCTCTAGCTGTTGGTTTCTTTCATTTCTAGGCCACGTGGGTCTCTCCAGATAGCAATTCATAGCATAGAGGCTTGAACAAATGCATAGACACTGACATTTAAAATTTTTTTTAAAAATTTATTTTATAGAGAGAGGAAGGAAAAGAGACAGAGAGAGAAACATCAATGCAAGAGAGCAGCATTGATTAGTTCCCTCTTGTACCCATCCAAACCAGGGATCAAACCCATAGCCCAGGTATGTGCCCTGCGATGGAATCAAACAAGCAACCTTTTGGTGCCCAGGATGACACTCAACCAACTGAGCCACTCTGGCTGGGCCAGGCACTGACTTTTATAACCAAACTAGAGGCCCGGTGCACAAAATTAGTGCACTGGGTTGGAGGGTGTTCCTCAGCCCGGCCTGCACCCTTTCCAGTGCTGGACATCCCTCTCACAATCTGGAACTGCTGGATCCTAACTGCTTACTTGCCTAGTTACCTAATCTCCCCTAACCACTCTTCCTGCTGCCTGATCACCCCTAACTCTTCTGCCTGCCTGCCTGATCTCCCCTAACCACTCTGCCTGCCTGATGCTTCTAATGCTCCCCTGCCTGCCTGATCACCCCTAACTGCCTCTGCCTGTCTGCCTGATTGCCCCTAATTACCTCTGCTTGCCTGTCTGATTGCCCCTAACTGCTCTCCCCTGATGGCCTGATTGCCCCTAACTGCCTCTGTCTCAGCCCCCACCACCGTGGCTTTGTCTGGAAGGATGTCTGGTCCATCCAGTCTAATTAGCATATTACCCTTTTTATTAGTATAGATATGAAGGTCATCTTGGATCCCCTTGCCTCTTCACACAAGAAAGGTGAAGACTATGGGAGTCACTGAGGAGAGAACTGATGATCTTAGAGGTACATGCCTTGCCCAGAATCACAGACAGTCAGAATGCAGAGCCTGAGATAAACCCAGCTGTTTGTTCCCAAAGTCTTAGGGGTATCCAGGTTTTCTCAGGGACTCTGGAAAAGGCTGTGCTGGTGGAATCCTGTACAGACATGCAGATGGTATATGGGAAATGGTGAGTGTTTGGCAACTTAGATAGGCATTAGGCCAGTATTTGTCTGAAAAGGAACTCAGATCTAGAACCATGCAGGTGTATTTCTGTCCACAACCCAACTAGGGTGGAAGGAGTCAGGCCCTCTTTATGCTGACCTTACGCAGTTCTGAATCACATCCTCATTGGATATTTGGGTAACTAGGCCCACAGAGAGGCAGATACTGCCCAATGTACATGACATACAGAGTTCAGATTTCAGGAACATCCAGCCTTCCAGGCCAAGGCTCCCACCTCTCCCACAGAGTTGGTCTGGAAATTAGAAATCCTGACATATTAGGAAGCTGCTCTCTGTTCCTCCCTATTTTGTGGCCTTTTTGTTATGGGATCCAGAAAGGGAGCACTGGTATGTGCCAGAAGCTAATGCCAGCAGGTCATAAATGCAAGAAGTTCATCAAAAGATTGGTGGACTTTGAGCCTTTAGCAAGGGCTGGAAAATACATACTATTGTGTATTGAAAATGGCTAAGGACATTTCCCCAAATCTGTAAAGGATGCATAAATGTTTGCTTGCTGCTAGAGAGCTGAGAGCATTTCAATCTACATGTTATTGCCTCCTGCTGGCCAAACACCTGAACAGCTTTAGACAGTTGCTCCAATCTGACCATGGATTCTGTATAGTAAACCTTGCCTTTGATATGTATATCTACCTTGTTTTAGGATAATTTGTATTAATAAAAAGCAAAGGGTCCAGAGAGACAGGAGGACTTGGTTTCTTTAGCTAAGTCTCCTCTGGCTCCTCAAAATGCCTTCCAAAATTTATGTTTCATCTCTGAACTCTTTAATAATTTACATGTGAATCTTTTCCAGATTCCTGAACTCTTATAACCCTTCAAGATGCTGGATAAGACCCCTGGAAGGCATGTGTACACACACACACACACACACACACACACACACACACACACACGATATAGTGACCTTGGGTGGTATTAGAAGAAAAGCAGACACAGAGGAGGTGACAACATGAAGGAAAAAGAGATTGGAGAAATTATTGTCTTGTGACAGTCCTCCTCCTACTTTACAGCTACTACTCCCTATGAGCCTGGACATCCCTAAGAAGCACCTGCAGCATAACCCATTGTGCAGGCAGGAGAGACATGTATAATGACTTATCTAGGTTCAAAAAGAGGTAAGAATGAGAGGATGAGTGTGAACCTAGGTTTGTTTCCTCAACTCTGGGGCCCTGGCTGCACCCAGAACTTCTAGGGTGCTGAGAGAGGGGAGTGTTGGTGTCACTGGTACAGATATGGTGTTTCATGGAGAAGAGGGGTCCTCAGTCAGAAGCCCACAGGACTTTTTGCATGGTTGTCATTAGATGAGAGGACTCAGAGAAGACAATCCCAGGAACTGAGGTCACTTACCAATAGAATTTGGAACCCCTGTAACCAGGCACCCACATCTGGCAACAGCCCAACTGCCAGCTCACTTGCCAGGAAGCATTTGCCAGTGCAAGACGTTCTCTTGCTGTCTTCCCAGTGATTGGTGCTCTTGCTTCCGGAGACACCACCCTGAGGGCTTTTCCAGATGGCGCAGACGTTGGTTCAATTCTCGTGCCCCACGTATCTGGCCATTTAAAAAAATATGGCCTAAGGTAACACAAGGCAGCCTGGGATAGACCCATGGAGGCCTGTCCAGCCACCTCTGTGGGTCATCCCTGTGCAGCCCACATCCCCTCCCCTTCATGTGTGGGAAGAGGAGAACCCTGGGGCAGAAACTGCTTTCAAGGCAGTGGATAACTCAGAGGTCTTGTTATGATCACACCCCAGGACAGGGCAGGCAGTTGGAGATGTGCACCCTAGGAGTCCCTTGTCTATGCCAACAGGAATCTTAGGCCCTCAGGCTGTCATGACTTTTTCTCCCCAGTGGAGATTAGAGCAGAACCAGCAAGACAGGGCTCTGAGGCTTCCCCCTGGTGACTGGGAACTGTCTTTACAGAGCTCCGCACAGGAGAACAGACCGGAGCTGACAGATGGGGTCCTCACCTCCACGCCCCTGCAGGAGACACAGGTATCTCATCCATCCACAAGTATGCAGCATGGCTTCAGAGTGAGTGTAGGTGCTGAGTTGACCCAGACTCCAGAACCCCATGCAGTCAAAGGGGACGCCCCTGGTTCTTGAGGCTGCATAGCTACTCCCCAGAGATCCCTCCTAGCATCCAATTACCAAAGGAATCTGGGGCCCATATTCTCCCCGCAAACCACTCTCAGAGTCCAGCCCCTTTCAGGTCGGATGCAAAGTCACTGCCCACAAAGTTTTAGGAACATCAGAGGAGAGACTGTACCATTTCACTTCATGCTCAGTCAAGAGTATTTTTGCATTTCTGTACAGACTTTCCCTTTTAATACCTGTGTCCAAGTGCCCATGTTGGCCTGACAATCCTTGCACACCTTCTCCCATCCTTATATATTGTTGTGATTAGTAGAGATACTTTTCCCAAAAGGATACGGGGCTCAAGATACCAAGTCTGTTGCTTTGCCATTTGCTGCCCCGAGGAACACATCTCTGTGGCCCCTCCAGGTCAGGAGCTGGGGCCTCCCTGGGCTACGCAACAAGGTGTACCTGTTATCAGAGCTGGCAGTCCATCTCTTCACTGCGGTGGGACTTGAAGTGATCCCCTTCTGCTATGTCAGTGGTGCTGTCCTGAACATCCCATTTGTCCTAATATGCAGACCCTCCCTCTCCAGGAAAAGCCTCTGCTCATCTTGGAATGAGGTGTTCTGTAAGAAATCCCAGGGTTAACACAAGGATGTGCTGTCGTCCATCCTCTGCTAAGAAAATGATTAAGATACTAATGTGTCTTATCATAACTCACCTCCAAGTCTACTTTGCCCGCTGAGAACCTTTTCTCTTGTCAATGTAGAAAACATGAAAACCTGTGAAGAATTTCTCTGAGTTTCTTAGAGTCAAAATCTAGACAATTGCAGTGAAGCAAAATCTCAACTGAATGAGATAATAATGCTTCAGAAAATGGCAGCTTTGCACCTTATTTTATACATTACAATCAAAAGAGGAGACTTCTGTGGGTTTCATGAAATCCATTGGTGATAGATTAGGGAGGCAGGAGAAATCAAAGCAGGGAATCTCTGGGATTGAAGAAAAGGTAAAATGAGACACATACTTCTTTTACATAAGTGTGTGCAGGATAGTTAACAGTCAATAATGAACTCAATAGTAATGAGCGGATTTGTGATCTTTGCAGAGTGATGCCTGTGCTTTAAGGGTTCTGAAAGAAGGAAAATTACTTTGACCTTACAAAAATACACTGAGTGGCCAGATTATTATGATCTCTGAACACATAATCTAGCCAATCAGTGTGTGTATATATATATATATATATATATATATATATATATGCGGCCTGGTACATGAATTCATGAATGGGTGGGTCTGGCCAGCCTGCCCAGAAGGAGGGGACAAGGGCGATTGGCTGGCCTGCCTCCTGGTGAAACTCCTGGTCGAGGAGATAATTTTCATATTAGCCTTTTATTATATAGGATATACACTGAGTGGCCAGATTATTATGTGTTCATAGATCATAATAATCTGGCCACTCAGTGTATGTTGCTGTAGATTAAAAAAGAGAATAGAGAGGCTCAGTTAAGGTAAAGATTGACCTTTGTCAGTGAAGATGACAGCCTAGGATATGATACCCACCATATGCTGCTTTTAGTTTAAAAAAACTTTAATTTCAGACCATCCTTTGTGGTCACTTTTAGGTCTCTAAGTTTGCAAGTCTGCCAGGTTATCATGTGGTTTCCACGATCACTTCTGCCCCATCTCTTGCTACCAATCACTGAGTGCTTGGGGTTTTGTCTGAGCTGAAGCCCCAACCCTCCTGGCAGTTTATGAGCTGCCTCTGATGGCAAGTGCTCCTCTGTCCCAACACAGGGTGGAAATAAGACCTCTATGGGGCCTGCAGCTACAGACCTGGACAGCATGCCTGCTGCACTCAACACACAGGTGCCAATGAACATCTTTGCTACCTGGGAGGTGGACTGCTCCAGCCCCACCTGCGTGCCCAGGCAGTGCAGCCTCACCTTAACCAAGCTGCTGATCCACCAGGAGCTGGAGAAGGAGCTCAGTACTGTGGTGATAAGTGTGAAGATGCAGGGCTCCAAGAACGTCTTGAGGTCTGACGAAATTGTGCTGCCCCCCAGTGGTCAAGTGAAGATCGACCTGGCGCTGACCTTCTCCCTGCAGTATCCCCACTTTTTAAAGAGAGAAGGCAACAAGTTACAGATTATGCTTCAGCAGAAGAAGCGCCTTAAAAATCAGACCACTCTGAGATACAAGACTCTTGCCATGGGTACCATCGACATGGCTGAGTTGATGCTGCAGCCCCTTCAGGGAGGCCAGATGCTGAGCCTCCACAGCACCATCATGGAGTCATCTGACCACGTGGCTGAGATCAACATCTCCTACTTGTCCAGCCAGCCCATCTACTCCGAGGACAGCATCTGGCAAGTCGGCCCCAAGGCCAAGTGCAGAGTTCATTACTCTGAGCAGCAGGCCAGCCATGATCCCAGGCATGAGCAGAACGAAGAGGAGGAAGAATCCTACTTCGAGGAATCAAAAAAGCAGCTCCAAGGAGAAGTAAGAATGCCATTCATGACCAGGAAACAAGATGCCAACAAGAAAGTTGGAGCGTGGCTGCGCAAGATGCAAATGTGGGAGAAAGAACTGAACCTAGAGCAAGAGTCTTTGGAGCACAACACTGAGGTGGAGGAGGACCTGGATCTACTGTATGACTCACTGGAGAACCCCAGTGACGGTGGTCTATGACGTTCTCCTCAGTATCCCAAACCCCCATCTCAGGCCACTCTTGGAATACCTGTCCAACTCCAGCTCTCAGAGGGAGATCTAGAACATCCATAGTTCCCAGAGCCAGAAGGAGCCTCCAAATCCAACCCATGTGATGGAGATGAGCTGCTAGAAACCAGCAGGCACATCACAAAGACCGAGTCTCTCTTCATCCCCTCCCCCAATCCCATAGGCAGCAGGTGGGCTGCTGGGGCTGGAGCACATCCCTGAAGGCGCTACAGGTGACAGAGCCACACAAGCAGGTCAATAGCCTGGACAACAAACACTGTCCAGACACACCGAGCCAGCTGCAGATTCCCAGGATGACAGTGTACAACCAGCTGAACTGCATCCTCATCTCTGACAACCAGCTGAGAACATCTTCCTCCTCAACACCTGTGACTGGCAGGGGCAGTTCCCATCTGAGTCCTGCAGCAATACATGCTGCAACACCTGCTCCAAAGCTGAGGTACAGGTGGCCTTCAGGACCATCATCTGGAGGATACAGAGATGGTGTTATGGAGGCTCAGCATCTGGCCGGAAGCCTGTGAAGTTCCTGGTGGCAGAGGCACAGCACTACTTCAGAGTTGTGCTACAGGTCTTCCTGGAGCTGCTGTCCTACAACCTGCCCCCTGGCTGGGCTACATGCACTTCCTCATCACCCTGCTAGGTTCCCATTCCATGGCCAGGTACCTGGGCTCCATGGAAGTCCGCTACAACAACTTGTTCCAGGACCTGGCCAGGCAGGGCCTGTTCCACAAGGAGGTCCAGAGGGCTGTGCAGGACCCACTAGATGTCCTTTTGAGAATCACATAGTACATCGCCAGGGCCAATTGTGTCCACCAACTACCCATCATGGAGTCCATACTCACCTACAAATGGAAAAACCCCATTGAGAAGTCCTTGAACATCATTTCCTTTGTGGTGTTGGTGGAAATTGGAATAGTGGGACCATTCTGGGTCACATCAGGAGACAGATCATGTGGCTCCCGTGGCTCTAGTGTGCTGTCATCCACCCAGCCATACAGGTGTGCAGCAACAAGGAGACCTCACCACCCCTATTCTCCTCCCTGTCCTCCTCCAGCCAGGGCATTGGTCTTGAGTGATGGGGCTGTAGGAGGATTCCTGGAGGACAGCCCAGGCCACAGACAGAAAGAGAGACTCTGAGAACAAAGACCAGGCTACCGCCAGCCACAACCTCAAGTGCACATTCCAGCCTCTGGGTCAGCGGGCTGCCAGGCAGGGGTGAGGCTGCAGCCACGCCCACCGTGTCCATTACAGTGGTCACCGAGGAGAACAACAACAAGGTGATGTGTTTTCCCATGAAGTACCAAAGTCAGTGCCTGGAGGGCATCAGCCACCCAATCTTCAGGGCCGCCAAGAATCTGCAGAACATACTGCGGGTCCTCGTTGACGGGATGGAGTAGAACAACATGAAGCTGCCATGTCAAGCGCTTCCCCATCTGCATCTTGGATGCTCCAATTTCACTTTCTAGCCCTGCCCATCCCTGCCCATCCCCTGCACCTCCCCTGCCCTTCCCCCTGCCCTGGCCAAGCCCAGAAGGATCAGCTGCTTTTCTGCTCACATTTCAGTGTAGTAAAGAGACAGACCCTGGAAACACAAAGCATAAAGTTTTCAGTGTGAATGTGCTTACAACCTGGAAAATAATGTGGTGTACCTAAGAGGGAGCCCCCCAACTGCTCTGCTTATTACCCAGAATGCTCTGGTGAGTGGGAGGTCAGGCAGACAGTGTTGAGAGGCACAATTATTGAAGGTGTTGCCTCAGGACCCCTACAACCCCCACTGAGAAAGGTTCTCACCATCAGGACTCTGCTTCCCTGGGGAGTCAGCTTCAGTGTGTACCCGACTCAGTGCTGGGTGGCAGAGGCCAAGGGCTGGCCTCCCATTGGGGGCTTCCTCACAGAGCATGGATACCAGTCAGCCCAGCCCTGGGTCCCAGCTGCCAACCAGCCATGGTTTCAGCACCACCCTTTCATGGTGTCCAATAAATTCCATCCTCAAAAGGCAAAACAGAAAAGAAAAAGACCAGTATTGTACCGACCAGCCAGGCACATTGACTGGACAAACTGGCCAAATACCAGGTGTCCAACTTCCTGGCAGGGACTCCACTTTCGTCCCCACCTTTCTGTGTTATAATAGAGCATCTGCCACCACCCAGCCGGTGTGGGACCAACCGTTTACCAGGTGAGCCCCTCTCTCTGCCCTCCAAGCCACCTGCTGGCTGTGAGTTTCCAGGTCACTGCATCTCTCTGAGTGTTTGTTCCTCTGAACATGGGGAAATGGAGGCCCAATTGGGTTATTATAGAGACTCGGTGGGGTCCTCCTGGGAAAGTGCTCTCTGGGTGCCTGGACAGTAAAGAGGTGGGCCAGAGTGCCTGTTGTTGAGCCAATTGGTCATTTTCTCTTCCTTTTGAGGAAGCCTCTGCCAAATTTGTGATCCTCCTCAGGGCCTTGGGCTAAGCTATCTTTCCATTTCATAACGAGATCAAAGATCCCATTAGGGGTCCCTGTCCTGGGTGAAGCCAGAGCAGAAAGCCTAGCGGTGAGCAGTGGAGTCCCAGGGTCACCCAAGTATCTGAGACAGGGCTGGTTTGGACTCATTCCTTCAGCAAATGTATCAGAAGCCCTGCCAGATACAGACACGTCTCTAGGCACTGACCATAATTCAGTGCACAGAGCAGACCCCCAGCCTGCACTGCAGAGCTTCCTTGTAGTCGAGAGCAATTCAGACACACTAGGCTGCACAGGCTCATAGTGTCCACAGGACAGTCAATGTGACATCTTCCTGGTCTCTACCTATGGTGCATCCTCCCTTATTTTGAAGAGGAAGGATGACCTCTGGATCAACAGAAAATGTGAGTTGGATTTGGATTGGAGCTGTGAGGGGAGTATGGGGACTGTGAGTTCAAGGAGCTGGCAAACCCCTGGATCCCACAGACAATGGGGTTTCTGCAAGAGGACACATGTCTGAGGGTTTCCCCTAGCAAAAAGGACGGGAGTCAGAGAGCTGTGCATGTGGATTTGGGTAGTGTGGCAAGTGGCGAGGTCAGTGAGAGAGTCAGACCCTCAGAAAATTCATACCCTTCCATTCCTAATCCTAGCCCTGCCTGCACCCCTATCCTAGGACCTTGCTCACTAGTCTGATAGAACCTCCTCAATGGCAGCTTGGCGGGTGTCCCACACCCGGTGGGAGCTGAGCTTCAGTGGGAGGCCGAGCACCCCATAGGACAGCTAGTGAATTAGCAGCATGTAGGTGCAGGAGCCAAAGTCTGAGTGATAGGAAGGCCCTGGGAAGCCAGCGATGGAGATGGAGTTCATTTGTTCGCTCATTGGTCAGATATTTCTGGAGGACCTATTGTGTGCCAATGAGTGACATGCACAGGGTGGACACCAGTCTTTCCTGTCCTCATGGAGTTGATATTTGGGTGGGGGGAGTTATAGGAGGGAACAGGGACACAGAGAGCTTGTCAGGTTCTTCTGAAGAAGGGTCAGCTGGTTCCCTCATTGTTCCAGAGCTGTCAGTAGGAGGGCTTTATGCTAGCCCCTCCTGGGTGACCAGGCGTGCGGGGGCCTGAAGCTGCGGGGATCTCCCTTTTCCACGTCCTGCATGGAAAGAGAGATGAACGAACCGGTTCTAAGTGGAGGTGCCCAGAGATTGAGAAATATTAGAAATAAAAAGAGAAGACATAGAAATAGATTTCAAGCTGGGAGCTGGGAGGGTCGCTGACCTCCTCTGTTGGAGAGACAGACTGACGATCTCCTGAGCCACACAGCACATCTATTTATACTCCAACCCAACAAGGGGTTTCACAGGAAAACAAGGAGCCTGGGAGAGCCCAGGTTCCACCTACTCCTTCCTCCTGAACAAACACATTAGTTAGGAACTAAGAACATCTCCGCACTCCCAGGTGTCTTCCCATTTGGCCCTTTACATCTCACCCTTTCTTTTTTTTAAATTTAAACATTAAGAATAAAACTTTAAATTAAAACAATTGCAAATAATGCTAATGCAAAACTAAACTACATACATGTTGTCATTTTCAAAACTTGAATGTCAAGAGCAAAAACTCTTAAAATTATTATTTAATTTTGCTATTAAATAACAAAATAATGCCAATGCAAAAACAACAATATGATAAATCAGAACTATGGACATATTAACATTTTTAGCTACCAAATGAAAGAAAGTCTCTTTTGCTGGTGGTGTATATTTTCTCAGAGTCCTTGGACTTGACTGTGCAAGACTTTGCAGAAGACTGGAAGCTACTCATGCTAGCATGAGCAGGTACATGGTTGAAGAAGTAGCTTCCACTTCAGTCTTTAACTTCTTCAAATGATTCTATGTTGGCACCACAGTCCCTTGTGTAGCTTTCAGTTTTCTTCTCCTTCTGCTTTGCTGTCAACGGGCAAATCTCAGGCCTTCCTGCCCTTGATCCTGGGCAACCTGCAGCAATGCACAGGTGCTGACTGCTATCATGGCAAGGCATCTTCACTATCTTTATTTCTGGACTATTTCTCCTCTGTTCTTATGAGCTCCTACTTATTCTATGGCTGGAACAGCCCTATCAGGTCCTCTCTGGAATCCGTTGTTGCAGGAATCCATCCATACAGTCTTGGAGTTTTTTCTGGAAATATAAACATATTCTCGACCAAAGGTTAATAAAGAAAACTTTTCTATAAATTAGAGTTGGGATCCTTTTTATTTTTTGCCCAAACAATTTTCCTTTGCCTTATTCTGACATCATGTGTTTTTTTTTTTCCTGCTGTTAGTTTTTTAAAGAAAAAATTTTCTGAATATGTTTCCTTACATAATATTTTCCCACTATCTACCCTTTTTTGATTTATTTAATTATTAGGATGCTTTTGGGAAATTTTTATAACAGTTTTGATAATTTTACCTTTTTATTTTGCACAAAAATATGACTTCTTTTTAGGTTTAATTGCATGTTAAGCAATTTTACCATGAAATGAACTACCAATAGAAATTTTAGTTAACACTTTAGAAACAACTTTTGCACAATGAAATTTTCTTAAATATTTATTTCAATTAGCCAATTTAAATTAGTCTGAAAACTTGACTATTTTACTGTCAAATTTAATACTTTAACAACAATCTTAGTTTACCCTGCAAATATTAATGAAAAGGATTATATGCATCATTGAGAAAGGTCTAAGTATTCCTGGATTTAGGCTAGATTTAGATATAGGGCAGCTGCCATCAGCCACTTCTTTGTTGCCTGGGTCCCGATCTGAGCTGGGTATGGGAAGCTCGAAGCAGCCATGGGGCAGGAGACCTTCCTCAGAAGGGGCGAATGTTTAAGCCCCTGCAACGTTCTGGGGGGTGAGGATCGGTGCCACACCTCTGTTGACCTCCAAGTTCTCTCCTTTTGGCCCCCTGCGGCTGTGTCTGTCTTAGGTTGTCCCTCCCTTGAGGAATCTTACCCGTCATTGGCTAACCAGCCATCCTCCAGGGCCAAGCAGGGTGATGTAGGTTCAGTTCTGTGTCCTTGGTAGCCTATGCCCCTATGGCCTCCATGCCCAGTACCTGCGTTGGGATCCCCTCGCCTGCTGGCAGGGCCCTGGCATTGATATCTTGGGGAACCCATTGTGTGAGAGACAGATTCATGGTACCAGCCACCACGAGGCTTCAACCTCAGTATGAACTGAAAACTCAAGCAACAGCTGTGGGCAATTGGATTGTGACAAGAGGGTCCCTTTTGGCAAAAAGAGCAAGAAGGGCCAATATAGAATGCTTAAGTGCCTTCCCAAGGGGCCTTCCACACAGTGGAAGGGACTAAATCCTTTCATGTGCTTTTTAAATGGCTGCCAAACATTCAAAAAATTAGTTTGTAAGTGTGTTTGGTATATGCTGTTATGAAATACCAAAATTATAATGACATTGTAGAATAATATCATGTAAGGATATTCTTTGCTTTAATCCAGATAATTCAATTTCAAACTGGAAGAAATATTTAGTTACTTCGTTTTGCCCTTATAAAGAGGCCAAAACCTTCATAAAATTTGAAATATATGTATATATTTGATAAAGCAATCACTAGCTGTTTCTGGTCTTTATTAGAATTGTTTATAAAATTATTGGCTTTTCATTTAGCTGAAAACCTTGATTATAATTTAATAATCTAATTTATTTAAGTAATTAAAGTAGGTATCTTCATTTTAAAATAAAGCAAATTTTTTTAAAAAATATATTTTTATTGATTTTTTTACAGAGAGGAAGGGAGAGAGATAGAGAGCTAGAAGCGTCGATGAGAAACACCGACCAGCTGCCTCTTGCACACCCCCTACCGGGGATGTGCCTGCAACCAACGTACATGCCCCTGACTGGAATCGAACCTGGGACCTTTCAGTCCGCAGACCGACGCTCTACCACTGAGCCAAACCGGTTTCGGCAAAAAATAAAGCAAATTTACTTCTGAATTCACAAGCCACAAATGTTGCCCTGCCTCTGGCTTAATTAAAAATGCAGGCGGCTACATAAAGTTAGGATTCAATTACTTATAAAAACATTGGCTTCTCATGTAACTTAATTTGTATGACATTGATTATATTGTAAAACCTAATTTATAAGGTAACTTAAGTAGGTATCTTATTTTAAAATAAAGGCAAAGAAACTTATTCAGTAAAACTTATATGTTTAATACTTTATTGGTCTGATCCAAAAGCATAAACAATGTCCACCTACAGCCAACTCAAAAATGCAGGCTGCATGAGGCCTTTTTGTCTTTTTTGAAATCCTACTGCTATTGAAAATTTTGGCTATGTTTAAGAAATATATTGTTTTTGCTTTTCTTTCAGATGAAAACTTTCATAACATTTAATATATAGTATATAATTTTTATTTGATGAAGCTTTCCATGTGATTTCAAGTATCAATCTGCTTAATTAAAAAAATATTTCTTTTAAGAGAGAACAGACTTTTGAACATTTCAGGGCCTGTGAAACATGCAAAAGTTATTCTTAAAAATCCTTGAAATACTCTTGGAAAGATCAAATATATAATATACAATATATTTACATATATGATTTAAATATTATATACCTGAATTATCTTAGAGAATATCAATTACATTTAATTTGGATCAATGAAATAACCCTCTTTCTTTTAAATCAGACCAAACAAGTAACATATTTTGAATTCCTAATTATATAAGAGAAAATACATTTTAACTATATAACTTCTCCCCATTTAATTTGCACTTTGAACTTTTAAAGCTGGCAAGTCAAATATATTTTGCATGTCCTAAATTAATAACACTTTACATTTCTAAGAAAATACAAGACATTAAAAGCTTCAATTCTGTCTTCTAGATTTTTTTATGAGGCAATTTTTAAACTTTACCTTTTTATTTATATAATTAAGGCAACTTCCAAAAAACAGTTTTTTGCCACAGGAGTCTGGAAGAAGTTTGTAGCCATTCAATGCAAATTACCACCTTCGCTAACTTACTAGGAGAGTGGTTAGAGGAATTAAGGTTGCTGACCAGCTTTCCTGGCTTCCTGTCAACATCTCTTAATGAAACTGATTTGTTTCAAGCATCATGGCAAAAAAAAGACACTTTAAACTTTCAGAACTTTAAAATTTTCAGGTAGCAAATCAATACTTAGCATTTCTAAAATCAATAATACTTTTACATTTTTAAAGATACATTTCAAATAAAATATAAGGCATATTTAATGAATATACTTCTAACCTCTAGACTCATACTAAGTATACTTAGATCAACATTTCAGTATTATAACAATTCAATAAATTTAGATTTAAGTTTTTATCATTTGATTTAGTAACTTCCAAATTCTTTTAAATTTCCAGCCAGTAGGCCTGGCCCAGCCTTTGATTTTCTAAATGGTCACAATTTTCCTGTGGGGGAGGTAGGAGTCAAGAGACAAACTCTCAGTCATTCATAGTAAACTTGCTATCTCCTTTCTGGTGTTTACTTGCCTTTGGGCAGGAATCTCCAGTGCTGCTTTAAATGCCTTGGGAAACAAACACATTATGGTAGTTAGGAACTAAGAACATCTCTGCACTCCCAGGGTGGGAGTGCAACTGACATGAATCTGCCAATATCCCGAGCCCAGTCAACAACAATCTATAGAATGTCCAGGTGTCTTCCCATTTGGCCCTCTACACAGGCGCGTCTCAGCCCGGACTTCTAGGTTGAAGGTGGACAAGGAGTAGGTCTGGCTTCTGGATGGGCAGGAGCTGCAGGCATAGGACCTTGGGCTCTATGAGTGCTGCTCTGGGAGGGCTGTGTGGAAGGAAAGGCCAGGCCCCAGACTCTGCTGCCCATCTCCTACATCCTGGGCATCTGGCTTGACCAGGATCTCCAGAATTTCTAAGCCTGATAATGCCTTTGGCCTCCGTAGAGCCACCTTTCCAGTCCCAGACCTGTCAAACCAGGCTCAATGTCTCCATTCACAGCTGGAGCACCTAAGCCCATGGAGGCAGACACGAGGAGGAGGGGGAGGGGGAGTGGGGGGGAGGAGGGGGAGGAGGCGGCGGCGGCGGTTGGGGTTAGGCAGGAGCACAGAGAAGAGCTCCTAGGTAGGGGTGTCGAACTCAATCAGAGAAGGGGCCAAAATCTAAAATCCAGCCTAAATCGCGGGCTGAATGGTTTACTGAACAGTCATAAACTGTCATTGTGATGGAAATGCAGCGGAGTGCAGTGATGACAGCGCGGTGCGGGCCACATTGCAAGGCCTGGCGGGATGGATTTGGCCCGCGGGCCTTGTGTTTGACACATGTGTCCTAGAGGCTGGGGTTAGTCAGGAACACAGAGCTGCTCAGGTCAGTGCCCATGGTCTGCAGTGTTGGGGGCTTGAACTGGAACTTCAGTGATGGAGATGGGAGGTTCCCTTCCTTGGAAGGCACACAGAAGGTATTACGCCCAGACTTCGTGATCCCCAAGGACCACCAGGGAGCCGAGTCCGATGCAATAAACAAAAGAGCCTTTTCCATGCTTGCATGGGCTCCCCCACTCACGCCGGCAGCATGGCGGAAGAGAGCGAACTTCTCCCAGTCCAGGGGTTTTACTCCGGTCAGTGGTGATGTCACTACCTCGGCTAACCCTGATTGGTTGGGTGAGGGCTAGGGATAACTCCGCCCTGCGGGGCGGAGTTGGGAGCTCATCCTCGCCTCGCCCTGCCCTCTCAAAGGCAATTATTGTGGTAACGTTCTCTTTCTGGATCTCCAGAAGCAGCTCCAGAGCAAGATCAAGAAACATCTAAAGAGGCCGGGACCGGTTTGGCTCAATGGATAGAGCATCGGCTTGGGGACTGAAGGGTCCCGGGTTTGAATCCGGTCAAGGGCATGTACCTTGGTTGCGGGCATATCCCCAGTAGGGGGTGTGCAAGAGGCAGCTGATCGATGACTCTCTCTCATCAATGTTTCTAACTCTCTATTTCTCTCCCTTCCTCTCTGTACAAAATCAATAAAATATATTAAAAAAAAAAAAAAAGAAACATCTAAAGAGGAAACGCCAACTCTAGTGCTCTCTCCAGAGCCAGAGCAGGCTCCAGGCACAGCTGTCACTGAACTTCCAGTTGTGGAGCCACTTGCAGCTTGTGAGCCACTCACCTCAGTCTTGTGAAGCCTGTGCAAATCCCAGGTCCTAAGCCTTAGCGTGTGTCTGCTGCCACGGCAGAGCGGGCCTCCCCCTGATAGCAGCAATAAAAAATGTCTGTGTTTATCTTACACATACTTAGATTTAGTGTATTTTTCTTAAACCATTGAGTAAAATAAAATGTATTTAAAATAAAATGTAATGACTATTAAAAATAAATTTAATTTATGTAAATTATAATTCTATGATCCTTTAAAATGTAAATTCCAATGTCAAGTACATTCATCATTTTTCACAACTGTTACATAACATCACAAACACTCTCTAGTTCGGAACATTTTCAACCTAGGTATGTGTCCTGACAAGGAACCAAACCTGCCACCTTTTGGTGTAGGGGATGACTCTCCAAGCAACTGATGAGGCCCCCTGTCCAGGGCATGAGAGAGCAATATTTTCATTTGAATTTTTCATTCTGTAAATTGCAGTTGGATATCTTTTCACATACTTTTTGGTTTATTTCTTGTTTTGGAATTTCAGTTGGAGGGCTGTTTGCCCTATTTTCCGTTGGTTTGTTAGGAAATCTCAATTGTTATGGATATCAGATTTTTGCCATGTAACTTGCAAATGGTTTCTCTAGCTTTCCAATTGTCTCCATTTGATGTGTGTTTTGCCAAATAGATGCATTACATTTTGATGTGGTCAAATCTGTTTACCCTTACGCTTTTTGATTTTGTGTCTCAATTTGAGGGGAAAAGATGTTTCCATCTTATCTGGAAGATTGGCTAGGTTGTATTATGATAACAGAGCCCTAAATGTCAGTGGTTTGCAGCAGCAAAGATTAATTTCATAGTCATGTGATTTCAACGATCTGATGGATTTAAAAAGAGTTCCTGTTTTTGGATTGCTCACTTTATTAGTTATTTATTTATTTATTTATTTATTTAAAGAATGAAAGTAAGGACTTCCAAGATCTTTGTATGTCAGAGTGGAAACCAAAAGTCAACTTTTTATTTGACAATGGCTTTGGTGGACATGACGTCTATTTCTCCCTTTCTAACACCTGTCCATTTCCACATTCAGGTGGTTCTGGGAGTGTGGTTCAGGCTCCCAGAGTGGAGATGTCAGCATATCTAACTGGCTTGTCGCATTTTGGATCTGCTGCTTTTTCAGTGGTTGTATGTGGACATGAGACTTCCATGACTTTATAAGGTTCTTTATACTAGTGACCAGAAAAATTTCTGGATGTTCTCAATTAAATTAGAGCAGCCAGAGGGAGAGAAAGAGACAGAGCTCTTAGCCAGTAATAGCTGGAAGCCAGTGAACTGAAGGGTCTTGGGTTTGATTCCAGTAAAGGTATATACTTTGGTTGCAGGCTAGCTCCTTGGCCCTGGTCTGGGCAAGTGCAGTAGGCAACCAGTTGATGTCTCTCTCTCACATGGATGTTTCTCTTTCTCTGTCTCTCCCCCTCCTTTCCATTACCTCTAAAAATCAATGGAAACTTTCCCTGGGTGAGAATTAACAACAACAACAACAACAACAATTTAGTGAGAAGAATGGCACTGCCACTTGCATTGAAGCTCCAGTCATGTTAGCTGAGTTCTCTAAGGCTTGCTCTTTTCATGTACAAAATGATTTGCAGGGATAAAATTAAGTAAAAATGTGCTTAACATAAAGAATTGGCATGTAGTGGGTACTCAGAATACATGGCCCATTACTATTATAAATATGTATGTAAACAATTATTAGGTGGAAATACAAAGTGTAACATCAACAAAACAATCTAAAGCATTAAGATGTTAACAGGAATTGCCAAAGATACTCCAATGCTCCATTTCTCCATTTAGTTGTAAGTGTATGGACTTACTAATTTCTAGATAGGAAGATAAAATATGGCAAAGGCACATATTCTCCTGCATTAATATAAAATTTACTTATTTGAAGTAAAAATTATAACAGGATTTTGGGAAAATAAAAACTTCTAAATTTTATCTAAAAATAAATATGTAAACAACTCAGGAAATGGTTGAAAATAATATAGGAAGGGGACTTCCTCTGTCAAGTAGAAAGGACTCTGAAGCAGTGCGGCCCTAGAGCTGGAATGAGCTAGTCGCGGGAGCTGAGCATCAACATCAGGAATAGGGCCGAACACACCTGGGATTGAGTGAGTCATTATGGGGTCCTTTGGCATAAATAGAACTGGGATAGCTGTTTATTTATGGGCACTTATTAGATCAATATTTCAGATCTCACCAAAAATATTTAAAATGAATTTAATACATTTAAAAATTATTTTATTGTTTAAAGTATTATAAATAGTAGTACATATGTCTCCTTTTTTCCACATTGACCTTCCACTGGCCTTCCCTACCCCCCAGCACATCTCCTCACCCCATTTCCCCAGTATGTTGTATCCATTGGTTATGCTTATATGCATGCATACAAGTCCTTTGGTTGATCTCCTACCTCCCCCTGCCAATCCATCCCAGCCTTCTCACTGTAATCTGACAGTCTGTTCAATGTTTCTCTGCCTTTGTATCTATCCTTTTGTTCGTCGTTATAATGTTCTTTATTATCCATAAATGAGTAAGATCATGTGGTATTTTTCTTTCACTGACTGGCTTATTTTATTTAGCATAATGCTCTCCAGTTTCATCCATGCTGCTGCAAATGGTAAGAATTCGTTCTTTTTTAGAGCAGCGTAGTATTCCATTTTGTACTCAGACATGAATGCTAACTACAAACAACAACTAATAACAAGCTAGGAGAGGAAAAACAGAAGCAGAAAAATAAAGGGGAAACAATCACACAAACAAACAAAAAAAACTCCAATCTAATTAACAATCAAACTAAGAACAACAATAGGAAAGAGAGAAAGAAAGGCAAAAGAAAACAAAATAAAGCAAAAAACATAAATAATAACAACAAAAAACCAAAAAAGGGAAAAGAGAAAGAAAAATTGGATGGTGAAGAAAGAGAAAAGAGAAATGTGTATGGAATTGGACCAGGAAATTATGTATATAGTAAGTAGAATGATTTTTTAATAGGGTAAAAAGAAGAAATAGGGCAAATCTAAAGCAGGCATACAGTAAGAGATACAGGACAACAAAAGGGAAAAAGTGAGGAAGAGAGTGTTGGCATAAAGGTAATATTGAGATAGAGTAAAATGATGCTAAAGGAAAAAGGAAAATAGAATGTACAACACTAATCCAAAATAAAACAGAGAAAATAAAATGAAACTTAAAAATGATAGTAGTAATGGTATTGATTAAAAATAAAAATATAATTGGAAAGGTAAAATCAAGTGAGAAAAAAAATAGTTTAAGTAAAAGATTTAAAAAAAAGTACAGTAATGAATGTCATTCACTTCCTCAACTGTTCTTTTTGGCACACCTGTTTCTGTCAGGTAGTTAGGACAGTATTGAAGTTCCCTGCTTTCTACAGCTCCTCTGTGTCATAAGCCACAGTCTTGTTTTCGAACAAGCAGTATTTCTGTTACTCAGCCTGCCCGTGGTTGTATTTATACAAGAGTCAGTTTGGATTCAACCCCTGGGTGGCAGTGTTCCTGTATTGACATAAGAGGATATTAGTCCTCTCTACCCAGTATTTAGAATTCATTTTCCCTGCTGCACTTTTATTTTTTTAATTTTTAATTTTTAAAGAAATATACTTTATTGATTTTTCACAGAGAGGAAGAGAGAGGGATAGAGAGTTAGAAACACTGATGAGAGAGAAACATGGATCAGCTTCCTCCTGCACACCCCTCACGAAATCTGACTTGGGATGTGCCCACAACCAAGGTACATGCCCTTGACCGGAATCGAACCTTGGACCTTTCAGTCCGCAGGCCAACGCTCCATCCACTGAGCCAAACCTGCTGCTTCCCTGCTGCACTTAATACTAGTTTGGGGCTATGGACTGCCCCAGAGTTGGTTTTCTGATTGTTTTTCCCTCCTCTTATCCCTAGGTTCCACAAAAACAACTCTCCCCTGCAGTCTCTGAGAGTGTTTCTTGAGAGAGAGATCTGAGAGTGTTTCTTATTGGGTGATCCTATGTACTGGGCTTAGTAATCAAAAGCAAGGATTAAAGGAGATAAAAGAGACAGAGTAAGTGAGCAAACTTGTGACTTTTTCGCCCCAGCACAGCTCCTTACTCTGCTCATGTCTCTGTGCACATTTTCCCCCCTGACACAGCATAGCCAGTTTACTGGTAAAGCTTCAGGTTGCCTTTCCCTGCCCATCCCAGATATGGGTTTATTTCTAGAGTTCCATTCTCTCAGCAGTCCTGTGGATCTCCTTCCACATTCTCGGACTATGCTGACCCCAACATCCGCGGATTTGGTGTGGTGCAAACTTCCTCTGAACCTCTAGATCCTGCTGCATGCATTTCTCCCCTCAGTCTGGATGGCAGATCTCACCTTTCTCTGGGCGAAATCTGACTTTCCCATGAGAAGGTGTAGAACTTGTCTGAGTCTGAGTATTTGCACTGCTTGAGGCCTGGTGTGTGTGTGTGTGTTCACAGCTGGTCCCTGGGTGTGGTGGTTGTAGGGTTCTGAGAGGTATCCGTTTCTTCCCGATAGAAGGTAAGGTTGGCTTCCAAACACAGCCACTCTTCCTTCAAGATGGCATGGTCTCTGACAGAGCTGGTTGCTTCGGGAGAGATTTCAGTAGCAGTGGATTCTGCCAGGTCTGGGGAGTCCGGTCCAGCAGTCCCCAACAGTCCCTTGGAATATAGCTGTCCCTCAGTCACTAATAGACACTCCCCATGTGTCCAAACGTACTCTCACTCACACACTATCTTGCAGCCTGCCTTGCTCTCGGCAGCCATCTTTGATGTTATCAATAGATCTGTTTTTGTTAGTCAGTTTATGTTATTAATTACAATGCACAAATGAGTGAGATCAGGTGATATTTATCTCTCTCAGACAGGCTTATTTCCCTTAGCATATAATGCTCTTCATGTCCATCCAAGCTATTGTGAATAGTAAGAGTTCTTTCTTTTCTTACAGTAGCATAGAATTCAATTGTGTAGATGTACTACAGTTTTTTAATCCACTCATCTGCTAATGGGCACTTAGGCGGTTTCCAAATCTTAGCTGTTATGCATATATTCTTTCTGATTGCTGTTTCTGATTTTTTTTGGATATATCACTAGAAGAGGAATTACTGGGTCAAGTTGAAGTTCCATTTTTAATTTTTGGATGAAACTCCATACTGTTTTCTACAGTGGCTTCAACAGCAGTGCACCAAGATTCCTTTTACGCTACATCCTACCAGCATTTGTCTTTTGTTGATTTGTTGATGATACTCATGCTGACAGGTGTGAGATGGTACCTCATTGTGTTTTTTAAATATATTTTTATTGATTTCAGAGCGGGAGAAAGAGGGAAAGAGGGACAGAAACATCAATGATGAGAGAATCATTGAATGGCTGCTTTCTGCACATCCCCTATTGGGGATTGAGCCCACAATCTGGGCATGTGCTCATGACCAGAATTGAACCCAGGACGTTTCAGTTTGCAGGTCCACACTCTATCTACTGGGCCAAACCCGCTAGGGGCTTCATTGTTGTTTGATATGCATATATCAGATAATTATTGTCAATGAGCATGTTTTCATAAGGCCAAGAGTCATATAAAAACAGAATTTTTTTGTGTTGTCACAAATAAAAAGAATGTTATTAAACTCACTGAAGTCACATGTCCACATACAACTATCATCACTGTGGCCAGACCAGTTAAATGTGATGATACCTCCACTCTGGGGCCCTGAACCACAGTCCTTTGAAACACCTGGATGTGGAAATTGGCAGCTGTTAGAAAGAGGGAACTAGAAGTCATGTTCACCATAGGCCATTTTCAAATAAAACGTCAACTTCTAGTTTTCCACTCTGGTATATAAAGAGCTTGGAAGTCCTTACTCTCATCCTTACAAGAAGAAAAAAAAATGAATAATAAAAAAAAAAAAAGAACAACCCAAAAAACAGGAAGTATATTTAGATTAATCAGATAATTGAAGTCACATGGCTATGAAATTAGTCTTTGCTACTGCAAACCACCGAGATTTAGGGCTTTTTAAACACAATACAACCTAGCACTAGCTTTTGTACACACACACACACACACACACACACACACACACACACACAAAAGTGCTAGATCAAATTGGTGGAATTAGAAGAAAATCAGACACTGAGGAGATAAAAATAGGAAGAAAAAAGGTGGGAGACACATCTGCTTTGTGACAATCCTCCTCCACCTTGATAGTAGCTACTACTCCATATGAGCCTGAACATTGCTAAGAAGTACATGCTGCAATAATCTATTGTGCAGGCTGGAGAAAGGCCCTGACAGGTACAATGAAGAGGCAAAATGCTGGGGGCCTGCCTGGTAAGTTGAACCGGGCTGAGGTAGGGAGGTGGGAATTGAGAAAAGAAAGAAAGACAGAAGAGCAGGGTCGGGAGGACTATAAGTCATCGAGGAACTGTAGCAAGTTTATTCACCGCGCAATGCTTTTTATACACAAGGCACTAATTAGGAGGTTTGTCCAGAGGAATGTATTCTCTGTTCCTCTTAATCTCTAAAGGAGAGATAGAACTGAAGGACAAATTCTTAGTACAGTAAATCTCAGTAAATAGTTACAGACTTCTTGGCAAGCCATGAAAGGTTGCTCTCATTCTACTGATAATTGCCATCCAAACAAGTCAGGGAAATCTGTTTGGGTAGGGGGCCAGCCCTGCTAGCCCCCTCAAATGCAAGGACCTTGTCAGCTTACATCCTGTAACCAACAGATCCCCCTTTTCTGTTTTTTAGGCTACTAATAATAAAAGTAAAATTTAAATAATAATAAAACTCTAATATTAAAGTAATTGTAAACAATGCCAATGCAAAACTGAATTATATATATGTTATAATTTTCAAAACTTGAATGTCAAGAGTAAAACTTTGGCTATTAAAAAATAACAAAACAATAAGAGAGAAATTAAAACTATGGATATGTTAACATTTTTAGTTACTTAATGAAAGAAAGTCTCTTGTGTTGCTGATGTATATTTTCTTAGAGTCTTTTGACTTGGCTGGGGATCAAGCCTGCAATATGGGCATGTGCCCTGACCAGGACTAGAACCAGTGAGCTCTTGATTCATGAGTCAGCACTCAAACACTGAGCCACACCAGCCGAGCTAAGTGTCTTATTTTTATTTTATTTTATTTTAAAATATATTTTTATATAGAGGGAGAGAGAGTTAGAAACATTGATGAGAGAGAGAAACATCGATCAGCTGCCTCCTGCATACCTCCCCCTGGGGATGTGCCTGCAATCAAGGTGCATGCCCTTGACACGAATCGAACCTGGGACCTTTCAGTCCACAGGCCAACACTCTACACACTGAGCCAAATCGAGTAGGGCAAGAGCTGGAAAATGGCTGTAAAAACCCTTGGATTTCACAATGAATGAGCTTGAATCACTGGATAAAAGTGAATTAAACAATGAGAATTCACTGTGGTAGACTAGGGAAATACAATATTTTAAAAATGTGCTTTGTATACTAGGAATACATGTTCAAAAAGCTTTAATATCTGAAGGAAAGTGTTTAGTCACTGGGATATCATGATCAAAGAGCTGAGAACTGGGTTTCATATTGGTTATATTTAAAATTGTTATGTTTAAAATTTTTGAAAGAAGGTTGGTTTTATTTAAAATTTTTGAAAGAGGCCGAAGCCAGTTTGGCTCAGTGGTAGAGCGTCGGTTTGCGGACTGAAAGGTCCCAGGTTCGATTCCGGTCAAGGGCATATACATTGGTTGCGGGCACATCCTCGGTAGGAGGTGTGCAAGAGGCAGCTGGTTGATGTTTCTCTCTCATCGACGTTTCTAGCTCTCTATCTCTCTCCCTTCCTCTTTGTAAAAAATCAATAAAATAAAATAAAAAAGATTATTATAAAATTTTTGAAAGAAGGTTGGTTAAACATTTAAACATTCATTTTCATAGGTCTCAGATAACTGTGTGAAAATGATAAAACTCTCACAGCTGAGAATCACAGACAAGGGAAATGTCTAGGAAGTGTCTGAAACCCTTGGGATGCGTTTGTAGAACCTTAATACCTCTAGTGCATGTTGAAATACTGAGCACTGGTATTCCAAGAGGTGTGAAAGGATAGTATTTAAAAAGTAATCACTCACATTAAAAGAGCTGTTGTATATGGAAAAATGCCATATAAACACATGGAATTCACAATGAGGGAGCTTGAAACACTGGACAAAAGTGAAAAGAGCTAGTATATATGTAAAAAGGCTATAGAAACACGTGGAATTCACAATGAATGAATCTGAATCACTGTAGAAAAGATAATCAAACACCAAGAATTCACAATGACAGGCTATGGAAAGGATTAGGATAGAGTAGGATAAATTAGGATAAATTTTTGACATATGTGTACCCCTTCTATAATTTTCGTAACGCTGAGTATCCCTCGTACTCATGAGAATGTAGTATTAGGTGCAGCTAAGCACGGTGCAGTGCATATCCCCACCAAACTCCAGTGTGACGTGTACCCCCACCAAACTTTTCCGTACCCCTGGAGGTATGCGTACCACACTTTGGAAAAACACTGGACTAGGGTAAGGGTTAGCTTTAGGGTTCAGGCTAGGGTTAGGGTTAGGTTTAAGCTTAGGGTTAGGGTTAGGGCTATCATAAGGGTTAGGGTTAGATTTAAGCTTAGGGATAGGGCTAGTGTTAGGGCTAGGGTTAGGATTGGGTTTAAGGCTAAGGTGATGGTTAGAGTTATGGCTAATGCTAGGGTTAGGGTTAGGGTTAAGGCTAGCGTTAGGGCTAGAGTAAGGGTTAGGGTTAAGATTAGGGTTATGAAGTGTAATCATTTGAAATTCATACTGAATGAATTTGAATCACAGACAAAAGTCAATGTAACATCGAGAATTCACATCAATAGACTTGTGAAATACTTAGGAATGTGCCTCATACATTAGGAATAAATGTTCAAAGAGTTTAATATCTGAAGGACCTATTTTAGTCACTGGGAAATAGTGTTCAAAGAACTGAGAAGTGTGTGCGATACTGTTTACATTTATGATTCCATCAAAATAAGTTGATATTTTTGGATGAAATTTGGTTAAACATTTAAAAGTTCATTTTCAGGATAGACAAAATGGTGGCCGAACAGATGGACCTGTTCTGAGCCTAGTCCCAGAGCAGATAGAAGGAGCATCTGGGAGTCGCTCGGGGAGTGTTAGTTGGCAAGCTAACGGGTAGCAGAACTCTAAGAGAAGGTAAGGGTCCGCTGGACAGGATTTCCTGACCAAGCAGCACACACTGTGGCGGAGACCTCTCCCAGAGCTACGGGCTCAGAGGGAAAACTATGTCATCTTACAAAGAAAAGAGGATCTTATATGAGGCCTGAAAAAACCCACAACAGAGACCACCAAACAGCTGTGATGTCCCAATTGGCGCAAACACGTGGATTCAAGGGAGTTCTTCAATCACCCACGGAAAGGTCAGAGTCTACCAGGGATAATGTGAGGGATTTGGGTCCCCCCTGTGCCAGCGGCAGCGGGTGCAGTGGCTGTGTGGTCAGAGCAGCGCCAAAAGAGGCAGCGGCTGCAGAGAGAATCGCGTGCTGCAAGACCCAGTGCTGTGTTGGTGTGATCTTCCAAACATTGGAACTTTTTTAAAATGCCAAGGGACGTGGGGCAAATTGTTAAGAATCAGGACTGTCCTGCCAAAAGTGGAACATTTGGACACCTTGGCACAGACTCATCCTGTGCCTGATCCCCTTCATCCTCTTGCTTCTGAGTACTAGGGAAGGACTGCCCAGTTTGGCATATCCTGGAAGATTGCAGGGGGAAATTGCCTTCCTGGAAACGGGGGATCAGAGTGATAAGAGACCATCTGGGAGCCAACATCCAGGCAGCCTACCTTGACAAACCATAGAGGAAGAAGGCTAGAGCAGCCAAAAAGAAGGGGAAGAAGTCAATCCAGAAACACTGCCACCTAGAGGCTGAATTACAAACTGACTCCCCCCCTTTTTTCTCTTTCTTTCTTTCTTTCTTTCTTTCTTTCTTTCTTTCTTTCTTCTTTCTTTCTTTTTATTACTTTTAATTAATCAAAAATAAATGAACACAAATAACTAAGAAATAGCCTACTTAAAATTAAGAACTACCTTACAAAACTGAGGTGCAGTGGAATGCAGGGAACTACAATCCTGTCTGGACCGAGAAACAGGCATGCCGAATAGAATAACAGAGGAAGTGAATGACCATTACTGCACATTTTATGCTAATTTTTCTATTTTTATTTTATTTTCATTTTTTACATCTTTTACTTAAATGAATTTTTTCTTTTTTCTTCCCTTGATTTTACCTTTTCAATTATTACATTTTTTAGTTTCAATCATCATTATTACTATTGCTACTTTGCATTTTTTGTTTCCTTTTTCTTTTTTTTAAGTACCATTTTATTTTCTCTTTATTTTACATTGGGATTAGTCTTCATTCTATTTTCATCTCTACTATAGCAAAATTTAACCCTATCTCAACTTGACCTTTACGCCATCACTCTCTTACTAACCTTTACCCTTTTTGTCTCCAGTTTATCTTAACCCTTTCCTGCTTTAGTTTTCCCCGATGCTTTCTGTATACCCCTTGCTAAAATTCTCACCATACTTATAGACCTAATTTCCAACCCCCTGCTCCAAGTGCATAAATACCATTCTCTTTGCTATATTAATTATTAAAAACACCCCGTTTTCCTCTCTATCCTTTTGTAGTTGTTTGCCTGAATGTTGATTATATTGAATTTTTATGCTTTTTAGTGAGATTGATATACTTATTCTTTTGTTGTTATTGTTGCTTAGTATTTTTTAATAGTTTTGTTTTTGTTTTTTACTTCTGTTTATCCCAGCCTTGCTTGATAATAGTGGACATTGTAGTTTGTATTAATCTCCAATATTGTTGCTGGCATTTTCTGGGATTAGTGGTTGTTCTACTGAAATTCTCTCTCTCTCTCTCTCTCTCTCTCTCTCTCTCTCTATCTATCTATCATCTATCTATCTATAAATATATATATGTGTATATATATAGTTTGTTCCCCATTTCTCTCTTAGTCACCTTTTTCTTCTTCTTCTTCTTCTTCTTCTTCTTCTTCTTCTTCTTCTTCTTCCTCTCTCTCTCTCTCTCTCTCTCTCTCTCTCTCTCTCTCTCTCTCTCTCTTTCTTTCCTGTTTCCCAATTTCATTTCGACACTACTTTTTTTCTTTTTTCTATCTCTTTATTTATCCGCCCCCCCCCTTTTTTTTTACTTCTCTTCTTTCTCTCCTATCCCCTAATATGCCTTTCTCTAATGGTCACCTTTATTAGAGGTGGTTAATATCACAAATACATTCCTGTTCAGTGCCTTTTGTGTTGTTCCAGGTAGTGTTGTATTTTGTGCCTTTAAATCAACACAGGAGAAAGAGAACCACATAACCAGACATCCTGAAAAGAGAGACCATGGGGAGACAAAGAAATATCTTGCACATGAAAGAAAAGTGGGCATCACCAGAAAAGGAAGTAAATGAGTTAGAGGCAAGCAACCTACCAGAGCAAGAATTCAGAGTAATGATCATAAGATGGCTAAAAAGAATGGAAGACAAATTTTACAATATGAGTAAGAATCAAGAGGAAATGAAGAAGAACCAAGAGGAATTGAAGAAGAACCAAGAGGAAATGAAGATGAACCAAGAAGAAATGAAAAATGACATCGCTACTATGAAGAACTCAATAGAAAGCATCAAGAGTAGACTAGAAGAAGCAGAGAACTGCATCAGTGTGCTAGAAGACAAGATGGAAAAAAATACCCAATTAGAGCAGCTTCTAGAAAAAAAATTTAAAAAGCAGGGGAAGAGCCTACAGGAGCTTTGGGACAATAGAAAACAAAACAATATTAGAATAATAGGGATTCCAGAAAGAAAGGAAACTGAGGAAGACATGGAAAATGTATTCCAAGAAATAATGACAGAAAACTTTCCTGAGATAGAGAAGAAAAAACCCACACAAATCCAAGGTGCTCGCAGAGTCCCAAGCAAAATGAATACCAAAAGACCGACACCAAAGCACATTATAATTAAATTGGCAAACACCAACGACAAAGTAAGAATCTTAAAAGCAGCCAGAGAGAGACAGAAAGTTACATAAAAGAAACCCCCATCAGACTAGCAACTGATTTCTCAACAGAAACTCATCAGGCCAGAAGGCAATGGGATGAAATATACAAAGTCATCCAAAGGAAGGGTCTGAATCCAAGAATACTGTACCCAGCAAGGCTATCAATCAAAATTGAAGGGGAAATCAGGAGCTTCACAGACAAAAAAAAGACTAAAGGAATTTATCTCCACCAAACCAGCAATGCAAGAAATGCTAAAGGGTCTACTGTAAAAATTAAGAAATAGAAAGCAAAGAAGGAACACAGAGGTATAGAATAAAAATGGCATCAAATAAGTACCTATCAATAATAACTTTAAATGTAAATGGATTAAATGCTCCAATCAAAAGACATCGGGTAACAGAATGGATAAGAAAACAAGATCCATATATTTGCTGTCTACAAGAAACCCATTTCAGAAAAAAAGATGCACACAGACTGAGGGTGAAGGGATGGAAAAAGGTTTTCCAGGAGAATGGAAATGAAAAAAAAGCTGGGGTAGCAATACTTATATCTGACAAATTAGATGTCAAAGTGAAGGACATATCAATACAAGAGATAATGAAGACCACTTCATAATACTAAAGGGAGAAATCCAACAAGAAGAAATAACTCTGGTAAACATATATGCACCCAATACAGGAGCACCAAAATACGTTAAAAAAACAAACAAACAAAAAAAAACACACACAAACTGCTGGAGGACATTAACAGAGAGATGAATAGCAATACAATCATAGTAGGAGGTTTTAATACCCCATTGTCACCTTTGGACAAATCATCTAAACAAAATATCAGCAAAGAAACATCAATCCTAAATGACGCACTAGACCAGATGGAATTAATCGACATCTTCAGAACATTTTACCCCAAAGCCACAGAATATACATTCTTCTCAAGTGCACATGGGTCATTTTCAAAGATAGACCACATGTTGGGACATAGGCAAAGTCTTTTAAAATTCAAGAAGATAGAAATCATATCAAGCATCTTCTCAGATCATAGTGGCATAAAATTGAAAATCAACTACAATAAAAATAATCCAAAGAAATCAAATATATGGAGACTAAATAGCATGCTATTGAACAAGGACTGGGTTACCGGAGAAATCAAGGAAGATATTAAAAACATCATGGCAACAAATGACAATGAAAACACAACAATCCAAAATTTTGGGACACAGCAAAAGCAGTTTTGAGAGAGAAGTTCATATCTCTACAAACCTATTGCAATAAACAAGAAAGAATGGTAACAAATTATCTAACTCTACAACTCAAAGAGTTAGAAAAAGAGCAACAATAAAAGCCCAGTGTAAGCAGAAGGAAGGAAATAACAAAAATCAGAGCGGAGATAAATGTCTAAGATCGTGCTTAAAACAGGAGGAATACATCAACAAAGAGCCTTAATATCGTTAACACATTGTTTAATGACAGGGAATAATGTTCAAAGATCAGAGAGGCAAGTTCTGTACTGATTACCTATATATTTCAGTACCAATCAGTTGGTGTTTTTGAAAAAAGTTTGGTTTAGCATTTAAACGGGAAGGGGTGACATCACCAAGTGTGCGGGGCTATGTGGTCTGGCTCAAGTATTCAGGTGGTAATTATTTGGACAAGGTGATATGGATGTCACCAAGATTAGTTCTAGGATTAAGGTTAGGGTTAGGGCTTTTGTTAGGGTTAGGGTTAGGTTTAGGTTTAGGGTTATAATTAGGGTTAAGGCTAGGGCTAAGGTTAGGGTTAGGTGATAGGGTTAGGGTTAGGGCTAGCTTAGGGGTAGAGTTAGAGTTAAATTTAGGGTTAAATTTAGGGCCAGGGCTAGGGCTAGGGTTAGGGTTTAGGTTAATTTTACGGCTAGGGCTATGGCTAATGCTAGTGTTAGGGAAAGGGTTAGGGTTAGGGCTAGGGGTAGGGTTAGAGTTAGGATTAGTGTTAGGGTTAGGGTTAGAGTTTGGTTTGGGTCAGGGATAGGGTTAGGGCTACAGCTAGTGCTAGGGTTAGGGTTATGGTTAGGTTTAGGGTAGGGGTGTCGAACTCAATCAGAGAAGGGGCCAAAATCTAAAATCCAGCCTAAATCGCGGGCCGAATGGTTTCCTGAACAGTCATAAACTGTCACTGTGATGGAAACGCAGCGGAGTGCAGTGATGACAGCGCAGTGCGGGCCACATTGCAAGGCCTGGCGGGACGGATTTGGCCCGCGGGCCTTGTGTTTGACACATGTGGTTTAGGGCTAGGGCTTGGGCTAGGGTTAAGGTTAGGGTTAGGGTTAGGGCTAGGGCAAGGGTTGGGATTAGGGATAGGGTTAGGGTTGGGGTCATAGGTAGATCTAGCAGTAGAGTTAGGATTTGGGTTAGGGCTAGTAGTCAGGTTCAATATAGGGTTAGAGTTTAGGCTAGGTTTAGGTTAAGTGTTAGAGTTAAGGTGTATTAACATTTGGAATTCACAATGAATGAGCTATAATCAATGGACATAATTGAGTGTTACACTGAAGGAGACATGAACAGATTAAGACAATATTTACAAATGTGCTTCATACATGATAATTCATGTTCAAATTGCTCTAATATCTAAACAACCCAATATTTTCACTGCAAAACCTCCTTCAAAGGGCTGAGAAGTGAGTGTGATAATGTTTTCATTTATTTTTCTTGTCAGAATGAATAACCACTTGGAATTCTCAATGAATGATCTTGAACCACTGTAAAAGATGAATTATACTCTGGAAAATAACAATCATAACCTAGGGTAATGTCTAAGATCGTGCTTAAAACAGGAGGAATACATCAACAAAGAGCCTTAATATCGTTAACACATTGTTTAATGACAGGGAAAACATGCTGAAAGATCAGAAAGGCAAGTTGGATACTGATTACGTATATATTTCAGCGGCAATCAGTTGGAGTTTTTGAAAGAAGTTTGGTTATGCATTTAAACCTGAAATGCTGACATCACCAAGTATGCGGGCCACGTGGTCTGGCTCAAGTGCTCAGGTGGTAATTGTTTGGGCCAGGTGATATGCTGACAGTGCTGATGTCACCAAGGTTAGATTTAGGATTAGGGTTAGGTTTAGGGCACATGTGTCAAACACAAGGCCCGCGGGCCAAATCCGTCCCACCAGGCCTTGCAATGTGGCCCGCACCGCGCTGTCATCACTGCACTCCACTGCGTTTCCATCACAATGACAGTTTATGACTGTTCAGTAAACCATTCGGCCCGTGATTTAGGCTGGATTTTAGATTTTGGCCCCTTCTCTGATTGAGTTCGACACCCCTAGTTTAGGGCTAGGGCTAGGGTTAGGGCAAGTTTTATGGTTAGGGCTAGGGCTAGGGTTAGGGTAAGGGCTAGGGCTAGGGCTAGGGTTAGGGTTAGGGTTAGATCTAGCATTAGGGTTAGAATTTGGGTTAGGACTAGAGGTCAGTCACAGTATAGGGTTAGGGTTGATGCTAGGTTAAGATTAAGGGTTCGGTTCAGGTTAGAGTTATGGTGTATTAATATTTGGAATTCACAACAAATAAGCTACAATCAATGGAAATAATTGAGTGTTGTACTGAAACAGTTATGAACAGATTAAGACAATATTTAGAAATGTGCTTCGTATATGAGAATACATGTTTAGATGGCTCTAATATCTAAACAACACACATTTTTCCACTGGGAAATATTGTTCAAAGGGCTGAGAAGTGAGTTTTATAATATTTCCATTTATTTCCCCCCCCCCCCCCCAAGAATGAATAAACACTTGGAATTCACAAAGAATGATCTTGAACCATTTTAAAAGTTGTATCAAACTTTGGAAAATAAAAATTATAACTTAGGGTAATATCTAAGAATGTGCTTGTAACAGGAGAAATACATCAACAAAGAGCCTTAATATCGTTAACACATTGTTTAATGACAGGGAAAACATGCTCAAAGATCAGAAAGGCAAATTGCATACTGATTACATATATATTTCAGTGCCAATAAGTTGGAGTTTTTGAAAGGAGTTTGGTTAAGCATTTAAACGGGAAGGGCTGACATCACCAAGTGTGCGGGGCCACGTGTTCTTGTTCAAGTGCTCAGGTGGTAATTGTTTCGGCCAGTTGATATGCTGACAGTGCTGATGTCACCAAGGTTAGTTCTAGGATTAGGGTTAGGGTTAGGGTTAGGTTTAGGATTATGATTAGGGCTAGGGCTAGGGCTAGGGCTAGGGCTAGGGTTGAGCTAGTGTTAGGGTTATGGCTAGGGCTAGGGGTAGGGTTAGGGTTAGGGTTAATTTTATATCTAGCATTTGGGTTAGGACTAGAGGTCAGTTTCAGTATATGGTTAGGGTTGAGGCTAGGTTAAAGTTAAGGGTTTGGTTCAGATTAGGGGTGTCGAACTCAATCAGAGAAGGGGCCAAAATCTAAAATCCAGCCTAAATCGCGGGCTGAATGGTTTACTGAACAGTCATAAACTGTCATTGTGATGGAAACGCAGCGGAGTGCAGTGATGACAGCGTGGTGCAGGCCACATTGCAAGGCCTGGTGGGACGGATTTGGCCTGCGGGCCTTGTGTTTGACACATGTGGTTCAGATTATGGTTATGGTGTATTCACATTTGAAATTTACAATGAATAAGCTACAATCAATTGAAACAATTGAGTGTTATACTGAAACAGTCATGAACAGATTAAGACAATATTTAGAAATGTGCTTCATACATGAGAATACATGTTCAAATGGCTCTAATGTCTAAACAACACAATTTTGTCACTGCAAAATCTCCTTCAAAGGGCTGAGAAGTGAGTGTGATAATGTTTCCATTTATTTTCCCCATCAGAATGAATAAACACTTGGAATGCCAAAGAATGATCTTGAATTATTGTAAAAATTGAATCAAACTTTGTAAAATAAGAATCATAATTTAGGATAATGTCTAAGAACGTGCTTGTAACAGGAGGAATTCATCAACAAAGAGCCTTAATATCGTTAAAACATTGTTTAATGACAGGGAAAACATGCTCAAATGGCTTAGATGTGTGTGGTACTGGACCAGTCTCCATTATTTAGGAGAAGTAGTTCTGCTTTATATATCAGTTTCTCTCTAAAACACTGCAATTGACAACACATTTGGTATGTGGTTTAGCGAAATGTGTATGAATGAAGAATAATCTCTTCAGAGATTAAAAGTGGCAGCAGAGAAAATGAATGATTCGCTGACATGCCTCCAGGACCAATCGGGAATTACAACTAGAATATGCGGAGGAGGGGGGGATCCTGAATAATGAACTGAAGATTCACTTGAGAGAACCCTGATAACCAAGGACCAAAAGTGGAGACCACATAGAGTGGTAGGAGGGGCGGAGGTATGAAAGGGCTGGCTGGGCTTACACAAACAGCAGCTGAAGTTCTGGAGAGACAGCTCAGCTATTGGTAGTTAGCAATGAGAACTCTGGGGTCTAAGCCTCAAGCTGCCCCCCCCCCCCCCATCAGAGATCACCAGAACTGAGAAGGGTAGCCACACAATATCTGGCTGTAAAACATCTACTGATGAACACTGAAACATCTAGAGAGTGGCTGTCTGCCAAGGAGAGATGGCTGGAAATGCAGGTACCCACTTAAAGGGCCAATACACAAAATTCCCTGTGCAGCCACTCACCTTATGCTCTGGCAGAGGGAGGGCAGAGTGGACTAGAGCATTGTGAGCATAAGCCAGGATTGGGGGTTCTGAGGTTAAAACTCAGAAGGCAGATACCCTGGTTCCTTGTGCTGAGTCATTCCTTCATGTTGCAGGGTTCATCTTTCTCATGCAGAAATTTGCTATACAAGCAGCTTTGCCTCGGGGGAAGATAGTCGACCCATGCTACTGGAAAACATCTTGCCCCATGTTGAGGAGTTTCTGAGGCTCATTAAAATATTGAGAATATCAATTAGCCTTCAGGCATAAGCAATTGCCCCACCCTGTGTAAAACACTTCCACCACACCTGTGGACAATTTCCTAAGGGCTTTTCAATAAGAAAAGCTCAGTCTGTAGGCTGAGGCGGGCCTCTGGAAGCTTTGAGTCTTTGCCTGACCTAATTAGTCAGAAACAACATTTAACACTGTACTGCACTAGAGATTGAGAGGCAGATATACATAATACACAGCCACAAACCCAAACAGGTAGCCAAAATGAGGAGACAAAGTAACAACCCCCAAATGAAAGAATAAGAAAATTCTTCAGAAGAAGAGCTAAATGAAATGGAGATAAAAAATGTATCTGATATAGAGTTCAAAATAATAATTCATTTATTATTAAGATGCTCAACAGCATGAGAAAAGATATATTAACTATGAAAACAGAAATAAATAATGACATGGAATAAATAAAGAATACATTGCAAGGAATACATAGCAGATTAGGGGAATTAGAGGACCAAAACAGTGAATTATAAGACAGTGTTGAAAAAAATCTCTCAATCAGAGAACCAAACTGAAAAAAAAAAATTAAATAACAGGAGGACAGCTTAAGGGAGCTGTGGGACAATGTGCAACCTAAGAATATTCAAAAAGCAGGTATGCCAGAAGAGATAGAAAGGGAGAAAGGGAGAATGTGTTTGAAGAAATAATGGCAGACAATTAATTTCCCTAAGCAGGAAAAGGAAAAAGTAACACAAGTTCAGGAGACAAAAATTAAAGACAATTAGAGAATCTGAAAGGCAGCAGGAGAAAAGCAAACTATTACCTACAAAGGAGCTCCCATAAGGCTGACATCTGATTTCTCATCAGAAATTCTACAGGCCAGAAGGGAGTGTCATGAAGTACTCAAGATAATGGAAAAGCAAGGATCTGAAACCAAGATTAATACATATTAGATATAATAAAGAGGTGATATGCAAATTGACAGTCACATCCTCACAAGATGGATGCCTATGACCAGGCCGGTGAGGGTGGTGGTAGTGAGAGTCAACCAAACAACTGAACAAGGAGGCTGCATGGGGTAACCAGGCCAGGGGGAGGCCATGAGTGGTGGCCAGGTCGGTGGGGGGGGGGGGGGAGAGGGCGTTAGGGGTGACTATGCCAGCAGGGGGGAAGTTGGGGATGCCTAGGCAGGCAGGGTGAGGGCAGTGAGAGGTGACCAGGCCAGCAAAGGGGGAGAGCTGGGGGTAACCAGGCCAGCAGGGGTAGCATAAGAGGCAACAAGGCTGGTGGTGGGGCAGTTAGGGGTGACCAGGCTGGGGGTGTGTGCAGTTGTGGGTGACCAGGCCAGCAGGAGGGGGGGGAAGTTGTGGGTGATTAGTTTGGCAAGTGGGGTAGTGAGGTGCAACTAGGCCAGTGGAGGGGGAAGTTGGGGGCAACCAGGCCAACAGGGTGAGGGCAGTTAGGAGCAACCAGGAAGGCAGGTAGGTGAGCAATTAGGAGCCAGCAGTCCAGGATTGTGAGGGATGTCCAACTGCCGGTTTAAGCCCGATTCCCGGGGTCAGGCCTAAAATGGCATTTGGACATCCCCCAAGGGGTTCTGGATTGGAGAGGGTACAGGCTTGGTTGAGGGGGACCCCTTCCCCATGCATGAATTTTGTGCACAGGGCCTCTAGTAATTATTATAACAAAGGTCATAATACTAAATACATAATACTAAATGGATTGACCAAACAAGAGGATATAATCCTGGTAAACATATATGCACCAAATACAGGAGCATACACACACACACACACACACACACACACACACACACACACACAAAACCAAAAACAAACCTTAGAAGATGTTAAGGGAGAGACTGACAACAAGACAGTTATAGTAGGGAACTTGAACACCCTGGTGACTTCACTGGATAAGTCTTCCAGACAAAAACACACACACACACACACAAAAAAAAACAAAAGTGACTCTGAAGAACACACTGGATCAGATAGATTTAGTTGACATTTATAGAACATTTCACCCCAAAGCTGCAAAATATACATTCTTCCCAAGTGCATATAATCATTCACAGAAACAGACCACATGTTAGGACAGAAAACAATCATCTAGAAGTTCAAGAATATTGAATTCATATCAAGCATCTTCTCAGATCATAGTGGAATGAAATTAGAAATCAACTACAGTAAAAACACCCCAAAACTTTTAAACTCATGGAGATTAAATAGCATGTATTAAATAATAAATGGGTTATCAATGAGATCAAGAAAGAAATAAAAAAACTTTCTGGAAACAAATGAAAATGAACACACAGCAACCCCAAATCTCTGGGACTCAGCAAAAGCAGTTCTGAGAGGGAAGTTCATAGCACTAAAAGCATACCTCAAAAAATAAGAAAATTAATAATAAACTATTTAACCTTATAACTGAAAGAACTAGAAAGAGAACAACAAGAAAAACTCAGAGTACGTAGAAAGAAGAAAATAATAAAGATTAGAGCAAAAATATAACATAGAGACTAAAAACAAAAACAACAACAAAAACAATACAAAAAATCAATGAAACCAAGATCTGGCTTTTTGAAAGGATAAACAAGATTGATTAACCATTAGCCAGACTCATCAAGAAACAAAGAGGACCCAAATAAATAAAATGAGAAATGAAAGTGGATAAGTAACCACTGATACCACAAAAATACAAAGGATTGTAAGAAAATACTATGAATAACTATATGTCAAAAACCTGGACAATGTGAATGAAATGGAAAAATTCCTAAAAAATACAATCACCCAAAACTAAATCAGGAAGAAGCAGAAAATCCGAATAGGCAATAACAACTGATGAAATAGAAGCAGTAATAAAAAACAAACAAACAAAACAAAACAAAAAACAACAAAAAAACAACTCCCAGCAAACAAAAGCCCAGATCTAAATGGCTTCACAGGGGTTTTACCAAAGAATCACAGAAGAACTAACACCTATACTCCACAAACTATTCCAGGAAATCCAAAAGGAAGGAAGACTTCCAATCTCTTTTTATGAGGCCAGCATTATCCTAATTCTAAAGCAAATAAAGATACTACAAAGAAATAGAATTACAAGTTAATATTTCTGATGGTCATAAATGCTAAAATCCTCAACAAAATATTAGCAAATCAGGTCCAGCAATATATTAAAAAGATCATTCTGAATGGGACTTATTTAAGGACACAATATTTGCAAATCAATAAATATGATATATCACATAAACAAATTGAAAGACAAAAAATGGTCATATCAACAGATAGAGAAAAAAGCAATCAGAAAAATTCAACACCCATTTTTTATAAAAACTATCAGAAATTGGGAATAGAGGGAACATATCTCAACATGATAAAAGTCATATATGACAAAACTACAGTAAACATCATATTCAATGGGCAAAAACCAAAGCTATTTCCCCTAAGAACAGCAACAAGATAGGGATGTCTGCCTTCACCACTCCTATTCAACATATTATAGAAGTCCTAGCCGCAGTGATCAGATAAGAAGAAGAGATAGAAGGCACCCAAATTGGAAAAAAGGAAGTAAAACTCTCATTATTCACAGGCAACATGATATTGTACAAAGAAAACCCTAAAGACTCCACCAAAAAAACTATTAGTTTATAAATGAATTTGGCAATATAGCAGGATATAAAACCGAAACCCAAAAATTGATAGCTTTTTTATGCACCAATAATGAATTCTCAGAAAGAGAAGCTAAACAAACAATTCCATTTACCATTGCACAAAACAAAATAAGATACTTAGGAATAAACTTAACCAAGGAGGTAAAGACTTGTGCTTGGAAAACTACAAGAGGTCAAAAAAAGAGATAGAAGAAGATATAAACAGGAGGAAGAATATGCCATGTTCATGGATTGGTAGAATTAACATAATTAAAAAGTCCATATTGCCCAAAGAAATCTACAGATTCAATGCAATCCCTATTAAAATACCAACAGTAGAGGAGGATCAAAGATGGCTGCTCAGGTAGACACCTAACCGCAGCAGCACACAACAATTTCAATGGAATACAACTAAAATGTAGAGTGGACATTGCCCAGAGCTACAGGTAGTCGACTGACTGAAAATTCTACAACAAGAAGGAAAGAGAAAACCAGAAGGAAAATCAGAGGAGCTGAAAAAAGCCCAAGGTACAGAGACATGCTGTGCGCCCGCATGCGTGCAGAGAGGTCGCAGCCAGAGAGGAGGAGAAGGCTGGGTGCCTGCAGGGCATTCCCTAGCAGGAAAGAAATAAAACCCCCAGCCTGGGCTGAACCCCTGAACTGGCAGCACTGAGCCCCAGTTATGGGCCAGACCCTGGGGACCCAGGCTCGGGCAGGGGGAGACGGGGCTGTGAGCCGGAATCCCAGGGGAGTGGCGAAAAGCAGGGCCCCCGGAGTTGCGCACATTGCTCGCAGAGGACAGAATGTTGACTCTGATGCTGTATTGCCCTGGCGGGAAGAAACAAAATTTCCGGCGGTGTTGAGCCCCACTCCCGACTGCCCTGAACGCCAGCTCTAGGCCAATCCCTGGGGATCCAGGCTCAAGCAGAGGGAGACGGGGCTGTGAGGTGGAGTCCTGGGGGAGTGGCGAAAAGTGGAGCCCCCGAAGTCGCGCACATTCCGCGCAGAGGACAGTCTGTTGACTCTGATGCTAGACTCCCCTAGTGGGAAAGAGAAAAAAAGCTCCAGACTGGAGGAACATGACGAGGAGCAGGAGCCCCTGCCGGACACCGGCCAGCCAGGCACCAGCAAGGAACTGGGCGACGGGGTCTCCAGGTGGGGGGTGCCCCTGAGCCTTCGACTGCTGAGCGCGGGCAATGGAGCCGAGGCCGGGGGCTGCTTCCTGGGTGGCGGTGCCGACCCCGGCAACCGGCTGAAGCAGTGCAGGAGCCCACGGAGAATAAAGGGGTGCCACAGGCCAACCTGCTGAGCTTCCAGGACAAGGAGGAAGAAACCGAAGAAGTTCTCAATGTGAAGAAATCAAGGGAGAGCAAAAGATAGTAAAATTACTTAAGAAAGAACACAAAGATCTTGAAAAATCAAAGACTAAGTCAGAACTCAACTCAGCAGCCAACATTGCAACATAAATGCGTTTAAAAAAAAAAAAAAGGACATAATGTTGGAACGGCAGCGGCCAGGCCTAGAGTGGCCAGGCACAAGGCAGTGGCAGCAGGGCCTGGAGCAGCAACAGCCAGGCCCCAGAGCAGCAGCAGCCAGAACCAGAGCAGCAACAACCAGGCCTGGAGCAGCCAGACCTTGGACAGTGGCAGCCAGGCCTGAGGCGGAGGTGACCAAGCCCAGGGTGGCCAGTCCAGGAACACCCAGATCCAGAGTGGCTGGGCCTGGAGAAGCCGGGCCCAGAGCAGCCGGGTCAGGAGCAGCCAGGCCCAGAACAGCAGTAACCAAGCCCGGAGCATCCAGGCCGGGAGCGGCCAGGCTCGGAGCGGCCATGCCCGGGGCAGCCAGGCCCAGAGCAGCCGTGTCGGGTGCGGCCAGGCCCGGAGCAGCAGCTGCCAGGCTGGGAGCAGCCAGGCCCAGAGCGGCCGGGCCCGGAACAGCTGGGCCCATAGCAGCTGGGTCGGGTGCGGCCACGCCCAGTGCAGTAGCTGCCAGGCTGGGAGTGGCCAGGCCTGAAGCAGCCGGGTCGGGTGTGGCCAGGCCTGGAGCAGCAGCTGCCAGGCTGGGAGCGGCCAGGCCTGGAGCGGCCGGGCCCGGAGCGGCCGGGCCCAGAGCAGCCGGGTTGGGTGTGGCCAGGCCCGGAGCAGCAACAACCAAGCCTGGAGCAACCAGGTCGGGAGCGGCAGTGGCCAGGCCCGGAGCAGCCAGGTCCGGAACAGCTCGCTCCTCGCCTGCCCCCGCCCCAAGGCTGTCTCTCAGACATGGCTGGAAACTTTTGCGGGAACTTGAGGGTCTGCTGAATCAAGTGATGAAGGCTTAGATCTGGATATGTTGAGTTAATATAGCGCTGGGGTGTTGATCTGTGAGTGCCTTGTGCGGGGCCTGGATGAGGTTGCTTGACCTATTTGGAAATGTCTTTTGTGTGAAGTGTATCTTTGGGCATGTGGAGGTATTATTGATATGAGAAAATGCTAAGTAACTGATTTACTATCTGAAAAGGGATTTACTATCGGGGAAAGGGAGGGAGGAAGAGACTGAACATAAACTGTGCACCTATGGATGAGGACAATGGGGGAGGGAAAGGGGGCGGAGGGTGGGGTGGGAATCTGGTGGAGGGGGGAAGAAATGAGGAACCTTTGTAATAATATGAACAATAAAGACTGATTTTAAAAAAATAAATAAAATAAAATAAAATACCAACAGTAAATTTCACAGATCTAGAACAAATGCTCCAATAAGTTATATAGAACAAAAAAATACCTCAAAGCTGACTATATCAGGCTTTGTAAATAGTGAAAGATTCTGGAAAAGGGATGTAAGATGCAGGCAGTGAACAAAACTACAGCAATTTTGAGAAAGAAGATCAAAGTTGAAGGGATCACAATACCAGATATCAAGTTTTATTACAAAGCCAGTGTATTCAAAACAACCTGGTAATGGCACAAGAATAGACATATAAATCATTGGAACAGAACAGCGACCTCAGAAATTGATTTAAGACAGTAAGCTCAATTAATATTTGATAAAAGAGACGAGAACAAACAATGGAGTCAAGACAGTCTCTTCAATAAATGGTGCTGGGAAAACTAGACAGATACATGCAAAAAAAATGAAGCTAGATCACCAACTTACACCATACATAAGAATAAACTCAAAATGGATAAAACACTTAAATGTAAGAAACCATAAAAATCCTAAAAGAAGCCATAGGCAGAAAAATCTCATACATGTCTCCTAGCATAATGTTTATGGATACATCTCTTAGGGCAAAGGAAACTAAAGAGAAAATAAACAAATGGGACTACAGCAAAAGAAACCATCAACAAAATGAAAAGGGAGCCCACTGTATGGGAGAACATGTTTGCCATGATAACTCAGATAAAGGGTTAATATCCAAAATATATAAGGAACTCATAGTAGTAAATACTGAAATGCTACCAATCAGGCTGGCCCTATAGATTGGGCTCTCAACATTGTTGACTCTTTAGTCAGGGTTACCTGAAGCACCTAGACCCTAGCCCTAGACTTCTACCTCATTTCCGCCAGCCCACCAGCACTTTACATCAGATACTTCCCACAATTCCCTGAGCATCCCATCTAGTTTCACACCACGGGGTCTCAATTCATGCTATTGGTCCTTTGTGTTCTTGCTCTCTCATAAATCTCCTATTCATCCTCAAAACCCAGGTCAATATTGACTGTTCTGTGAATCATGTCCTAGTGCAACCCTAGTTAGAATGATTTGTTCCCTCCATTCTGGTCTTATAGTAAGCCGGTTATACTACACTATATCAAAGCTGACTACATCAGGCTTTGTAAATAGTGAAAGATTCTGGAACAGAGATGTAAGATGCAGGCAGTAAACAACAACAACAACAAAACACACAAGAACAGTTTGAAGGTTACTTGGGGCTTTCACATATCTGATCATTCAATAACTATTTAATGCCTACTGCATACCAAGCACTGTTCTAGTTACTAGGGATACAACAGCAAAGAAAACACAAAAGTCCCTGCTTTCACGTTTGCATCCTAGTGAGGGGACACAGGCCATAAGAAAAACAAAAGTAAAACATATAACGTAATAGAACATAGTGCTGGGAGGGCGGGGGAGATAAAGCAGGGAAAGGGGTGGAGTGGGGGCTGCAGGAGTAGGGGAAGTGGAAGGGATGTTTTAACATTGGACCCTGAACTTCCCAGTTGCCAACCAGAACAACATGGAGAGTTTCCTTCACCCACCCACTGAAGTTATCCAAGGCTTCGGAGAAAGCCCTGGCCCAGCTGCTCGCCTCCACCTCCAGGGTGCTGGTGATGAGGCAAGACCATCCCTTCAGTTGGAGGAGGCGAGGCAGAGGTCACCTGAGGGCACGGCTGGAACTGGTGCATGTCCACAGCCATCATACCTGACAGGAACTGAGTGGTGTCTGTGCGTGCACACATCCACCACTTGGCATGGATTATTTCATGTAAGCTTCACAGGTCTGCAAGGTGAGTGTTACTCCCGCCCACCTTGTACACACAAGAAAACTGAGTGGTCGGTCACGCTCACTCTGTTCCCACTGGCCTTCCTGTGAGGGTACACTGGGCTGGGGTCTCCCTCAGGTGGAGAAACCCTTCCTGGAACACTGTCTCTCCTTCCTCCCCACACAGACCATGAAGGGCCCAGTCACTTGTTCTCTCCAATCCTGACCAGCCCACCTGCTACTTCAAGTACCTCCTCCTGTGCCTGCTCAGCCTTCGCCAGGACCCTGGGACTGCCAAACCCTAAAGTACTCTGTGCCTTGCTCACTGTAAGCTTTCTGCACCTTCTACAGTACACTGCAGGCTGTCCCACCTCCACCTGAGCTCTGAGACACCTTCCACACTGCAGGCTGTCTCACCTCCACCTGGGCTCTGTGACACCTTCCCTCCTGGCTGTCCTTCCACCTCTGCTACTTCTTGTCCCTTTTGTGGACTCAGGTCCTCCAGTGGGCAGTCCCCAGAGCTGTCATCCACCTTCTTTTTTGCTCACATCAAATGTTCTTTCCAGGAGCCCATCCAAACTCAGGCACCCGTCTGCCTAGTTCCACAGCCTGTCCCAGCCCTTACCTCTCTCCTGGGTATAGATGCACACGTTCAGTCACTTGCTGGCCATCTCCATTTGCGCGTCCAGAACCACTTCCCATCCGCTGTCTAAACGGAGCGGCATCTGTCCCTCCCGGAACCCAGGCCCCTGTACTCCTTCCCTGGTGGTGACTCCCAGCTGCCCCAGGGAAGGATCTGTGAGGACAAATGCGGGTGAGGATGTGCAGAAAGGGGACCGAACACTGTTGGGATTGACAATGGCATAACCACTCCCCGGATCCGCCACGTGGCCCTGCAGTCCCCTCTGGGCTTGCATCCAAAGGAAACAAACAAGGTGAAGCGATAGCTGCACCCCATGCCAGCAGCTTATTTATGTACAACAGGGGAGAGGCATGGAAACAAAGACACGTGTGCGCGTGTGCGTGCGCGCACTATTCAGTCATGAAAACCAAGGAAATCCTGCCATTTGCAATAATATGGGTGGGCCTTGAAGACATTATGCCAAGTGAAGTAAGTCAGACAAAGATCATACTATATGATCTCAATTATATGTGAAATCTAAACAGCAACAATGACAAAATACCAACAAGAAAGAAAAAAAAAAAAACCTCAAAGAAAAAAAGATGAGGATTGTGGTTCCCAGAGGCAGGTGGGAGGAGGGCAGTGAGGACGGGGACCCAGGGGCGTCAGGGTCAAGGCCTGAGTGGAGGACCAGTGCCTGGTGGAACCTTCCTGCAGGAAGGAGAGTCCCATGTGCAGGGGGAGGGGTGCACCTCTTGCTGTGGGGTGCGAGGGTGAGGCCCTTTCAGGAGAGAGGAAGATGCTTTACTGATTTGGGAACTCGAACAGGTAATAATTTCCCTTTTGGTGAAACTTCATTGTAATCAAACTTTCTCCATGTGCTTTACAAAAATAAAATTTATAGCCTTTGGTTTTCAAAAAATGAACCAGATTCATCTAAGTAAGTGTATTTTACCACCACCCCTCACCCATGTTCAGTCAACCCTTAGATCCCTCACAGACCCTGCCTCCTCATCGAGCCCCATGCCCCTGCCGTCATCCCCCCAAACCCCCCAACCCCCCACCACACCCACACACATACCCCCCTCCTCAGATTTACTCCCACTGTCAGCAGTTGTTCTCCCTGCCTCTAGAGCTCCCTGTAGCTTTCAGGATAAAGTCAAAAGTTGTTTTATTTTTTAATCCTTACCTGAGAATGTGTTTTCATTGATTTTTAGAGAGGAAGAGAGAAAGAGAGAGAAACATTGATCAATTGCCTCCCATACATGCCCCAGCTGGGGATTGAACCCATAACCCAGGTATGTGTCCTGACCAGGAATAAAATCCGCAACCCTTTGGTATATGGGATGACACCCCAACAAACGGAGCCACCGGCCAGGGCAAAGCTAAAACTTTGTGTTGTGTATACAAGACCCTCCATGACCCGATTCTGTGGGAACACCCTGGGGTCTCTGGCTGGTGAGTATCCACGGGCCAGAGCACAGCGGTGAGAGTATCCACAGGTGCTGCCGGAGCCGGCCCTCTAAACCAGATGCCAAAGTTCAGGTCTCAAGTCCTCACCCGGGCAGGAAGGTCTGGGCTCAGCCTCCTCAGGGATAAAAGGAGATGCTAACGTCTCTTGTGCTCAGGTGGTTAAAGGGATTGAACTAGACAATCCAGGGAAAATTCTTACCCGCCACCTGATGCTCCGTGAGCACTGAATGTCATCATTATTGTCAGAGTGATTAGCCCTCAGCCTGCTCTTGGCAGCTCCCTGCCAAGTCCCTCAGACACTCCACCCTGCACCCTCTGTCTGGGAAGCTCCTGCTCCTTTCTACTCGCCATGCTGCACTGTCCCCTCCAGAAAACGGCCCTGTCCTCTGTGTCCCCATAGCCCGGCCTCCGCCTTGCCCCTCATGCTGCACTGTACCCCGTCATGCCTCCATCTGAACACAGAGCCTGGCACAGTGTCCAAAAAATATTCATTGAAGGAATGAATGAGTAAAAAATAAATACATCAGCACAACTGGGGCTCCTCCAGTAAGTCTCAGAGCAGCTGCCCTTTCTTGCCTTCCAAGGAGCATCAGAGAGGCTTCCACTCCCAAGAGAAAGGCACCCTGCTCCGCCCTCCTCGGCACCTCAGGAACTCCAGCTGAGGAGCGAGTCCTGGAACCCCTGGGAGCAGCGGACTGAGGCCACTGGGAAGCCAGGAAACAGAGAGGGTCACTTTCCAGGAAGCCAGAGGGAAGGGCAGGGAAAGAGGCCGCATTAGAGAAAGAAAAATGAGGACAATGCAAGCAAACGATTTAAACAGACTGAGAAGGGAAGGACAGAGTAAATCAAACCCCAGACAGGCAATCAATGGACATTCAATTAACAGTTACCTTAGTACTAATTTATACAAAGCATCTATACAGCACCCTTCCCCCTCAGAAGACCCGGATTCAATGCCTCCCGGCTGTTCAGACATTCCAGCTGACCCACAGGGCCTCAGGGCGCTGGGCCCTGCCAAGGAGACGCCGGGCTGTGGCAGCTCAAGGCCACTGGGGTGAAGGGGGTCCTAGGCAGCACCAGGAGGGTGGCCTGGGTGCGGGAGGAGGGATGCTCAGAGCAGGGATGCCACTTCTGGACTAGACAGGAGCAGGCAAGGCCTGAAAGGGCACCACCCCAACAGGCAACAGCCTTGCAGCCCAAGGTCCAAGGGCCCACAGACCCGGGCTCAGCGTATGGCTGTCTTGCTCCCTGAGGTTCAGGGCACTTTAAAACACCTGCCAGGCACACGACAGTCCTTCATGTTCAGAGCATCCACAGATGGGCAGGAGGTAGGTCTCCACTGGGGGGCAAAGGGGAAAGGAAGGAATGGCACCCACTCCTCAGGGGTGGCATCCTGGCTGTGAGAGCTGTGGGCTGGCACCTGGAGGCAATATGTGTTAAGGTAGCCAGAAGAGCTCAGCTCAGTGCAACCCTGGGCAGCCCCTCCACTCCAGGCCTGTTTCCTGCTGCAATCCAACAGGACAATCCTGGCGGCAGCCCAAGCCGGGTGAAACTGGGGAGCGGTGTGAGAGCTGGGTCCCAGGGCTGGTGCCTGGTGTCTCAGCACTGCCCTGGCCCCCTGCAGAGCAGATGCCAATGGGAGCAGGGATGCCCAGGGAGCAAGGGGGGGGAAGGAATGCTTTCCTCTCGTTCCATCATCCCTGATCACAGGTGTTACCTACACACCTCACACACGCTCCCATTTCTACGCTCTAAGCCAGACAAGGAGGAGGTGTGAGAGCTGCTCCTGGGCTGCCATGTCCCTCTGCTCCCACCGCCCTGGTCTCCCTCCAGCCTGTGAGGTGGGCCAGGGAGCTGCCATCACTCCCGTTTTATAGATGAGAAAATGAGTCCACACCGAGGTAGGAGGACTTGCTCAAAGTCCCACAGTAGTAGGCATTCTCTATTATTATTATTATTATTATTATTATTATTATTATATTTTATATAAATCTTTATTGTTCATATTATTACAAATGTTCCTCATTTCCCCCCTCTCCATTGCTCTCCTACACCAGGTTCCCACACCACCCTCTGCCCTTTCCCCACCCCCCGTTGTCGTCGTCTATAGGTGCACAGTTTATGTTCAGTCTCTTCCCACACCCCCCACTTCCCTTTTCCTCGAGAATTGTCAGTTCACTCCCTTTCCATACCTCTGATTCTATTATATTCATCAGTTAATATTATTCATCAGATTTTTTAATTCCCTTGGTTTTTAGATTCACTTGTTGATAGTTACATATTTGTTGTTCATAATTTTTATCTTTATTTTCTTCCTCTTCCTAAAGAACCCCCTTCAGCAATTCATATACCGGTAATTATGGTTTGGCGGTGATGAACTCGTTTAGCTTTATTTATTTATTTATTTACATTTTTTTTTTATTAATGAAGCTCTTTATCTGGCCTTTGATTCTGAGTGATAGCTTTGCTGGGTTGAGTGTTTTTGGCTGTAGGTTCTTGCTATTCATCACCTTAAATATTTCTTGCCATTCCCGTCTGGCCTGCATGAACCTACAACTGACAATCATATGGGTGCTCCTTTATGGGTAACTACCTGCTTTTCTCTTGCTGCTTTTAATATTCTCTCTTTGTCTTTTGCTCTTGGAATTTTAATTATGATGTGTCTTGGTGTGGTCCTCTTTGGATTCCTTTTGTTTGAGGTTCTGTGCACTTCCTGGACTTGTAAGTCTATTTCTTTCCCCAGGTGGGGGAAGTTTTCTGTCACTATTTCTTTCAGTATGTTTTCAGTATCTTGCTCTCTCTCTTCTTCTGGGACCCCCATAATTCTGATGTTGGTTCACTTGAAGTTGTCCCAGAGGTTTCTTACATTATCTTCAATTTTCTGGATTCTCTTGTCTTCTTGCTTCCGTGGAGGAGTGTCTTCTGGCTCTTTATGTTCCAAATCTTTGCCTTGATTCTTGCGATCTTGCATTCTGTTTTTAGGACTCTGTATAATATTTTTTATTTTAGACAATGCATTCTTTATTTCTAGTTGATCCCTTATTATTTCTTGTTGATTCCTTATTATTTCTACAATAGTTGATCCCTTTTCATATCCTCATAGGTCTCATTTATTTTATCGGCCTTTTCTAGGAAATTCTTGAAAAACCTTATAAGCATGGTTTTGAACTCGATATCCAGTCACTTTTTGTCCTCCATTTCTTTAATTTGTGATCTGTTTCCTTGTCTTGGCATTTTTGCAGCTTCCCTGAGTTGGTAGCCTTAAAAGTCTCTGTGTTCAGCTTGGATGGGGCAGAGTTTCAGGGTGGAGCCTACAGCCTTGACTTCTGTCAGCCCCACTCTACGAGACTTCTGAGTCTCGGTGTTCCTCAGTGTCCTTCTGTATTCGATGCAAGCACCTCTGAGAGAAAGGTGCCCTCGAGTTTCGCCTGCTACCAAACAGTCTAGGCTCTCCTCCAATGAGCCTGAAACTGGGGTTCAGTTCAGTTGGAAGTGGGGTTGGAAGTGGGATTCAGAGTAGTCTGGAGCTTTTGTCTCCTTCCCTCTAGGGCAATCCCGTGGCACAGTCAACACTCCATTCTCTGTGCGCAATGTGCGCGCCTACGGGACTTCCTTTCGCCGCTCCCCTGAGTTTCCACCTTACAGGCGAGGCTCCCGCCGTTATAAGCCTTGGTCCCCAGGGTCTGGCCTAGAACTGGGGTTCAGTGCAGTCAGAACTGGAGTTCAGCACAGTCCAGAGCTTTTGTCTCCTTCCTGCTAGGGTAATATAGCAGCAGAGTCAACAGTCTGTCCTCTGCGCGTAATGTGCGCGCCTCCAGGACTGCCTTTTGCTGCTCCTCTGAGGTTCTGCCTTACAGCCCAGACTCCCTCCTTATGTGTCTGGGTCCCCAGGGTCTCACCCAGAACTGGGGTTCGGTGCTGTTGGAACTGGGGTGCATCACAGTCCGGAGCTTTTATCTCCTTCCCGCTAGGGAACGCCAGCCAGGCACTCAGCCTCCCCTCCTCTCCGCTCCGTCCTCTCCGTGGATAATGTCCATTTTGTATTTTAGTTGTATTTCATTGAAATTGTTGTGTGAGGCTGCAGTTAGGTGTTTACCTATGCTGCCATCTTGGTTTCTCTTGGCATTCTCTTTCTTTCTTAAATTACATCTTTTCCAGCCCAGGATGGTCCTGAGACACTAGCAAAATCAATGAGTTACAAGGACTTAGTGCTGTGCAAGAGAGGGTCCAGCAAACAAAGCTCTCCTCACCCCAAATTTCATCCATTCTGAGTCCTTTCCACCCCCAAGGACCTCATCTCTCCTCTCCTACAGCCCCAGCTCCATGGAGCCTATGGTATGTCCCTTGGCTTTTCTGGAACCTCCTCAGGTCCCACCTGCCTGCAGAACCAGACAGCTCTGTGCTCATATCAGAAGTGGAGGCACTGACGGAATTGCAGAGTGAAAGCCTGGAAGCGGCTCCCCAAGTCTAGATTGTAAACACGGATGACTAAAATAGTGACTCTGGAACTACTCACTCAGCCAACAGCCACCTCCTCAGCCTGGAGCTTCAGCCGCCATTGGCAAACGTACTTTCTAACAAATTTTAGTATGCAAATTAGCAGCTTCCCAACCTGGACTGGAGGTAGAGAGCTGAATCCAGCAATAAGCTCTCCCCTCGCCCCCAGGAGGGATCTGCAGTAGCCCAGGCTCCCTGTCACTCCTCTGCATCCTCTCCCCACAGGCCATCAACAAATTCCTTGGCTCACCATTATTTTTAAAACTCAAAGATTATTAGCAGTGGAACATGAGTAATTAATGAACACACTAACTTGCACTTGAATTAGCTCTGTATGTCTTGCGAGCATGGGGCTTATTGTCAAAGCCAGACTTTTCCTTGTCTTCCCTGGATCAGGACAGGGGCCCTTACAAGGTTACAGACTGGTGGATGGCAAGCAGGATAGAGAGCACTCTGAGGACCCACACTGGGGCTCCCTGATTCCTAAGCAGAAGACTGAGCTTCATGGAAAATAGAGCACCTATGGTGAGGCTTTAATGCCAGAAAAAGAACTGGGTCCCGTACACACTGAGTTGATCACGCTAACCTTCATTCCCTCATCTGAACAAGTGGGTCAGTCACACCCCCACTCCCAGGATGGCTGGTGGGACTGGATGAGAAGCTAAATGGGAAGCACCTAAAAGCAAACTTTCCCATAGTGGGAATGGTGGTCAAGGGGGTGTGGTGGGGGTAGAATAAGGCTTCTCTCTGCTGGAGTCTTAGGATGCCTGGAATCACCTGACTGGTCATTAAAGGATTAAAGGCTGGGCAGCACCTTTCCTGACTCCTCCCATGCCTACAAAAAGCTTACATATTTGCACACCCATTGCACACTTGTGGGACACTATTATGCTGCATCTGCTGTGTGCAGGTGGCAGGAATTCAGTACTTTTCGAGCATTTGTTCTAGTTCTGTGAAAAATGCCCTTGGTATTTTAATAGGGATTGCATCGAATCTATAGATTGCTTTGGGTAGTATAAACATTTCAATTATATAAATTCTTCCAATCCATGAACATGGTATACATTTCCATTCCTGTTTTTTTTTTTTTTTTTTTTTTTTTGTATCTTCCTCTATTTCTTTTTTCAATGTCCTATAGTTTGCCAAATATAGATCTTTTACCTCCTTAGTTAACTTTATTCCTAGGTATCTTTTTATTTATTTATTTTATTTTCTAAAATATAGATTTGATTTTTTACAGAGAGGAAGAGAGAGGGATAGAGAGTTAGAAACATCAATGAGAGAGAATCATTGATCAGCTGCCTCTTGCACACCCCCCACTGGGGATGTGCCCGCAACCAAGGTACATGCCCTTGACAGGAATCGAACTTGGGACCCTTCAGTCCACAGGCCAAGGCTCTATCTACTGAGCCAAACCAGTTTCAGGTAGATATCTTATTTTTTATTGTTGTTGCAATGGTAACTGAGATTGCTTTTTACTTTCTCTTTCTGAGAGTTCATTACTAGTGTGTAAAAAATGCCATACATTTCTGGATGTTGATTTTTTATCCTGCTGCTTTGCCAAATACTTTTATTTTTGTAATATATTTTTATTGATTTCAGAGAGGAAGGGAGAGGAAGAGAGAGATGGAAACATCAATGATGAGAGAGAATCATTGATTGGCTGCCTCCTGAATGCCCTCTACTGGGGATTGATCCCACAACCCAGGCATGGGTTGAACCTGGGACCTTCAGTCCGCAGGCTGATGCTCTATCCACTGAGCAAACCAGTTAGGGCCCAAATTCATTTATTAAGTCTAATAATTTCCTGGTGGAGTCTTTAGAGTTTTCTATCATATCATCTGCAAATGATGAGAATTTTACTTCCTCCTTTCCAATTTGGATGCCTTTTATCTCTTCTTCTTGTCTGCTTGCTGTGACTAAGACTTCCAGTATTATGTTGAATAAGGGTAGTGTAAGTGGACATTCTTGTCTTGTTCTTGCACTTAAGAGAAACTCTTTTAGTTTTTGCTCATTCAGTATGATGTTCACTGTAGGTTTGTCATAAATTGTCTTTGTTATATTGAGGTATGATCCCTTTATTTCTACTTTCCTAAGAGTTTTTATCAAGAAAGGGTACTGGATTTTGTCAAATGGCATCTGTTGATATGATCTTTCAATCTGTTTATGTGATGTGTCACATTTATTGACTTATGAATATTTTGCCAGCCTTGCATCCCCAGAATAAATCCCACTTGATCAAGGTTTATGATTTTTAAAAAATATTTTACTGGATCTGATTTACTAATATTTTTTGAGGATTTTAGCATCTGTGTTCATCAGGGATATTGGCCTGTAATTCTCTTTATAGTGTCGTTCTCTGGATTTGAAACTAGAATAATGCTGGCCGCATAAAAAGAGCTTGGCAGTGTTCCTTCCTCTTGAAATATCTGGAACAGTTTGAGGAGGTGTTAGTTTTTCTTTGAATGTTTGGAAAAATTCTCCTGTAAATCCATCCAGTCTAGGACTTTTGTTTGCTGGAGTATTTTTTATTACTGCTTCAATTTCACTAGTTATTATTGGTTTACTCAGGTTTTCTGATTCTTCCTGATTCAGTTTTGGAAGATTGTATGTTTCTAGGAATTTGTCCATTTTGCCTAGATTTTTCAGTTTGTTTATATATAGTTGTTCATAGTATCTGCTTACAATCCTTTTGTATTTCTATGGTGTATGTTGTCACATTGCCACTTTCGTTTCTGATTTTATTTATTTGGGTCCTCTCTCTTTGTTTCTTGATGGAACTATAAAAGACCCAGAATAACTGCAGCAATCTTGAGAAAAAAGAATGAAGTTGGATATTAAACTATACTACAAAGCCATTATAACCAAAACAGCCTGGTACTGGCACAAGAACAGGCATATAGATCAATGGATCAGAACAAAAACCACAGAAATTGACCCACACCATTATGGTCAATTGATATTTGAAAAAGGAGGCAAGAGCATACAATGGAGTAAAGACAGCCTCTTCAACAAATGGTGTTGGGAAAACTGGACAAACACATACAAAATGATGAAAATAGACCGCCAAGGAGGATCCAAGATGGCTGCTCGGGTAGACATCTAACTGCAGCAGCACACAACAATTTCAATGGAATACAACTAAAATGTAGAGTGGACATCGCCCAGAGCTACAGGTAGTCGACTGACTGAAAATTCTACAACAAGAAGGAAAGAGAAAACCAGAAGGAAAATCAGAGGAGCTGAAAAAAAGCCTAAGGTACGGAGACATGCTGCGCGCTCGCACGCAGCTCGCGGAGAGGTCGCAGCCGGAGAGGAGGAGAGGGCTGGGTGCTGCCTGGCGTTCCCTAGCAGGAAGGAAATAGAACCCCCAGCCTGGGCTGAACCCCCAAACCAGCAGCGCTGACCCCCAGTTATGAACCAGACCCTGGGGACCCAGGCTCCGGCGGGGGAGACGGGGCTGTGAGGCGGAATCCCAAGCGAGCAGCGAAAAGCAGGGCCCCCGGAGTCGCATGCACTTTGCGCGCAGAGGACTGAATGTTGACTCTGATGCTGGATTACCCTAGCGTGAAGAAACAAAGCCTCCGGCGGCGCTGAGCCTCAGTCCGGACTGCTCCGAACCCCAGTCCTGGACCAGACCCTGGGGACCCAGGCTCGGGCAGGGGGAGACAGGGCTGTGAGGTGGAATCCCAGGGGAGTGGCGAAAAGCGGAGCCCCCAGAGTTGCGCGCAGTGCGCGCAGAGGACAGTCTATTGACTCTGATCCTAGACTCCCCTAGCGGGAAGGAGAAAAAAAAAAAAAAAAAAGCTCCAGACTGGAGGAATGCGACAGGGAGCAGGAGCCCCTGCCGGACACCAGCCAGCCGGGCGCCGGCAGGGAGCTGGGTGACGGGGCCCCCAGGGGGGTGGTGCCTCCAAGCCATCGACCTCTGAGCTCGGGCAACGGAGCCAAGGCCAGGGGCTGCTTCCTGGACGGCGCCGACCCCAGCAACAGGCTGGAGCAGCGCAGGAGCCCGCGGAGAACAAAGGGGTGCCACAGGCCAACCTGCTGAGCTCCCAGGACAAGGAGGAAGAAACCAAAGTTCTCAATGTGAAGAAATCAAGTGAGAGCAAAAGATAGTAAAATTACTTAAGAAAGAATACAAAGAAGATCTTGAAAAATCAAAGACTAAGTCAGAACTCAACTCACCAGCCAACATTGCAACATAAATGCGTTTAAAAAAAAAAAAAAAAAAAGGACAGAATGTTGGAACAGCGACGGCCAGGCCTAGAGTGCCCAGGCACAAAGCAATGGCAACTGGGCCCGGAGCAGCAATGGCCAGGCCCCAGAGCAGCAGCAGCCAGAACCAGAGCAACAACAGCCAGCACTGGGAGAAGCCAGACCTGAGGCAGAGGCAGCCAAGCCCAGGGTGGCCAGTCCAGGAATACCCAGACTCGGAGTGGCCGGACCCGGAGAAGCCAGGCCCAGAGCAGCCGGGTTGGGAGCAGCTAGGTCCAGAACAGCAGTAGCCAAGCCCGGAGCATCCAGGCTGGGAGCAGCCAGACTCAGAGTGGCCAGGCCCGGGGCAGCCGGGCCCAGAGCAGCCGGGTCTGGTGCGGCCAGGCCCAGAGCAGCAGCTGCCAGGCTGGGAGAGGCCAGCACCGGAGCAGCCGGGTTTGGTGCGGCCAGGCCCGGAGCAGCGGCTGCCAGGCTGGGAGTGGCCAGGGCCGGAGCAGCCAGGTCTGGTGCGGCCAGGCCCGGAGCAGTGGCTGCCTGGCTGGGAGCAGCCAGGCCTGGAGCAGCGGCTGCCAGGCTGGGAGCGGCCAAGCCCAGAGCAGCCGGGTCTGGTGCGGCCAGGCCCGGAGCAGCAGTTGCCAGGCTGGGAGCGGCCAGGCCCGGAGCAGAGGCTGCCAGGCTGGGATCGGCCAGGCCCGGAGCAGCCGGGTCTGGTGTGGCCAGGCCCGGAGCAGCGGCTGCCAGGCTGGGAGCGGCCAGGCCCGGAGCAGCGGCTGCCAGGCTGGGAGCGGCCAGGCCCAGAGCAGCCGGGTCTGGTGCGGCCAGGCCCGGAGCAGCAGCAGCCAGGTCCAGAGCAACTTGGTCGGGAGCGGCAGTGACCAGACCCGGAGCAGCTGGTTGTGGAACGAACCAGAGCAACAGAGGCCAGGCCCGAAGCAGCCAGGCCTGGAACAGCTCGCTTCTCGCCTGCCCCTGCCCCACGGCTGCCTCTCAGACATGGCTGGAAACTTTTGCGGGAACTTGAGGGTCTGCTGAATCAAGTGATGAAGGCTTAGATCTGGATGTGTTGAGTTAGTATAGGGCTGGGGTGTTGATCTGTGAATGCCTTGGGTGGGGCCTGGATGAGGCTGGTTGACCTATTTGGAAATGTCTTTTGTGTGAAATGTATCTTTGGGCATGTGGTGGTATTATTGATATGAGAAAATGCTAAGTAACTGATTTACTATCTGAAAAGGGATTTACTATCGGGGAAAGGGAGGGAGGAAGAGACTGAACATAAACTGCACCTATAAATGAGGACAATGGAGGATGGGGAGGGGGCGGAGGGTGGGTGGGAACCTGGTGGAGGGGGGAAGAAATGAGGAACCTTTGTAACAATATGAACAATAAAGATTGATTTTAAAAATAAATAAATAAAAGAAAGAAAATAGACCGCCAACTTACACCATACACAAGCATAAATTCAAATGGATAAAAGTCTTAAATGTACGGCATGAAACCATAAAAAAATCTTAGAAAAAAACATAAAATCTCAGACATCTCATGTAGCAGAATTTTTGTCAACACATCTCTTAGGGCAAAGGAAATAAAGGAGAAAATAAATAAATAGGACTACATAAAAATAAAAAGCTTCTACACAGCAAAAGAAAGCGGCATCAAAATAAAAATGGAACTTCCTGTATGGGAGAAAATATTTTCCAATGATACATCTGATAAGAAGTTAATATCCAAAAGCACTCATACAATCCAACAAAGGAAAGACAAACAATACAATTAAAAAATGGACAGAAGGCCAAAATAGACATTTCTCCAAAGAGGACATACAGATGGCTGAGAGACAGATGAAAAAATGCTCAAAGTCACTGATCATCAGAGAAATGTACCGGATCCAGCCGGTATCACAGGTCTTGAAGGTAGGGCTAGGAGGTTTAAGAGAAATAAAGACAAGAGAAAGTGGGGCTTCAGGAGGACTGCTAGTCCATGATGAGACTGCAGCAGCTTTATTAGTTGCAGGCATACATTTATGCAGCCTTTCTTGGCGTTTCTCCAAGTGCCCCTTCCCAGGACAAGGCTCAGCTCCTTAAGGCGTTCTTGGAAAAAGATACATAGAGCAGGCATCTGGCTAGATATCCTTGAGAACAGCTTAGCTGAGAACATCCAGACAAGTCATGCATCACACGCACTTCCTAACAATGGGGCTATGGTCTGCCCTGTCCCTAGTTGACCCTGAAGGCTTAAAGAGGCAGAGGGGTCAGAGCGGCCGTGCAGTGACAGTGCATATGCAGGTCCTGGCGGCCGAACTGTAACACCTCGGCTGCACTCACTGCCCAAAAAACCTGGCGGGCTGGATCAGACTCCTCTGCGGGTCGCATGTGGCCCCGGGCCGTAGTTTGAAGACCCCTGCCATAAAGGCATGGAACAGACTGACATACCTCAATGTGGAGTTGGGGGACAAGAGAGAAAAACCAAAGAACTTATGTACCTATATGCATAGCCCATGGACACGGGCAATAGGGTGGGGAGGACCTGCGGGTGGGAGGGTAGGGGCTGGGTGGAGGAGACTAAAGTGGGTAAGCAGGAGACATCTGTAATACTATCAACAATAAAAATATACCATAGAAAATAAAATCAAGATGTTATCTGACTTTCTCTTCAACAAGCCCTATGAGATTAGGTTTTTTATGGTCCCCATTTTACTGCTGAGCAGACAGTCTTTGGGTATGTTAAGTGCCTTGTTCAAGGCTGCATAGTAAGTAAAGAGACAAGGACTCTAACCCCAGATTGGCTCGCTTCTGCCATTTTCCACAACATCAGGTACCTCCCACACTTCACAAGGCTCCTCCCCAGCCGGTGCTGCCAGAAAGCCCCTCCACAGGATGCATCCAGAGTTGCTCAAAGGGAGCCTTCAGGCTATTCTGCTCAATCCATTCCAGCCTGGATCCTGGGTCTTAACATGCAGTGAAACTGGGCATGCACCTGGCAGGTGGGGCTTACTGCCTGTTGTGGGTTTGCGTGATGTGTCGGCCCATCTCTTTTCCATAAGCCTCTGGGGTACAACACCCAGAGGGCAGGGCATGCTTCTGTCTATGTTAGATTGTGCTAGCTAGAGGGTGTGGGTGCATCTGAATCAGGCCCCAGCCTGGGGGGAGCCATGGAGCAGGTTACTTTCTCCCCTGGTTTGATAAGAGGCTCAGTTCCTTATCAGTCTGTCTCTAATGAGAGACAGGAAACAAGGGCCAAGGACCCCTTTTCGCATCCTGATTCTGTAAGTCACATGACTTTGGCAAGCTGTCCTCTCTTAGAGTCAGTTTCCTCACTGATAAAGGATGATTGGACTAAATCTGATTTGACAAACGTATTGTGTCCTGTGCCATCTGTGTCCCAGGTAGCCTATACTTGGTCCCAGAACTGTTTTGACTCAGCTGCAGGCACCACTGACAATCAGTAGGAATGTACATAGGAACCAAGCTGGCACTGCTAACCACTGCCAACACCAGGTGGCTAGGGTCACTATGCATCCATGCCTAGTTCCTGATCACACCCCAAGAACCAGGGGTCACCAAGAACTCATCCTAGGACCCTGGGTCCATCTTCACAGCCCTCACACAGGCAGCCTTCTCTGAGGTCCTCCATACCTGTAGTCTCCACGCCCTACTCTGCTTACTGCTCCCCCCTAACTAACTTTGCATGGGAGTAAATAGATTTTGGGGTCCTCAGCTCACACTAGGTATCTAGAGAAACACCCCTGGGGCCAGGCTTCTGCTTGCAGAGACTCCTTCTGACTCACTGCAGTGCATTGCCCTCGCCCCAATCTATAAATTTGGGCTCCAGACCCATAGACTACCGCTGCTCTCACCAGACGTCCCTGTCCAGTCCATGTTTATGGCAACCTCAGCTGGGTTAAGAGGAGTAGGCAGTGCTTAGGGCCAAGGCCTGGCAGGTCCAGGGCTTGTTAATCTTTGTTCAGCTCTATTATGGGTTACACTAATTCCACAATCCACCAGGGAAATGTGTTTTGAGTTCCACACAGCCGACATTTAATCCCATATATCTGTGAGTTGAAGCAGCCTATCCAAGGTTTCCAGCTCCAAGGCACGTTGCTAGCCTAGCACTCCAGGACACCAGGTCTCTGCAGACAAGGGGGTCACGTATGAAACCAGCTATTCAACAGTATTTCTGAGCACCTACTGTATGCAGTACTGTCCTGGCTTAGGGACTGCAACTCAGAAATAGACACAGGCCCTGTGTCAATGGAGCTCCTGCCTGAGGGGAAAGACAGTGACTTCTGTCCCTGGAGCCTGCAAGAGGGGCCTCACCGTGCCTCACTGCCATCCACCTCCATTCGCCCCAAGGCAAGCTGTTAAGTACCTTCTTGTTGGGTGCTGGAGGCTGGAGCAGAGACCAGCTGGCTCCTTGGAGAGGCATTGGCCGATATGGAGAAGCCGTGCACACAGAGGAAAGGGCAATTCAATGTTTTGGTTGTGTAACCTTGTGCAAACCACTGTCTCTCAGAACATCCATTCTCTCCTAGAACTAATAACCCCTACAGCCTGAGGACCTGTGAGGACATATGAGGATGGGCACTTGAGATACAACAAGAGAAACAGCATTATTGATCCAGGAATATAGGACCATGATCGGCTCCACTCCAGCTCCAGAAGCCCAAGGTCAAGCTATGAGCATCCCCTCCACCTACTCCCTCCCCAAAGAAGAGCTGAGGGAAGAGAGACAGCCTACAGAGCCTGCTGGGTCAGACACTGGTGGAAATGCTGTAATTGCTGGTGTACCTCCAATTTGCACCCTACCTGGAGATCTCATGTTCCAGCCTATTTACTTTAGACTCTGGCATGACGCTTTTCAAAGGACAGTGGAATGGTGCTATTTTACCTCCAACTGATGCATTTTTTCCACCGAGTTGCTCACTCTGTACTCTTAGATTTGGGTCATCTGAACTTCATGGTTCTCTGATAGGGTGTCTACAACATCACCTAGCCTCATAGAGCTCAAGAAAGCCAGTCAGGCCTGGCTGTTTTGGCTCAGTGGATGGAGCCTCAGCCTGTGGACTGAAGGGTCCCCTGTTCAATTCTGGTCAAGGGCATGCACCTTGATTGCGGCACATCCCCAGTGAGGGGTGTGCAGGAGGCAGCTGATAGATGTTTCTCTCTCACAGATGTTTCTAACTCTCTATCCCTCTCCTTTCCTCTCTGTAAAAAAATCAATAAAATATATTAAATAATAAATTTTTAAAAAGCCAGCCAGTGGTCCCTGTCTTCATTGCTCTGCCATCAGGACACCCATCTAGTATCGGGCATATTTGGAAGGTCTGCATGCATTTTCTCAGGGCCCAGCCTATGGCATGCAATGGCTGTGACGGTCACACAAGAGCTACTCAGGAAACATGCTATATCCTCTTATTTCTGTGGTGTCAGTTGCTACTTTTCTTTAATTCCTGATTTTGAGTCTTCTCTTTTTTTTCTCTCTATGAGCCTAGTTAAAAGCTTGTGAATCTTTTCATCTTTTCAAAGAGCCAGATCTTGGTTTCAGGGATCTTTTGTATTGTTGTTTGTTTGTGGTTGTTTTTTTAGTCTCTATGTCTTCCTTTCCACTTTGATCGGTATTATTTCTTCCATCGACTTACTCTGGGTTTTGTTTGCTGTTCTTTTAGGTATAAGGTTAGACTGTTTATTTTAGGTGTGAGACTCGACTGTTTATTTCAGATTTTTCTTGATTCTTGAGAAAGGCCTATATTACTATGGACTTCCACTTAGGACTGCTTTTGTTGTGTCTCTTAGAGTGTATGTTGTTGTGTGTTCATTTTCATGTCTCAAGATAACTTTGATTTCTTCCTTGATCTCATCATTTAATAACATGTTATTAAGCTTCCATGTGATTGTGTTTTTCAGTTTTTTTAAATCTTGTAATTGGTTTCTAATTTCATATCGTTGTGGTCAAATAAGATGCCTAATATGCTTTCAATCTCTTTTTATTTAATAGCACTTATTTTGTGTCTTAGCATGTGGTCTTTTCTAGAAAATGTTCAACTTGCAGCTGAAGAGAATGTATATTCTGCTGTTTTGGGATGAAATGTTCTCTATAAATGTCAATTAAATCCAACCAGTCTAGTGTGTCATTTAAGGCCATTGTTTCCTTGTTGATTTTCTGTCTAGAAGATTTACCCACTGATGTCAATGGGGTGTTAAAACCCCCAATATGACTGTATCATTGTTGATCTCTTCCTCTATGTCCATCCAGATTTTCTTTATATATTTAGTTGTTTCTGTGTTTGGTGCACCTATGTTTATAAGGGTTATATCCTCTTGTTGGATTGATCCCTTTAGCATTGTCTTTTATTATGGCCTTTGTTTTTAAGTCTATTTTATCTGATATAAGTATTGCTACTCCATCTTTTACTTATCTCCATTTACATGAAATATGTTTTTCTATCTCTTCACTTTTAGTCTGTGTGAATATTTTGTTCTAAAGTCGGTCTTTTGTAGACAGCATATATGTGGGTCTTGTTTTCTTATCTATTCAGTCACCCTGTCTTTTGATTGGAGCATTTAAGCCTTTTACATTTGAAGTAATTATTGATAGGTACTTACTTATTGCCATTTTGTTCTTTTCTTTCCTTCTCTCTTTGTTCTTTCTGCTTCTAAAATAAGACTATGTAACATTTCTTGCAATACTGGTTTGATGGCGATGAATTACTTTTGCATTTTTGTGTGGGGGGAGTTCCTTATTTTGCCTCCAATTTTAAATGATAGCCTTGATGGATAGAGTAGTCTTGGTTTTAGGTCCTTGATTTTCATCGTTTTCAATATTTCATGCCAATCTCTTCTGGCCTGAAGTGTATCTGTTAAGAAATCCTCTGACAGTCTTAAAAACTCTTTTTGTTGTTCTGCTTGAGTGGTTTCTGTTATCTCGTACTCTCAATCTTGAATTTAATCCTCTTCTTCATATAACTTGCTGTTGATTCCTTCTAGAGTATTCTTCATTTCAGATATTGTATTCCTCATTTCTCATTCTTTTTTTGTGGTTTCCATGTTCTTTTTAATGACTACTGTCTCTTTGTTTAAGTTCTTACTGAGAAATCCATTTTTTCCCTGAGGTCTATGAGTATCCTTATAACCATTGTTTTGAACTCTATCCAGTAACTTGGTTGCTTCCATTTTATTTAATTCATTTTCTGGGGATTTCGTTTATTTGTTTTTTTAATTTAGGACATGTTTTGTTTTTTTGTTTTTTTTTCCTCCCCATTTTGTCTGCCTTTTTTGTCTGTCTTTGTATATTAATTAGATCTGCTATGACTCTCCAATTTGAAATGCTACTTTCATGTTGTAGGTGTCAGTGATGCAATCTTCCAGATGAGCTGGGTGCTTCAGGAATGTCTCTTGTGTGCCCCTTGAGTCTTGAATGATGTTAGCCCATTCATGGGCAGGGTTAACCTCAGGCTGGCTGACTATAAGGATAGACCTTGATCACAGTGTTTGAGCTGCTATGCAGGAGCTTCTCCCCAAGGTAGAGTTGTTTCCCGCAGGGTCTGGTACCTGCCAGGACACCCCCCTTTAGGTGTGCCACTTTTGAGGCTAGTTGGGTTGATCTCTGGTGCTGTCTGTAGTCCACCACTGATTGTGTGGTTCTGGGTCCACTGGTAGGGTTCTGGTACAGTTCAATCTCAGACACTGGCTGAAACTAGCCTTGGACCACATGTCTGGAACTACCATGCAATTAATGTTTGTGGTTGCCTCTACTGGGCCTGAATGTGCTTGGGAGGGGCCAAGCTGTGTACAAGGTTTAGCTTCCTCCAGATCTGAGCAAGGGGTAGACTCATAAAAGTTCTTAGGCACCCTGAGGTGTGCCTCCACCTGTCAGCCACTCTGCCTCTCCCTGGGTTACCTAGTCTTCCTTGAGAGCTTTTGGAAGAATGATTGTAGAGTGGGCTCAGGATTTCCGCAATCCACAGATCCTTTCACAAGGCATGAGCTCAGTAGGGCAGGGATACTGGAATTGGGAGAATGGGGCAAATGGGTCATGCTTGGATGCAGTGTGATCAGGCCCTCAATGCGGGAGGGGAAGGAAGAGAGTGGCCCTATTCCAGAGCCATATCACTCAATCTCTGCTAGCCCCCACTGGGACTCAGAAGAACAAACCAAGAGAACCACCAGGTGGGAGCAGTTGGACTCCAGCTGTGCATGTGAGTTGGGGAAGAATGGCCATCATTCCAAAGCTACACAGCTCAGTGAGGTCTGAGCTTCCACAAAGAGCTTCTCCAGAAAAAGAGCACACAAAAGTCCCTATCGATACAGCCACAGACATTTCTGCAAGACTTGAGCTCGGTAGAGTGGTGATGCCAGTATTTGGAGGCCAGGCTAGCGCACGCCCTTGTCAGGGACCTTGGGGGCTGACCCCACACACCTCTTCTCAGGCCACACCACCCAGCTCTTCTCTTTATGACTCCAGTAAGCCGAGTTGCCTTCCCTCTACCAGTGCCATCGGTGAGTGTTGGCCCTTGAAGAGGGCTTCTTGGCCCTACCTGGTGTTGCTCAATGGCTAGAGTGCCAGCCTGAGAACTGAAGGGTTGTGGGTTCGATTCCAGTACCTTACAGGCTTGATCCCCAGCACCAGTTGATAGTAGTCAAGAGCATGTTTCAGACTGCCAAAGTTATATCTAGCTCTACCACTTACTAGCAAGTCACCTTGGACGAGCTATGCAACTTCTCTAGGCCTCAGATTACTCATTTGTAAAATGGGACAACAGCCCCTACTTACAGGGTTGTAGGAAGATCAACTTGATGTACACAAAGCATCTATAGGGGTGTCGAACTCAATCAGAGAAGGGGCCAAAATCTAAAATCCAGCCTAAATCGCGGGCCGAATGGTTTACTGAACAGTCATAAACTGTCATTGTGATGGAAACGCAGTGGAGTGCAGTGATGACAGCGCAGTGCGGGCCACATTGCAAGGCCTGGCGGGACGGATTTGGCCCGTGGGTCTTGTGTTTGACACATGTGATCTAGAACATAGTGTGTGGTCAGTAGTGTGAGCCCTCAGAAGATGGGGAGCAGCAGCAGGGATAGGACGTGGCGGCAGAGCAGCAGCTAAGACTGGACAACCAGCCGTGGAGATTGTCTGTAGGTGAAGGAGAACAGCAGGTGAGATGCTTAATGATCTCAAGCTCCTTCCAGGAATAAGAGTCTACGATTCATTTTACCTCCCAGGGTTTCTGTTTTCTAGTAATTATGTCAGCATTACCATTCCTGGACAAATCCTGCTGTATTCTGTGTAATGTTCTCAACTTTGGGAAGAGTTGGCATAACCAAGGATCACTGTCATCAACCTCTGTGCAGGCCACTAACGGCCTCCAGAAGGCTCCGGGTGTGTGGACAGAGCCCAGGAAGGAATCCAACTTCCCAATCAAATAACTGTTGTCTTCAGTGGTTACTCACACCCTGAGAGTCTGGAACGACGGTTCCTATGTGTCCCACCTGTCAGACACTGGCCTTACTAGATTATTGGGGGAGGAGCCAAAACCACCGAGAACATCGTAAGTCTTTGAATATGTGCTACCCACCAGGAAGTGGCCCTGGCAGCTCCGGCAGAGGGTGGGGTGTGCTGATGGAGCCCGGCAGAGGGCGGGGTGTGCTGATGGAGCCTGAGGGGCAGATGAGAGCTGGTGAGAACTATGCCACCTCCCCCCAGGGAATGACACCGGAAGGGCCTCTGGCCTTCCCAAACCTTTTAGTCTCCTCTACTTCTCAAAAAGACTCTGAACGAGCAATGCCCACACTCCCATCAGTCACCAGCCTTGCTGGGACATTCTCTGTCATCTCATGAGCTGAACAAGGCTGGGGGGCCTGTAGAGATCCATAATACCCCCAGCAGCAGCAGTAGCACCTCCCATCATGCTTTGAGAACCCAAACCCGTTAGCTCACCTTCCTGAGAACCTAGACATCCATGCCAGCCAGTGGGGCCCAGGGCATAGAGAGGCTGGTGATCAGACTGGTCCTGGTGGGTCTGAGCTCCATCAAATGCTCAAATTTCTTGGTGCCTGAGGGGGTTTTACTCCAAGCCACTGTCCCAGCCACCACTTAGATTCCATGTCCTGGGAGCCTTCTCTCCACTGGGGACTCCTCCATAAGGTACAGAGCTTATTTATGGGCCCAGCCGAAAGGAAACTGAGGCAACCTTAAGCAGCTTGGATTTCCTGATTCCAAACTAGCTCTCTCCCGCTGCCCACAACATACCCCCAGAGGCCCCGAGAGTCTGTGCCCACCTAGCTTCCATTTCAGCCTCTGTGACCAAAATAGCCCACAGAACCCCAAAGAGAGAGAACCACCCCATCTGCTCTCTCTGCTTCTCTGAGCAAATTCTCCCTGAGAAGACCCTGAGAAGGGCCATGAGGGCTGACAGACAGGTGAGGGAGGGGCTGGCTTACAGGTGAGGGCGGGGCTGACAGAGAGGTTAGGGAGGGACTGGCTGACAGGTGAGGGCAGGGCTGGCTTACAGGTGAGGGCAGGGCTGGCTGACAGGTTAGGGAGGGGCTGACTTACAGGTGAGGGCAGGGCTGGCTGACAGGTGAGGGCAGGGCTGGCTGACAGGTGAGGGCGGGGCTCACAGGGTCAGACACCTGCCCAAGGCTATTCACAGTGAATGGCAGGCCAGCCTCAAACTCAGGCTGGGTGACAACTGAGAAGCCTGTGGTCTCACTTCCCAACCCCCAGGAGCAGGTGGTGCAGATGCTGGCACCTCCGGGTGGACATAAAAGAGGAAAACCATAGCAATCAGAAACAGGCATTTGGGAAGGGCCCTGGACACCCATCCTGGAAGCGAGGCCCACCTCGCTGTCCGTAGATCCACATTCTGGGAATCTGTCTCTGTAACAAACATCGCTAAGCATAAGCTGAGGTTCCTTAAATAAGACAGATATCCATTAAACACGTGCTCTGTGCAAGGCACTTGGCCCAGGACTGACCACTGACCATGAGCAAAGCAGATGTGGGGTCCCGACCCTCTTGGAAGTAAGACCTGGAATGCCAGGTCCCCTGGAGGTGACACACAGATGGGCAACTTTTAAATCAGTGAGGGCTGGGCACAGGGTGCCAGTGCCTGAGGGAGAGCAGAGGGCTGGGCACAGGGTGCCAGTGCCTGGAGGAGAGCAGAGGGCTGGGCACAGGGTCCCAGTGCCTGGGGTAGAGCAGAGGGCTGGGCACAGGGTCCCAGTGCCTGGGGGAGAGCAGAGGGCTGGGCACAGGGTAGTAGTGCCAGGGGGGAGAGCAGAGGGCTGGGCACAGGGTGGTAGTGCCGGGGGGGAGAGCAGAGGGCTGGGCACAGAGTGGTAGTGCCGGGGGGGAGAGCAGAGGGCTGGGCACAGGGTGGTAGTGCCGGGGGGGAGAGCAGAGGGCTGGGCACAGAGTGGTAGTGCTGGGGGAGAGCAGAGGGCTGGGCACAGGGTCCCAGTTCCTGGAGGAGAGCAGAGGGCTGGGCACAGGGTGGTAGTGCTGGGGGGGAGAGCAGAGGGCTGGGCACAGGGTGGTAGTGCTGGGGGAGAGCAGAGGGCTGGGCACAGGGTCCCAGTGCCTGGGGGAGAGCAGAGGGCTGGGCACAGAGTGGTAGTGCCGGGGGGAGAGCAGAGGGCTGGGCACAGAGTGGTAGTGCCGGAGGGGAGAGCAGAGGGCTGGGCACAGAGTGGTAGTGCCGGGGGGGAGAGCAGAGGGCTGGGCACAGGGTGGTAGTGCTGGGGGAGAGCAGAGGGCTGGGCACAGAGTGGTAGTGCCGGGGGGGAGAGCAGAGGGCTGGGCACAGGGTCCCAGTTCCTGGAGGAGAGCAGAGGGCTGGGCACAGGGTGGTAGTGCCGGGGGGGAGAGCAGAGGGCTGGGCACAGGGTGGTAGTGCTGGGGGAGAGCAGAGGGCTGGGCACAGGGTGGTAGTGCTGGGGGAGAGCAGAGGGCTGGGCACAGGGTCCCAGTGCCTGGGGGAGAGCAGAGGGCTGGGCACAGGGTGGTAGTGCCGGGGGGGAGAGCAGAGGGCTGGGCACAGGGTGGTAGTGCCGGGGGGGGGAGCAGAGGGCTGGGCACAGGGTGGTAGTGCCGGGGGGGGGGAGCAGAGGGCTGGGCACAGGGTGGTAGTGCTGGGGGGGAGAGCAGAGGGCTGGGCACAGGGTGGTAGTGCCGGGGGGGGGGGAGAGCAGAGGGCTGGGCACAGAGTGGTAGTGCCGGGGGGGAGAGCAGAGGGCTGGGCACAGGGTGGTAGTGCCGGGGGGGAGAGCAGAGGGCTGGGCACAGGGTGGTAGTGCCGGGGGGGAGAGCAGAGGGCTGGGCACAGAGTGGTAGTGCCGGCGGGGGGGAGAGCAGAGGGCTGGGCACAGGGTGGTAGTGCCGGGGGGGAGAGCAGAGGGCTGGGCACAGAGTGGTAGTGCCGGAGGGGAGAGCAGAGGGCTGGGCACAGGGTCCCAGTGCCTGGGGGAGAGCAGAGAGGCTGCAGAGGTGGTGGCAGTAAACCCCGTCACCAGGAATGCCCGGAAGCAGCGTCCTCTGCAGCCTGTGGCCCAGGTGCTCCCCCTCACACAGCCGCTGCCCAGGAAGCCCCTGCCAGGCCCAGCGCTCCAGCGGCTTCTCCTCCGCTGAGCGGGCAGCACCCAGGCTTCCCTCTGAGGCCTTCCCTCTGGTTCCCTGCCTCCGGACATCGCCCTCACCTCCAGGCCGAAAGCCTCCGAGTGCTCTCCTACTCCCGGCTCCCTCCTCTGCTCGTCCAGCCTGCCGGTGTGTGCTCTGCTCTTTGGAAATGTTACTCAGAGCACCCCCTCTGCCTCCACCGCACTCCAGGCCCTCCATGCTGTGCCAGCACTGCACACCTCTGCCCAGGGATCCTCAATCCTCCCCAGCCCCAGGGATCCTCAGCTCTCCCCACCTGGCCCTCTCCTCTCTTCTTCCCGCCCTCCGGAGCTGACTTGTTTGTCGACCCAACCCAACCTACCCCCCCCCCCCCCCCCCCCCCGCAACCCCTGGCCCACTCAAGCCCTTTCTTTCCTTGCTTCACCAGATCCTCAGGACACCCCTGCCCCCCCCCCCCCTCCAGTGCAGCCCTCCTCACTCAGGAAGCCCTTCTCCTGCCTGAGCTCCAGTCCGGGGTGCTCTGTGCTCCTGCTGCCCAAGCAAGAGCCCCTGTTCGGGCTCCTCACGGGGCTGTGTGCTCACGGCACACCGACACGGAACGGGTCTGTGGTTTAGAAAAACCTCAGAGGACTCTTTACAAAGAGCCGCTCCCTCCCTCTGTCAGGCCCAGGAGCTGGGGCTCTGGAATGCCCCCCCCCCCCATCTGTGAGGCAGCACAGACACCCCACTGCAGGGCCCCAGGCCCGCCTCACCTGTGAAAGTGCAGGTGCTCACAGCTGCCCCATGGGGAGCTGGGACGAGTGAGAGAAAGACGCAGAGACAGTGCCACGGTCAATTGATGCCCTTCTTCCTCCATATTTGACCTTGGCGGGCACGGTGGCATCAGATTTGTTTACATCGATTTGCCAGAGGTAAAGCACACCCTATTCTATGTCACCAATGTCACAACCACTCCACAGCTCTGTATGTTCCCGCGGTGAGCAGGCCCCTTTGGGGGTGTAGGACAGCCCTGGCGAGGCCCGGAGCCCAGGAGGGGAAAGGCTCTGCTCCTCCCGGGGCCTGCCATCTGGGTGGGAGCCAGAGGGAAGGCAACTGTCAGCAGCAGGCAGGAGCGGGCAGCTGAAACAGTGCCACCAAGGGCGGAGGAGAGCCGCCCGGGAGCGCTGAGCGGGTACCTCCTGGGAGCCCTTGGGGGTGACAGATCAGTTCCACCGCTCACATTCCTGCTGTCAATAACCCTTAAGCAGTGAGGTTTCTCCATCTTACACGTGAGGCAACTGAGGTTGAGCAGTTTCTTCCAGTCCCTCGGAGTGACACTGGACGGAAGCCTACTTTCTCACACTCAGCAAGTGCTTCCTGCTGGCGCCTGCAGAAGGGCTGGGCTCCCCGGGAGGAGGGAAGAAGAGTCCGGGGCCAGGAGGTGAGCAGAGGGTCCACCCGGAGGCAGAGGGCTGGGGCCAGCATGTGAGTGGTTGGGGCTTCCAAGCTGCTACCTGGGAGTTCTGCCTAGGAGCCTGGGGGCCACTGCGGGCTCCTGAGATGGGTCCCATGTCACAAGCATCTTCCTCTGCAGGAAGGCAGGGTCGCCTCAGGCTGCCCAGGAAGGGACTGTTACCCGACCCAGGGGTGGACCACCAAAGCCTCATGTGAGGACAGAGGCCGGGGAAGAGAGGGTCCCACAGGGCACCCGAAGTTCTCAGAGAGCCGAGAGGGGTGACCTGATAAGGATAAGGGGAGGGGCACCAGGGGTCCCAGGACCAGACCTCAGGCCTTGGAGAACCCAGAGCTCTCTCTGCAGGAGCGAGTAGAGGGAAATGGCTCAGGGTCAGGGCTGCGGAGGCCCTGGGTCCGGGCAGCCAGGCTAAGGTGGAAAGAATGCGGAACCCGGAGCCAGCTAACCCCGGACCTTGGGCTGGGTGGAAGCCAGCCTCCAGCCCCGCAGGTAGAGGAGCAAGCAGAGCTGACAGGGAAGATGAAGGAGAACTGAAGCATGGGACATGGGACAGGGAGGGGCAGGGAGGCTGAACAGCTTTAAAGGCAACAAATAGCAGCAAAGGAGCACTGGGGGTGGGGGGGTGGGGCGTCCAGAGACACGGGTGTGGCCACAGAGCCACGGGTCATTTAACCTGGGGCCTATTTGTTGAGACTCAAGAACACCTCCTCAGAGGGAGGTAGCAGGTCAAACACTAGTAGGTCACAGGAGAGATCAAATAATTGTCTAGAAGCTTTTGGAACCTGTGGAGCTGCACACCCAGAGGAGACACCTGCGCAAATAACAAGGGATGCTCTCTCCACACAGGTTCACCCCCTGGCCCCGTCAGCCACACGCCACTTCCTCGCTCCCTCCTCACGGCCCCTCTGGGTTTCCTAGCAGCTCCCTCTCACCCAAGACAGGCCTTCCTTCTCCTTCCCTCCTCCCACCTGGGGGCTGGGACCCCAGCAGGGCACTGAGGCTGCTCCAAGGCACTGCTCCCGCATGGGGCCTTTCCCACCACATACCGGTCTCCTCGCAGTCCTCAGGGAGGACAAACTGGGGAGTCAGACCAACTTCCGGTGTCGGGAGAGGCCAGCCAAGAAGCCTTTGGAGAGGGAATGCGGAAACAGACAATAACCAGGCTCCTCTCAACCCTCTGTCGGCCCACCAGGCACTGCCCAGCCCTGGGCCCGCATGCCTGCCTGGGGCTGCTGGGCAGGTCGAAGCTGGTGACAGGCCAGGCCACAGCTCGCACACAAGGCTCCCTCCACTAGAAATAAACAGAATGTGGGAAGTCAAACCCAGACATGGTAACACGTGCTTATTAGATTAACTCTTTGGAGGGCTGTGACCTTGGCGAGCACATCATCAGTGAGGAAAATAATAAACCTGATTAATAAGGAGAAATGAGCCCCAGCTGGTTAGTGGATAGAGTGTTGGCCTGGGGCTGAAGGGTCCTGGGTTCGATTCTGGCCAAGGGCACATGCCCGGGTTGTGGGCTCCATCCCCAGGAGGGGCCAGTAGGAGGCAGTTGCTCAGTGATTCTCTCATCATTGATGTTTCAGTTTCTTTCTCCCTCCCTTCCTCTCCAAAGTCAATAAAAATATGCTTTAATAATAGTACTGGTAATAATGAGACCTGAGCTCCAGCACAATAGCGTCCTGCGGCCCAGGGGAGTTCCAGGGGCTCCTTCCGGGGGGGCACAGCGGCCTCTCCCGGCCTGGCCGCCAGCCCCTGGGCAGACACAGGAAGTAAAGCAGAACCGGCTTTTCCTACAGGGGACCCCTTCCTCTCTCCCATCCCGCGCCCCCCCCCCCCCCCCGCAGCCTCTCCCCCTCAGCCCTGAGCAGGGCTCCTGGGAGGGTCCCAGCACCCAGTGACTCTCGGAGCTTAAGGGAAGGTCGCTCTCTTGGTTCCTGACAGGGCTCAGAGCTTCCGGCCAGTCTTGAGTGCCCACCACTTGGCAAAGGGGCTCCCCAAGCCCAGACAGCCCAGGTTCCTGGGAGACATGCCCAGAAGAGCCACTGGAGGGAGGCGGGGAGATGGCACCACCTGGGCAGTGCCTGGTGGGCACCAGGAGGAAGATGGCAGCATAGAGAGGCCAGGGCTGTGCCGCCACAGGCCCAGAGGGCAGAGGCTCTGCGCATTGCCACCTCCACCAGGCAGGCTGGCCGGGCCAGGCCGCCACCCCCTCCACCCCAAAGCCCTGCCAGCGCTCCTGGGGTTCCCTGGCCTCCCTTCGCCGTCACCAGCTCCAGGGAGCAGGATGGGAGGCACAGGTGCTTTCCAGGCTTTGAAACCCATGTCAGACCCCAGGCCAGGGGAAGCAGGCTGACCCCACCCCAGGCCAGGTCTGAGCTCTGGGCTCTGACATCCTCACAGGAGAGTGCCACCAGCCACCCTCCCCAGACTCCCCCTCCCCCAGCCTGGGGATCAGGCCCACAGGAAGGTCTCCAGAGTTCCTCTGGCTTCCCGCCGGGATGAACTAGGGTGGGATGGATGGCGCCCTTAGACAGGGACAGAGCGTCATTTCTGATGGGGCTCTGGGTCCCCCATGCGAGCAGTGTGCAGGATGGGAAGGTGGCGGTGGCCCGAGTCTAGCACCGGGGCAGGGGAGGCCGGGAGGCCCAGGCAGAAGCCTGTCAGGAAACATCCAGTCACTGAGGCGTGTGTGTGTGTGTGTGTGTGTGTGTGTGTGTGTGTGTGTGTGAGAGAGAGAGAGAGAGAGAGAGAGAGAGAGAGAGAGAGAGAGAGAGAGTGTGTCCTGGGACCCAGGGCTGAGCCGGATGGGGGCTGTGGCCAGGGAGCCAGGAGACCAGAGGCCGGGCAGAGGGGGAGGAGAGGCGTGGGGACCCCAGCCCTGCAGAGCCGGGAGTGGGGGGGTGGGGGAGGGAGACAGGGCAGAGCGGGAGGCTGGGCCCAGGGGGAGGATGCGGAGCGGAGACTGGGACAGGCCGGCGGGGCCAGTGGGCAGGGCCGCTGTCAGGAGGCCGGAGAGGGAGGAGGCGCAGGCGGTGGCGGGGCTAGGGGACCGGGGACCAGACTTCCGAGGGGGGCAGGGACGCGGGGGGCGCCAGAAGCCCGCAGGGTGGGCGCCAGGGCGCGGGCCGCGAGGGGCACGGGCGCCGCCCTGGCGGCCTTACCTGGGCGGCTCCGCGTGGGCCGGGAGGCCGGTGCCGGCGGCGCCTCCCCCTCGCTTCCTCCGCAGCAGCTGCCGCCCGGCCGCACCCGCCGCGGCCGAGGAGCGGCTGTGTCCGCCGGAGCGGGCGCGGGCGGCGCGGAGGAGCGGGCGCGGGGCGCCGCCCGGCGGGCAGCGCGGGCACTGCGGGCGAATGCCAGCTGTCAGGGAGGGGGCTTGCGGGCGGGAGGGGGCCCAGCCTCCCTGTAGCGCAGGGGCGGCGGGCCCAGCTGCGGGCAAACTTCCGGCCGCCGCCCGGGGCTGGGGGAGCCGCGGGGCCGGGCCGGGGACCGGCGCCAGGCGGGGGCGGGGCCGCCTCGGGACGCGCGGCAGGCTCCGCGGTGCGTGGACCTCAGGGACCCACGCAGAGGCCAGGCAGCTCCCACCGCCCCTTCCGGCCTGGGGAGCGACGGCCCCGCCAGCTTACCGCAAGGGCGCCCCCTGGTGGGCGAGGGAGCCGCCGCGGGCCGAGCGCCCGGGCCGGTGAGGATGCTGGTCCTGGGGGCTCCCAGAGAGCGGACTGCCCGGTGGCTCCACGCACCGTTAACGCAGCCAGCTGGGCGACGTGGGGCGCTGGGCTGAGGACCCACGTCTGGAGGCGGCGAAGGGACAGTCCGGCGCCGGGCTCCGGGGAGCCGGGTTTGAGCGGCAGGACTGGAGGCGGTCAGGCTTTGCCCATCCGGGTGGCCTGTACTCCACAGGTGGGGCTGGGGCGGCCTGATGAAGGAGCCCCGGACATTGGCCTCCTCTCCCATGAGCTCCTCTCCCACCCCCCGCTCCTGCATCGTAGACAAGGGCACCATCGCCATGAGTCCAAGCCCCACCCCGGCCATCAGCCCCCAACCCCATCGGATTCTCTGTGGATCCCACAGCGATGAGATGTCAGAGGGAATGAGGCTGGCCCAGCTGTACCTTTTTCAATATTGATTCCAGAGAGGCAGAAAGAGGGGAGGAGGGGGAGAAACATCAGTGATGAGAGAGGATCATTGATCGGCTGTCTCCCTTTTGCCCCCTACTGGGGATGTGCCGGCAACCAACATACATGCCCCTGACTGGAATCGAACCTGGGACCTTTCATTCTGCAAACCGACGCTCTACCACTGAGCCAAACCGGTTTCAGCCAGTTAAACAGGTGTGAGGTGGTATCTCATTGTGGTTTTAATTTGCATTTCCCTGGATATTAGTGGCCTTGAGCATCTTTTCACATGTCTGTTGGCATCTGTGCATCCTAGTCAGAGCAGTGTCTATCCAGTTCCTTTACCCCTTTTCCATCAGATTGCTGGCTTTGTTTGGTGATAAGATGTATGACTTCCTTAAATACTTTGCATATTAATGGGTTATAAAATGTATCATTGGAGAATACCTTAGTCCATTCAGTAGGTTGTCTTTTCATTTTGTTGATTTCCTTCACTGTTCAATAATTCTTTAGTTTGTTGTCTTTCCATTTGTTTATTTTTCCTATTGTTTCTCCTGCCAAGGAGACAACTTCAAAATATATATATTATGACAAATGATGCCAAAGAGTTTATTGCCCATGTTTTCTTGTTGATTTCCTTCACTGTTCAATAACTCTTTAGTTTGTTGTCTTTCCATTTGTTTATTTTTCCTATTGTTTCTCCTGCCAAGGAGACAACTTCAAAATATATATATTATGACAAATGATGCCAAAGAGTTTACTGCCCATGTTTTCTTCCAGTTTTATGATTTCAGGTGTTACGTGGTGGTAGGCCTCAGGGCCCTGCATTACCCCAGGGGCATGGGGCAGGAGGAAAAAAGTATTCAGCACCAGGTATGTCTCCAATCCAAGTACCAGGCCCGACCCTGCTTAGCTTCTTTCTTTTTTTCTTTTTTCTTTTTCCAATATCGAGTAGACCTACTTAGCTTCTAAGATCAAAAGAGATTGGGAAGAAACCAAGACGGTGGCATAGGTAACAGCCTAACTGCAGCCTCACACAACAATTTCAAAAAATACAACTAAAATATAAAGTGGACATCATCCAGAACTACATGAAAGTTGACTGACTGGAAATTCTACAACTAGAAGGAAAGAGAAAACCAGAAGGAAAACCAGAGGAGCTGTAAAAGCCTAAGGTATGGAGACACATTGTGTTCGCAGAGAAGATGGAGCCGGAGAGAAGGGGTGGCTGAGTGCCTGGCTGGCGTTCCCTAGCGGGAAGGAGACCAAAGCTCTGGACTGTGCTGAGCCCCAGTTCTGACTGCACTGAACCCCAGTTCTGGGCGAGACCCTCGGGCCCCAGGCTCATACAGAGGGAATCTGGGCTGTAAAGCTGAAGCTCAGGGGAGCGGTGAAAGGCAGAGCCCCTGAGTCGTACACATTTCACGCAGAGGACAGACTGTTGATTGAGCCGCTGGATTGCCCTAGCGGGAAGGAGACATCAGCTCTGGACTGCTCTTAACCCCACTTCCAACTGCACTGAACCCCAGTTGCGGGCTCGTTGCGGGAGAGACTAGACTCTCTGGTAGCAGGCAAAACTCTAGGCCCTAGGCACATGTGTCAAACACAAGGCCCTCGGGCCAAATCCGTCCCGCCAGGCCTTGCAATGTGGCCCGCACCGCGCTGTCATCACTGCACTCCACTGCGTTTCCATCACAATGACAGTTTATGACTGTTCAGTAAACCATTCGGCCTGCGATTTAGGCTGGATTTTAGATTTTGGCCCCTTCTCTGATTGAGTTCGACACCCCTAGGGCATCTTTCTCTCAGAAGGGCTTGCAGTGAGTACCAAAGACACTGAAGAACACTGAGTCTCAGGAACCTCATAGGGCGGGGCTAACCAGAAGCCAAGGCTGTAGGCTCCACCCTGAAACTCTGCCCCATCTAAGCTGAGCATAGAGGCTCTTGCAGTTGTCCAAGTCTAGTCGAATAAGGCTGTCTCCTGGCATAGATACAGCTGATCCTCCCACCCTACCAACTCTGGGAAGTAGCGAAAATGCCGAGACAAGGAAACAGATCACAAACGAAAGAAATGGAGGACAAAAAGTGACTGGATATAGAATTCAAAACCACGCTTATAAGGTTTTTCAAGAATCTCCTAGAAAAGGCCAATAAAATAAACAAGACCTATGAAGATATAAAAAGGGATCAACTAGAAATAATAAAGGATCAACTAGAAATAAAGAATACATTGTCTGAAATAAAAAATATTATACAGAATCCTAAAAACAGAACGGAAGATTGCAAGAATCAAGTGAAAGATTTGGAACACAAAGAGCCAGAGGACACTCCTCCGCAAGAAGACAAGAGAATCCAGAAAGTTGAAGATAGTGTAAGAAACCTCTGGGACAACTTCAAGCGAACCAACATCAGAATTATGGGCATCCCAGAAGATGACAGAGAGCAAGATACCGAAAACATACTGAAAGAAATAGTGACAGAAAACTTCCCCCACCTGGGAAAGAAATAGACTTACAAGTCCAGGAAGCACACAGAACCCCAAACAAAAGGAATCCAAAGAGGACCACACCAAGACACATCATAATTAAAATTCCAAGAGCAAAAGACAAAGAGAGAATATTAAAAGCAGCAAGAGAAAAGCAGATAGTTACCTATAAAGGAGCACCCATACGATTGTCAGCTGATTTCTCAACAGAAGCCATGCAGGCCAGACGGGAATGGCAAGAAATATTCAAGGTGATGAATAACAAGAACCTACAGCCAAAAATACTCTACCCAGCAAAGCTATCACTCAGAATTGAAGGCGAGATAAAGAGCTTCACCAATTAAAAAAAAAGCTAAAGGAGTTCATCACCACCAAACCAGAATTATATGAATTGCTGAAGGGGGTTCTTTAGGAAGAGGAAGAAAATAAAGACAAAAATTATGAACAACAAATATGTAACTATCAACAAGTGAATCTAAAAACCAAGAGAATTAAAAAACCTGATGAACAATATTAACTGATGAATATAATAGAATCAGGGGAGTGGAGTGATGATTCTTGGGGAAAAGGGGAGTGGGCGGTACGAGAAGAGACTGAACATAAACTGTGCACCTATGGATAAGGACAGTGGGGGGTGGGGAAAGGGCAGAGGGTGGGGTGGGAACCTGGTGGAGGGGGAAAAATGAGGAACTTTTGTAATAATATGAATAAAGATTTATTAAAAAAGTTTTTTAAAAAAAAGAGATCGGTGTGTTCAGGGTGTTATGACCATAGATGCTGAAGAAGGCCTCCTGGAATCCCTTTCTCCACTCAGCCCTTGGCTCCCATGCTGAGCTGGTGTCCCTAACCCTGTACCCCCTAGCTGGTACCATGTATCTCCCTGCTGAGCCCCTCAGCTGCCACTTGCCACCTCTGAGCTTCCGGAGGGTACAGGCCAGCTTCTCCTGTTAGGGTACGATGTCCTGGGTAGGGCAGAAGGCGGTGCTCTCCTCAACTGGGCAAGACAGAGCCCTCTTCACTCCACACTGGCTGTATTTTGTTGTGGGGAATCTACTTGGTAAACACTCAATTGTCACCAAAAATGCGCATCTTTGAAGGCGGGTCCATGGGGAGTAATTGCAGAGGCTGCCCACCAAGTAGGCCCACAGCAAGCCCAAGGTCTGATGCTTTGTGTCACAGGAGGCCATAGAAGGTGATATGGCACAGGTGGTCACACCTTCCTTTCCTTCATTTCACCCTCTTACAGGTGAAGGCCTCTAAACGTGGCCCAGAGCGCTGGGACTCGACCAGGATCACGGTGGGTGCTGAAACCCAGGCCTGCTTGAAGTGGCCGTTCAGGCTACAGCAATCCCGTCTTATAATTTGGCCATCTCTGAGTGTTTGCATCTCATCCGGTACACGGCACACCGTCCACAGGGGTGGAGGGTTTTAAGTCATAGACACCTGCCCAGGTATCCAGACCATTGTTTCCTGCATCAGTCTTTGCGTGTTGGCAGGGGCCCTGGGAAGGCCCAGGAGGACACAACGACTTTGCCAAGACACTCAGCCCATCATGCAGACACACGTCTAACTCAGCACTCCTGAACTCTAGGAGCCTGATGGCATGGTCTGGAGCTGTTGGGAAAAGCTGAACTGGATTACTTTACATATTTATGGAGGTGTTCTGGGTGAGCAGTCAAAACCCCCGAGGGGTTTCCAGGTAAGTCTGCTTAAAAAAAAAAGTCACAGATAATGGAACCTTACACACGTGATGTCACTTCCTCAATGACAGGACAATACAGAAGCTAGAACTCTGGTCACCAGGCACCTCATTCCTTAGCCAGGCACCTATCACCTCACTTGACTGCAGACCTTGGAGCAAGCTGGTCTCCAGGAGGTCTCAGGGTGTGTCTTTGGAAAAGCTTACCACAAAAGCTTTCTCACTCGCCATAGACAGTGGCTTTAGGCTCCCTCCTGACTCCTGCTGTCACTCACAGTGTGTAACCTCGGGTAACGTATGACAGACAGCCTAGCACCAGCCAATCCAGAGAGGCCACTTACTTATCCTTTGTAAATCCTCACCAGGATATTTTCCCACTGATTTTTGGAGAGTGGAAGGGACAGGGAGAGAGAGAGAAACATTGATGTATGCGAGAGACACCCGTCTCAGAGAGAGACATCAACCGGCTGCCTCCCCCACCCGCCCGGACCAGGGCCAAAATGGAGCTTGCATCCAGGTGCATGGACCTGATCAAACCCAGGACCTTAGGTCCACAGGCAGGTGCTCCATCCATGGAGCCAACCCGGCTGGGGCCTGTCCACATTTAAAAGAACCTAGACCCCCATTCCCCACCTCCAACCGCGTGGCAGGATGGAGAGTCAGTCCCCTCATATTTGGGAGAATGTTTGAAGTGGCATGCTGTTTGACTTTTCCGTAGGCCCTTAGCATCTTGCATTTTCCTACTTTTGATGTTTTGCACCACCCGCCTCGGGGACCTGTGTAGCCAGCCATCAGCCCCAAGGGGCCCCAGAACTTCTCCGAGAGGCCAACTGGCAAGGGCTGGAAGGCTCAGACCCTCCTGGAGGGCGGCGCTGCACCTGCTCGTATTTCACACCGAGAACACAGAGACCCCGGGCGGCTCAGGCTCCAGCCCTCCTGCACCGCGCACAGCCTGGAGCCAGCGCCCGGCTCCCGGGGGCGGGGCCCGCCTGCCGCACACCTTGGGCATTTGATGGGCGGCAGGCAGGACTGGACTCCTCCTCCAGCTCCATCTGCGACCTCGAGGGAGACAGGTAGGGCTGTGGGCCCAGTCTTGGCCGCATCCCCGCCTCGGTCCCACCCCAAAGGTGAGCGACGTCCACCCAACACCGACCGCCCTCCCGCGGCCCCTCGGCTCCCAGTCAGGGTCCGCCTCAGCTCCAGGCACCGCGCGGTTCTCCCGCAGCCACGCCCGGTCACACTTGGGCTCGGCCTGCCCACCCACAGGCTCTGCGGAGCCCGGCCCGTGGGCCTGGGCCGTGGGCCTGGGCCGTGCGAGTGGAACCTGCCCCAGGCCCACTGCGCCCGCCCTCCTTCCCCCCAATTCCCCCAGGCAGGGAGCTGCCCGAAGGAGGCCGCCCTTCTGAGCCTGCGCTGAGGCCAGAACCAGTCCCTCTGGACTTCTCTTCCCGCTTCCCCAGGCCGCTGTGGCTTCGCCTTGTTCTGCGTCCCCTGGTCTCCCTTTGCTGGCCAGTGGCCGCGTGTTCCCGCCGAGCCTTGGAGACCACAGGCAGAAGCTGGTTCAGGGCAGCGGCTTTCTGTGGGGTCTGGCCGGCCCTCCCCCGGGAGGCGCCCTCCACAGTTGCCACAGGGGTTGGTGTTTGGCGTGGCTGGCGGTGCGCTAAGCAGGTGCCGCCAATCTGCCTGCCTCTGTCTGAGCGGGAGGACCCTGCTGGGCCCTTCTCCCCAATTAGGCTGAACTGACCCCCTGGCCGCCAGGGACCCCGAGTGGGCGGGGCCTCAGGAACATGGTTGTGCTGCCTTTTGCTGACTTACGCTGTTTAAAACTTGGTTTTCTCTTAAGCAGTCTGAGAAAGGGATCAGAGCAAAATGTCCCCACTAGGCCTTTCACCTACCTTGCGCAAAGCATCCTTGAGTCGTGTTCCTGTTCCAGGTGGAAGCTTCTGGAACCTGAATCTGTTTCTCTCCCCAGGTTTCCTTGTTACTTTTCAACTTCACTTAGTATTCTCTTTTTGAAATGCAACAGAAAGAGCTTGAACTGGCAGGTCCTGTTCTTCCAGAGTGGCTCCAGGAAGGGAGGGAAGCAGGCGGCTCAGGCACCGCCTCCTGGCTTCCGGGTCTGACTAGCTTCCAGGGCAGAGAGCAGAGGCCTGGGAACCGGGAGAGGACCTGGGAAGGTGGCCCTGCCAGCCGGCCCTCCCTGGCTGAAGGCAGCCTCACGCCCTCTCCATCCTGTCCAGTGAAAAGCTGACCCTCGTGTGTCCTGGACCATGGAGCTAGGGGTCTGAACCAGAAGGGGAAATAGGCAAGCACAGACAACCTCGCCTTTGACCTAGCCCATGTCTGCTATCCATCGGTGACCTGTGACCCCAGGCAGCCAGAGGGGAGGCAGGAAGAGGTTCCGAGGAGCTGACCAAGGTCCTGTTGCTAGGGGTGTCGAACTCAATCAGAGAAGGGGCCAAAATCTAAAATCCAGCCTAAATCGCGGGCCGAATGGTTTACTGAACAGTCATAAACTGTCATTGTGATGGAAACGCAGCGGAGTGCAGTGATGACAGCGCAGTGCGGGCCACATTGCAAGGCCTGGCGGGACGGATTTGGCCTGAGGGCCTTGTGTTTGACACATGTGGCCCTGGCCTGGGACAAGATGGACCACCCACCCTTCAACCCACTGGGAGGCGATGGGGACACCCAGCTCCAGACTCCACAGGGCGATTAAGGGCAGGACAGTGGGACAGGGCAGCGTCAGCCGCAGTGCCCAGAGGTCCCCAGAGGAAGGTGGCCAGGCCCCTCCCAGCTGCTCTCCCAGAGCACAGCACTTCCCACACCAGCCCCAGAAGCCCAGGGGGTACAGGAACCCAGGGCCGCAGCAGAGCTGTCCCCACAGCTGGCAGCCTCTGGAGCCTGAGTCACTGGCCCAGGGAGAGGCAAGGTGCTCCCACCCCCAGTGCAGGCTGGACGCACCCAGAGCCAATGGCCACAGAGGTGAAGTTGGACACGCCGTGCGAGATCTGTTCCCTGCGGTCCCAGCTACCAGCCAGATTCTGGCCCATTTGGGAACTGAGCACCAGCCCACAGCTTTACGCCTACCGCCCCACCCCCACCTCCCTGACCTGCCCGCACTGGCCTGGGCCACTCTACACTGGGGCTGTGGCACCAAGGCGGGAGCTGCTGTTAGAGAGGGGCTCGGGGCCGCACTTACCAATCACCTCGTACATCAAGCTCTCCTACAGGTCCATGACCTTCCTGTGGGAAGAGCAGATGCCTGTGAGCACTGTGGCGGGCCACTCCCCACCCCATCCCCAGGTCCCCCATCCCCCCTGCAGGCCTCACCCCATCCCCAGGTGCCCCCCTCCACCCCGCAGGCCCCCCAGGCATTCCCCCTGAATGACCCCCCCACCCCTGAGGCCTCACCCCATCTCCAGGTTTTTCTGGTGCAGCTCCTCACACTGGCTCCTCAGCTGTAGGACCTCCTTCCGTGCTGCCTCCACCTGCACAGAAGAGGCTTAAGCAGCACCGGTCGGCCAGCAGATGCCCACTGAGAGTCCAAGTCTGGGGTGTGAGTCCATTAAGCTCCCCTTTGTGGGCAGGTCTGTTCTGGGGGGGTCCCATGCTTATGTGTGGGGTGTGGGCTTGGGATGAGACGCCTCTTGCAACAGGCCAGGCTGGGAGCAGCTTGTGGGAGGAGGGGGTGGCAGAGAAAACAGCACACTGGAGGCAGCTCAGAGCAGGAGCCATGGGCAGCGAGGCCAGGGCAGGACACCGCTGCCAGTGGGCATAGCCTGGGGTCTGTGCCAGCTGGGCGATAGCTAGCTGAGTAAGTGGACACCTGGGGTCCCACTGCAGCAGCACCTTCTCCCCAGGCCTCGCCCTCACTGCCGGGTCCCTCTGGCTGAACTGTAGCACCTCCACGAGGGGGCCCGGGCCTGAGCACACAGGGAGGTATTGTGGTTGTGGGGGGCACCTGTGGGACAACAGAGACCAGCTGGGCCCCAAACTCCTCTCCCATCCAGCCACGTCCTGTGGTCAGGGAGGACAGGTCCTGGGGGGCAGGAGGCTCCAGGACTGCATAGTGACCAAGACAAGCAGGGCCCCCTGTCACTGACCCTTCAGATCCCCGACCATAAAGCCCATCCCTTTCCACAAAGGGAGCAGCACTCACAGCAAGGCCCAGCTCCGCTTCGGAGTCCAGGTCCACCAGTGGGGCCTCGGGCGGGCCCCCACAGGAAGGCGCCCACACATGGCGGACTGTGCTTCCCCATCAAGCAAAGGCCGCTGGCAGCTTCCTCACTGCAGGTGCCCCAGAGCCCCACTCACACTGCCAGCACCCAGCTACACCCCCCCCAACCAGGTGCGGCCCTGCTGTGCACTACTGGGTGTTGGGAGGCACCTCAGGGGTGACAACCAAAGGTCCCCAGGGGCTAAAGGAGAACCCCTGTTTAAAACTACCCCAAGTGAGTCCTTTAGTTTCTGGTCAGCCCCCTTCAGCGCCCCCAGCTGGGCATGTGCAGGGGTCGGGGCCCACAGGGCTGTGGGAGGGAAGCTCTGGTGCCAGGCATGCTGGAGTGCCAGGAGGCACTAACAACCATTGGGGTCGGGGTCAGGCTGGTGTCCAGGGAGGGGAGGCATGGGCTCGGTGTGGAGGGTCTTTTCCAAAAGAAAAACAAGTGCTGTGTCTGCGGCCTTCCTCATCTGAGCTGCTGCTGGTGTGTGTCCCGGGGGGCTGGCTGGGCCTTGCACACCTGACCCCAGAGCAGTGAATGGGCCAATAATGCCCCTCCCCCTTAAAGAAGGAAGAGTCACTGAAGTGTGCAGAGGACTACATTGCCAGAGTCCAGAAGGAAGGCCAGCGGTACCAGGCACTGAAGGCCCACGTGGAGGAGAATCTCCGGCTGTGAGCATGGGCACCTCAGGCAGTGGGGAGGAAGGGGAGGCTGAGCCGCTCTCCCCTGTGCAGGGCCAACGAGGAGATCGCCCAGGTCCGGAGCAAGGCCCAGGCAGAAGCGCTGGCCTTCCAGGTGAGCCTACAGAAGGAGCAGCTGCGTGTCCAGTCGCTGGAGAAGGCCTTGGAGCAGAAGGTGGGTGTGGCCTGAGGCCCGGGAGCGGGAGGAACGTGGCCCTGTGGTTTGGGACCTGCCCTGTCATGGCCTCGTGGCCTGCTGGCTCCCAAGCTGGGCCACAACCCTCCTCCAAAATGCCTCTCTGTTCCAGGCCAGGTGCCCCCTGGGCCCTGCTGCCACCTCTGAGCACTGGGAGATGGAGGGTGGACACTCCTCTTTCAGACAGAAGAAAATGATGAGCTCATCAGAAACTGCGATGACCTCATTTCCAAGATGGAGAAGATCTGATCTGGATCCCTGCCCTGCTCACCTGCCCTCCTGTCTGTCTGTCTGTCTGTTAGGTTTCATGTTCTTTCTCCTCTCTCACCTCAGCTCATGTTTAAACTGATTACTTTAGAAAGGAGACTAAATAAAATGTGAGTTCAGCACTGAAGTTGCTCTATCTTGATTAAAGCAAGGCTTCCAACTTTGGCCGGACCCTCCATGGCTCGCACTGCCTCTGGCCCCTCTGCCCATACCTTGGGGCTGCCAGGTGGGCACGCAGCCTGCTGTGTCTGCCTCCCAACCACAGATCAGAGTCCAATGGACCAAAGTTTATTTTATCTTTAATGTTTTTATTGATTTCAGAGAGGAAGTGAGAGAGAGAAACATCAATAATGAGAGAGACTCATTGATAAGCTGCCTCTGCATGCCCCCTACTGGGGATTGAGCCTGCAACCCAGGCACATGCCCTGACCAGAATTGAACCTGGAACCCTTCAGTCTGCAGGCCGATGCTTTATCCACTGACCCAAATCAGCTAGGGCAGTGGTTGGCAAACTCATTAGTCAACAGAACAAAATATCAACAGTACAATGATTGAAATTTCTTTGAAGAGCCAAAATTTTTAAACTTAAAACTTCTTCTAACGCCACTTCTTTAATATATACTGACCCAGGCCATGGTATTTTGTGGAAGAGCCACACTCAAGAGGCCGAAGAGCTGCATGTGGCTTGCAAGCCGAGGTTTGCTGACCACTGAGCTATGGCCACTGTAATCCTATCTAATAAAGAGGGAATATGCTAAGTGGCCATCACTCCATCACAAGGATGGCTGCACCCACAGCTGAGGACAAGTTCCTATAGGTAGCCTTAACGAGCAATCAGCAGGGACCTGAGGCTACACCCTCTCCCTCCCCTGTGGGGCTTGACAGGGGAGCTCAGGCTGCACCCCCCCCTGGAGTCAGGCTGGGGGACCTCAGGCTGCACCCCGTCCCAGTGCCAAGCCAAGGGACCTGAGACTACACCCCCTGCCTGGCAGGGCTTGACAAGGGTGGGACTGGCCAGGTCTGGATCTAGCCCAATGTGACAGGGAGAGGCGGGGGGTGGGGGTGTGTGGAGGGGCACGGCCAGGTCTGGGTCTCACGTGATTTTGAGGTGCATGTGGTGTGCCCCAGACTCTGACAGGAGGATTTCATATACATCTTACTAATTTTCTTTCACCTCTCACACTTCTATTATAAATGGCAAATAGCAATATTAAATTATTTCCTCTAATCCCCTTTTAATGTGCATGAATTTCGTGCACCGGGCCACTAGTTTTAATGTAAAAACAAACCTGCAAGGGGATGGTGGGCCTGTGTCCCTGGGTGAGATTGCAGCCCGGGAAGGAGCCCTAACTGAGAGGGCTGAAGGTTGGTACCTGTGCCTGATTCATATGAGCACTGCAATGTCCTGGCAGCTCAGTGGCTTTGTCCAGCCCCATGGACTGATAAGGGGAACACCCTGAGAAAGTGGTCTGTGCTCCAGACCTCAGATTCTCCACTGGGCCCCAGCCTGCTCAGCCAGGCCTGCCAGCTGGGGCTTGGGGATCACTCCAGCAGCTGAGACCTTGGGGCACCCCTGCCAGAGCAGACCTCCACCTCTCGGCCATGGCTCAGCACATGGACTCCTGGTTCCGGGGCCGTCAGCTGCATCCAGGCCTGCTCCAGAGAGCCTGTTCTCAGCTCGCTGGCCCTGGGCCCTGGCCCTACCTCCCAGGGATGAGTCGGGGCCCAGAGGGTACACTGCAGGCACTGGTGGGAGGGAGGCAGCCGAGGGCAGAGGCTCTGCGCGAAGGGCATCACGGCCCATTCCCTAGACACGGAGAGCTCAGAGCAGGCTGGACAAGGGCCACAAACTGGGACTGACCGTCCTCATGCCTGGGCCTCCAGAGCCAGCTGGAGGCATGGGCTCCCGAGTGCTGACCAATGGGAATTACAGGCCCAAGTCTGTGTGTCTGACCCACAACTGAGCAGGCCTAGCGGCCGCTGGGTTCTAGGAAAGGCCCAGTGCATGGGAGTGGCCGCCACCCTGCCCGGCTGAGGAGGTGCCCACGCTCAGGCCCAGGGGAAAGCAGGAAAGGGGTCTGTTCCCCCCAGGTCATCCAGGAAGAGCCCAGTCAGACCTCCCTTGAGGGCCAGGGTTCCAACCTGCCAGAGTCTGGCTGTGACTGGCCCCAGGGTGGGCAGTGGCAATGTGCCTGGCTGCCACCATGGGGGCGCTGCCTGCCGTGGGCCAAGGTGTAGGGTCAGGATCTGGAGGTGATGTCTTGGCTGGGGACCTGCACTTGGGGCTCTGGCTGGCCAGAGGGCATCAGTACCCGACAGGTGGAGGGCTTGGGGGAGTGTCTGGTTCAGGGAAAACAGGCCAGGCCACAGCAGGGACTGCTCCCCGTGGCCCCTGTGCTCAACCCTCTTCTTGTCCCCATGGCAGCTCCAGGCCCCCATGGCAGCTCCAGGCCCCCTCTGGGCCCTCCTACTCCATTGTCAGCACAGGAGGTGCTGTTTGTTTGTTTGTTTTTTAATCTTCAATTAATTTCAGAGAGGAAGGGAGAGGGAGAGAGAGAAACATCAATGATGAGAGAGAATCTTCGATCGGCTGCCTCTTGCACGCCCCACAGTGGGGATTGAGCCTGCAACCCAGGCATGTACCCTGACTAGAAATGAACCAGGACCTTTCAGTCCTCAGGCCGATGCTCTAAACTAGGGGTGTCGAACTCAATCAGAGAAGGGGCCAAAATCTAAAATCCAGCCTAAATCGCGGGCCGAATGGTTTACTGAACAGTCATAAACTGTCATTGTGATGGAAACGCAGTGGAGTGCAGTGATGACAGCGGGCCACATTGCAAGGCCTGGCGGGACGGATTTGGCCCGCGGGCCTTGTGTTTGACACATGTGCTCTAAACCCTGAGCAAAATGGGCCAGGGCCAGAAGTCCTTTTATGAACAGTCACACATGTCCCTCCTGTGGCAGTGCTCCCAGCACCAGGTGTGTGTGCCTGCTAAGCCCTCGGGCGGGGCCGGCTGGACATCTGAAGCTGTCACCTCTGTGCTGTACAGCTAGCTAGAAGGTCCCTTGTCCTCAAGGTAGGTCGTTCCCCATGAATGGGGCAGAAAGCCGGCCCTCACGACCTGGCGACCAGTAAGTACCTATGGAGGGGGCGGGGCAGTGCTCCCAGAGTGGAAAGTGATTTTCGGGGACTTGACACAGTTCTCTACCCGATGTCAAAGCCCACAGACAGGCTGTAGGGGTCGCAGGGCACTCCGTTGTGAGATGCACCGTGGTGGGGGCAATGGGAGCCCCCGGGGCTCATGGAGGCCCATGGTCGTCTGAAAGGGGATCGCTCATTGGTCCAATGAATGAAGGGGCGGGATTTCTGGAACAAGGGTGCAGGCCCAGGCCTACAGCTGAAGGCTGTCAAGTCAACGAGGGAGCTGACCAGGTGAACAGCTGAAGGCTGTCACTTCAACAAGGGGGCGGGGCTAGGTGGACAGCCAAAAAAGGTGACATAAGTTGGAGAAAGGCTAGTGGGCAGGGACACGGGTGAAAGGCCGGCTGGCCATCAGACCTGCCTCACCGCAGGAGCAACCAAAACAAGGGGGCTGGGAGGATTGGGGGCAGGTGAAGTGATCAGCTAGAAGCTGCCAAACCAAGAATGGGTTGGGGCCAGGGGCAAAACCTGGAAGTGGTCGAGTGGATAAGGACATGGGGCCCTGTGAATGAGGACATGTTCCCAAGTGGCCACAAAAGCCCCACCTTCCCGTGGTATAGACTGGATGCCAACAAGAAGGTCCCTTGTGCTCAAGGAAGGGTGTTTCCCGTGAATGGGCAGAAAGCCTGCCCTCAGGGCCCGGCGACCAGTAAATATCTCTGCAGGGGGTGGGGCAGTGCTCCCAGAGTGGAAAGTGATTTTTGGGGACTTGACAGCTCTCTCCCCGATGTCAAAGCCCATAGACAGGACTGTGGGGATCGCAGGACACTTCGTTGAGAGATACCCCATGGTGGGGGCGATGGGGGCCCCTGGGGCTCATGGAGGCCCATGGCTGTCCAAAAGAGGGGGCTGGTCTCATGCTTGTGGACCTGGGCCCTGGGTGGGAGGCAACCTGTGAGCAGAAGGCCATCTGGAGTTGGGGCTTTTGGGCACCTAAAACCACTTCCAAACGTGGGGCTCTGGGCCCCTGTGCTTGAGGAGCAGGACAGCCTGGCCGGTGCTGCTCGCTCATTGGGCCATTGAAAGAGGGGGTGGGGTTTCTGGAACAAGGGGGTGGGGCCAGGCCTACAGCTGAAGGTGGTCTGTGAATGAGGGGGCGGGGCCAGGTGAAGAGCTGGAAATGGTGACATAAACAGGGGAAAGGCTGGTGGGCAGGGACACAGGTGAAAGGCCGACTGGCCGTCCGGCCAACCGCCCAGCATCAGCGACTTAAACAAGGGGGCTGGGAGCTTGGGGGCAGGCTAGGTGATCAGCCAGACTTGGCCAGGTCAAGAATGGGTTGGGGCCAGGAGCAACACTTAGAAGCGGTCGGGTGGATAAGGACATGGGGTCCTGTGAATGAGGATGGGGTCACAAGTGGCTGCAACAGCCCCACCTTCCCGTGGTACAGACTGGATGCTGGTAACAAGGTCCCTTGTCCTCAAGGTAGGGAGTTCCCTGTGAATGTGGCAGAAAGCCTGCCCTCAGTAAGTACCTCTGGAGAAGGCGGGGCAGTGCTCCCAGAGTGGAAAGTGATTTTCGGGGACTTGACAGCTCTCTCCCCAAGGTCAAAGCCCATAGTCAAGGCGGTGGGGTTCGCAGGACACTCCGTTGTGACATACCCCACCACGGGGCTCATGTAGGCCCATGGCTGTCCGAAAGGGGTGGGGGGCTGATCTCCCCATGCTCGTGGACCTGGCCCCTGGGTGGGACACAACCTTTGAGCAGAAGGCCATCTGCAGTTGGAGGCTTTTAGGCATCTAACACCACTTCCAGAGGTGGGGCAGTAGGCCCCTGTGTGTGAGGAGTAGGGCAGCCTGGTCAGTGCTGCTCGCTCATTGTTTCAATGAACGAGGGGCCAGCGTTTCAGGAACAAGAGGGCAGGGCCAGGCCTACAGCTGAAAGTGGTCATGTGAACAAGGGGGAGGGCCAGGTGAACCGCCTGAAGTGGTGAGGTAAGCAGGAGAAAGGCTGGCGGGCAGGGACACAGGTGACCCACAGGCCGGCCTACCAGCAACAGGGACCTAGGGAGGGGGCTGGGGGGCTTGGTGGGGAGGTTAGGTGATCGGCGGGAAGCGGTCAAGGGAAGAGTGGGTTGGGGCCAGGGGCAACAACTGGAAGTGGTCCAATGGGTAAGGCCCTGGGGCCCTGTGAATGTGGACCAGGGTCGCAAGTGGCCACAAAAGTCCCACCTTCCTGAGCTCCAGACTGGAAGCCACAAGAGGTTCCCTTGTCCTCAGGGCAGGGCGTTCCCTGTGAAAGGGGCAGAAAGCCAGCCCTCAAGGCCCAGCGTCCAGACCAGTAAGTACCTCTGGAGAGCCAGAGCAGTGCCCCCAGGGTGGAAAGTGATTTTCTCGGACTTGACACACCTCTCTCCCTGATGTCAAAGCCTAACCCTAACCCTACCCCTACCCTTACCCCTACCCCTAACCCTAACCCTAACCCTAACCAGTCAGTAAGGCCCTGGGGCCCTGTGAATGTGGACCAGGGTTGCAAGTGGCTGCAAAAGCCCCACCTTCCTGAGTTCGAGACTGGAAGCCAGCAAGAGATTCCCTTGTCCTCAGGACAGGGCGTTCCCCGCGAATGGGGCAGAAAGCCAAACCTCAGGGTCCCGTAACCCGACCATTCAGTACCTCTGGAGGGGCCGGGGCAGTGCCCCCAGAGTGGAAAGTGATTTTCGCGGACTTGACACAGCTCCCTCCCTGATGTCAAAGCCCATAGACAGGGCTGTTGTCCTTCCAGGAGACTCCATTGTGAGCTGCCCCTTGGTGGCAGCAATGGGGGTGGGTCTTCCCCGAGGCCCATGGAGGCCCATGGCTGTCCTGAAGGGGGCGCTGGCTGGTCTGCCCACACTTGGGAACCTGGGAGGCACCCTGTGAGCAGAGGGCCATGTGCGATTGAGGGTTTTAGGCACCTGACACTGCTCCCAGATGTGGGGGCTATTCCCCTGTGTTTGATTAGCAGGGCAGACTGGCCGGTACTGCTCGCTCATTGGTCGAATGAACAAGGGGGCGGGGCTTCCGGAACAAGGAGGCGGGCCCAGGCCCACAGCTGAACCTGGTTAAGTCAATGAGGGGGCGGAGCCAGGTGAGCAGCTGGAGGCAGTCAGGAGAACAAGGGGGCGGGGCCAGGTGAACAGCCTGAAGTGGTGAGGTAAACAGGAGAAAGGCTGGCTGGCAGGTACACTGGTGACTGGCAGTCCGGCCTGCCGGCAGAAGGGACCTAAAGAGGGGGTGAGGGGCTTGGCGGGGAGGCCAGGTGATCGGCGGGAAGCAGTCAAGGGAAGAGTGGGTTGGAGCCAGGGGCAACAACTGGAAGTAGTCCAGTGGGTAAGGCCCTGGGGCCCTATGAATGTGGACCAGGGTCTCAAATGGCCGCAAAAGCCCCACCTTCCTGAGCCCCAGACTGGAAGCCAGCAAGAGGTTCCCTTGTCCTAAGGGCAGGGCGTTCCCCGCAAAGCGAATGGGCAGAAGGCCAGCCCCCAGGCCTGGTTACCCAACCAGTAAGTACCTCTATAGGGGCGGGGCAGTGCCCCCAGAGTGAAAAGTAATTTTCGCAGTCTTGATACAGATCTCTCCCAATGTCAAAGCCTAACCCTAACCCTAAACCTAAACCTAACCCTAACCAGTGGGTAAGAACCTGGGGCCCTGTGAATGTGGACCAGGGTCGCAAGTGGCCACAAAAGCCCCACTTTCCTGAGCTCCAGACTGGAAGCCACAAGAGGTTCCCTTGTCTTCAGGGCAGTGTGTTCCCTGCGAATGGAGCAGAAGGCCTGCCCTCAGGGCCCGGCGACCAGACCAGTAAAAACCTCTGGAGAGGCAGAGGCAGTGCCCCAGAGTGGAAAGTGATTTTCCCGGACTTGACACAGTTTCTCAGGTTCATAACAGTGTGAAGGAATTTGTTTGTACATGTGGGCAATGCTTATACTTAGAGGAGAAGGCCAAATACAAGAAAATAAAAGAAAATAACAGTGAATAGAAGAGAACTCTAATAGAAAAGTTAGAAAAGAATTCTACAAGTCAGTTGTTAGTATTGAATAGGTATAAAAGGTGCTGGACATCCTTAAAACAGGGTAAAGAGTATATTAAAAAGTTGTATGAAACCTCTATTATTTACTTAAAGGAGCCTAGAACTGTAAATGTGTGTCATATAATGCAGAATGTCCTTGAAATAGAGAAATAAGCACATTTAACAGCTTTTGAAAGCCTTAGACTTCACTGCAATTTAGCATTAAAGTCTAAAACACAGTTGAGAGACATGTTGCAGGGTTTCTAAGGTTCATAAGAGTGTGTAGGAAGTTGTTTATACGTGTGGGCAATGATTATACTTAGACAAGTAGGCCTCATATAGGAAACTATAAGAAAACATGAGTAATTCAGAGAAAATAACACTAAGTACCTGAAAACTCATACAGTACAGGCAAAAAAAGACTTCTTCAAGTCAGTTGTTAGTGTAGAAGGGGTATCTGAGATGCAGGAAATCTTCAAGATAGACTAAAGAGCACATTAAACAGTGTATGAAACCTCCATTATTTACTTAAAGAGCCTAGAACTCTGTGTGTCATAAAATGGAGAATATCCTTGAAACAGAGAAATAATCACAATTATCAGCTTTGGAAACCTTAGATTTCACTGCAATGTAGCATTAAACTCTAAAACATAGTTGAGAGACTATGTTCCAGAGCTTGTCAAGATCATAACAGTGTGGTGGTAGTTGTTTTTACAGGTGGGCAATGCTTATACTTAGGGGAGAAGGCCAGATATAGGTATCTATCAGAACACATGAGTAATTCAGAAAAAATAACAGAAATAGATGAGCAGTAGCATAGGACAGGTAGGAAAGACTTCTCCAAGACAGTTGTTAGTATAGAAAGGGTATCTAAGATGCAGGAAATCCTTAAAATAGAATAAAGAGCACATTAAACAGTGTATGAAACCTCTATTATTTACTTAAAGTAGCCTAGAACTCTAAATGTGTGTCATAAAATGCAGAATAGCCTTGAAATAGAGAAATAAGCACACTTAACAGCTTTGGAAAGCCTTACACTTCATTGCAATGTAGCATTAAACTCTAAAACATATTTGAAGACAATGTTCCAGAGCTCCTTTGGTTCATAACAGTGTGTCGGAAGTTGGCTGTATATGTGGGCAATGCTTATACTTAGAGGAGATGGCCAAATGTAGGTTAATACAACAAAACATGAGTAATTTAGAGAAAATAATAGGAAAAAGGTGAAATTCGCACAGAAAAGGTCATAAAGTCTTTTGTAAGTCAGTTGTTAGTGTTTAAAGGGTATTTAATATGCAGGAAATCCTTAAAATAGAGGAAAGAGCATGTTAAACAGTGTATGAAACCTCTATTATTTACTCAAAAGAGCCTTGAACTGTAAATGTGTATCATACAAGGCAGAATATCCTTGAAATAGAGAAATAAGCACATTTATGCAGCTTTGGAAAGCCTTGGACTTTATTGTAATGTAGCATTAAATTCTAAAACATAGTTGAGAGACAATGTTCCAGAGCTTATCAGGTTCATAACAGTGTGTAGGAAGTTGTTTTTACATGTAGGCAATGCTTATACTTCAAGGAGAAGGGCAAATATAGGAAACTAGAAGAAAACATGAGTAATCCAGAGGAAATAACAGTAAGAAAGTGAGAACTTCTAAAGAACAGGTGAAAAAGACTTTTCCAATTCAGTTATTAGTGTAAAACAGGTATCTAAGATGCAGGAAATCCTTAAAATAGAGGAAAGAGCATGTTAAACAGTGTATGAAACCTCTATTATTTATGCAAAAAAGCCTCGAGCTGTAAATGTGTGTCATACAAGGCAGAATATCCTTGAAATAGAGAAATGAGCACATTTAAGAGCTTTGGGAAGCCTTAGACTTCACTGCAATGTAGCATTAAACTCTAAAACATAGTTGAGTTTCAATGTTCCATAGCTTCTCATGTTTATAACAGTGTGTAGGAAATTGTTTGTACTTGTTAGCAATGCTTATACTTAGACAAGTAGGCCTCATATAGCAAACTACAAGAAAACATGAGAAATTCAGAGAAAATAACAGTAAGTATGTGAGAACTCGCATAGAAAATGTAGAAAGGACTTCTACAAGTCAGTTGTTAGTGTAGAAAAGGTGTCTAAGATGCAGGAAATCCTTAAAATAGACTAAACAGCACATTAAACAGTGTATGAAACCTCTGTTATTTACTTAAAGGAACCTAGAACTGTAAATGTGTATCACACAAGGCAGAATATCCTTGAAATAGAGAAATAAGTACATTTATCAGCTTTGGAAACCTTAGATTTCACTGCAATGTAGCATTAAACTCTAATACATAGTTGAGGGACAATGTTCTGGAGCTTCTCAGGTTCATAACAGTGTGTTGAAAGTTGTTTTTCT